>NW_027270972.1:462500-920000 GCF_040938485.1 Diadema antillarum | reverse complement strand
GGGTCCCGCTTCACATCCTACTAAACCCCATGGAAGATTAGCTGGTTCGCCTAAATATGGGCTATATCCAGCCATCTTCTCAGATGGGAATTGAATCAAATAAGTCACTGGAAATGTCTTCCTACAATGTCGCCGACATAGGTCGTGTGAGTGACATGCGACACACTATTGTGTGGCTATTCATCTCACCCATGCACCGATAGTGAGAATAAGTACTGTAGATTAAGTTGCAGGTTCGAACACCAAGGAATATTTCCCTGCGGCATTGTATCTTCTGCCTAACTTTATCTATTTACATTTATTTAACTATATCTGTACTTAAGTGCAACTCACTCAGAATATCAATGCGACCATGTTTAGCGATCACGCCGGCAACAACGGAAGCGATGCTGTCGTCGTTGGTGATGTCGAGTTCTTCAATGAACGCCGTCGAGTCTACAGCGTCACCGAGAGCGTTCACCAGATCGCCTTTCTCGCTCATTGAAATGACAGTCGCGATGACGAGGAATCTCTTCTTAGAATCCTTGGCAAGCCTCTCCGCCACGGCCAGTCCTATCCCGGACGATCCACCCGTCAGGAGTACTATTTGTGGGGACATGTTGGCTGCCTTGACGAAATCCTGCTGGTGTATCAATCAGAGTATTTTCTTTCATAAAAAAAGTTGTAAAAACAATAAACAAACAGCAAATCAACCACAAAACTCAAACCTTCCTCTCAACTATAACATGACATCGAAAATATTTCGATATTCAGTTGGACATTTCTTTGTAGGCCCTACTGAGGCATGCGAATAGGTAGTAGCTTCTTATTGGTAAAGCATGCAGACAGTTTCAGACTATAGACGTAACAGGGTGCTTACATTCTCCGGGTGTGAATGTGAGCTTTTTATTTCAATATTTTAGATCTAATTCTATATGTTATACATTATACACTAACCCGTAACCCTGGTGCAGAACCGCTTCACAACATTTACCTGACACACTTAAGTTGAGGCTGGTACACTTACCTGAAGTGTATACTGATGTAGGCCTACCGTTTACGCAAAACAGAAGAGTAAATCAGGTATTAAATAGCACCAGAAGCACCAAGTACATTTTTTTTTTCTACAGCTTCAATGTTGCAGCGTCACAAAAACACATAAACGCGCGCAAACATGGGCGGTATAATAGGAGTAAACACGGTCTTCGGTCTCCAGTGGCGCAAAGTCAATGTTGCTACTATGTTACTACCATGTAGCTCTTATAGAGCCACTGGCGTAGCCAGGGGGGGGGGGGGGGCGATGGGGGCGATCGCCCCCCCTAAGATTTGGACCAGGGATTTGGGAGGCGGAAAAAAAATGCGTGTATACTGTATGCATGCACATGAAGCGGGTCTCCTTTGCAACCTTTCATCAAATAAGATATTTTTTTTGAATATTTCACTCAAAGTGTGCACCAGATCGTTGAATTTCAATTCAAAATATGCAAAATCTCTCGTGCTTGGGAGGGGGATACCCCCTCCCAAACCCTCCCCCTCTGTGCCTCTTTCCCCAGCTTAGTACACTTTTTAGATTTACAAAAAAAAATTATGAATAATTCTGAGTGCACAAGACTTATCACTTATATTCCGAAAACTCAAGGTTCCCTCATTGTATAAGGGGAATTTCCCTTTTTAATCGACCCTTTCCTCCCTCAGTCCCCCCCTCCCCCAATCATTTTTTTTGTGTGTGTGTGTGTGTGATTTTTCCCAAATGTTGATTCCATCAAATATGCGTAGACGAGATATCTCAATTTCAACCTTAAAAAGGCAAAAGCTCCAAGGGTGGGGAAGGGTGGGGATAACACTCGCCCACGCCTTCTCACATGAAGCGGGTCTCCTTTGCAACCTTTCATCAAATAAGATATTTTTTTTGAATATTTCACTCAAAGTGTGCACCAGATCGTTGAATTTCAATTCAAAATATGCAAAATCTCTCGTGCTTGGGAGGGGGATACCCCCTCCCAAACCCTCCCCCTCTGTGCCTCTTTCCCCAGCTTAGTACACTTTTTAGATTTACAAAAAAAAAATTATGAATAATTCTGAGTGCACAAGACTTATCACTTATATTCCGAAAACTCAAGGTTCCCTCATTGTATAAGGGGAATTTCCCCTTTTAATCGACCCTTTCCTCCCTCAGTCCCCCCCCTCCCCCAATCATGTTTTTTTGTGTGTGTGTGTGTGTGATTTTTCCCAAATGTTGATTCCATCAAATATGCGTAGACGAGATATCTCAATTTCAACCTTAAAAAGGCAAAAGCTCCAAGGGTGGGGATAACACTCGCCCACGCCTTCTCCCTGCTCGCCCGCCCCTCCCCCCCCCCCTTCCGCCATGCATAGAAGTAGACTGTGGCTATACCCAGATTGCTTTATTTCAATTCTAAAAACGCAAAAGCTCCGCGAGCGGGAGGATTCCCCCTTCCCCTAAGCTCTACCTCACTAGACTTTCTACATACACACAGATGGTGCACATTCGGAATAAGAGCTAAATCCCGTGATTTTATCACTTCGATGAAAAAGTATTGCACCAAAAATTTGCAACAGATCGCTGAATTTCAGGTGTGAAAACGCAAAATCACCTTCGTGTGGGAGGGGATATGCCCCTATCTACACCCTCGTGTGCATGCTTTTTCTGTTTGACTGCTGAACAGACAGTGTTCAAGATATTCAGTGTAAGAATTAATACAAGACGATTATTTAAATGATACCATTTTATAGGCAAATTGTTCAATAAAAATCTACACTAAAATATACTGCAACTTTAAACAAGTGGGACTGTTTCAACTCGTTAAAACACGCAAAAACATGCATCAAATTGCACCATTTGCAACATCAAAATGCAAAAAGTTCTCATCGTGGGAGGGGGGACACCCCCTCCCACACCCTCTCCTCCCCCTTCGCTCTCTCCGCTCTCTCGGGTTCAGTCGCGTTCACGATATTCAGTGAAAAGAATTAATACAAGAAGCGTATTTAAATGATAGCATTTTATAAGCAAATTGCTCAATGATAATCTACATCAAAATATACTGCTACCTTAAACAAGTGGGACTGTTTCACGTTGATATAACGCGCAAAAACATGCATCAAATCGCACCATTTGCAACATCAAAATGCAAAAAGTTCTCACCGTGGGAGGGGGGACACCCCCTCCCCTCCCCCCTCGCTCGCTCCGCTCGCCCGGGTTCAGTCGTGTTCATGATATTCAGTGAAAAGAATTAATACAAGAAGTGTATTTAAATTATACCATTATATAGGCAAATTGTTCAATGATAATCTACATCAAAATATACTGCTACCTTAAACAAGTGGGACTGTTTCACGTCGATAAAACGCGCAAAAACATGCATCAAATTGCACCATTTGCAACATCAAAATGCAAAAAGTTCTTACCGTGGGAGGGGGACACCCCCTCCCACACCCTCCCCTCCCCCTCGCTCGCTCCGCTCGCTCGGGTTCAGTCGCGTTCATGATATTCAGTGAAAAGAAGTAATACAAGAAGTGTATTTTAATTGTACCATATTATAGGCAAATTGTTCAATGATAATCTACATCAAAATATACTGCAACCTTAAACAAGTGGGACTGTTTCAACTCGTTAAAACACGCAAAAACATGCATCAAATTGCACCATTTGCAGCATCAAAATGCAAAAAGTTCTCACCGTGGGAGGGGGACACCCCCCTCCCACACCCTCCCCTCCCCCTTCACTCGCTCCGCTCGCTTGGGTTCAGTCGCGTTCATGATATTCAGTGAAAAGAATCAATACAAGAAGTGTATTTAACTTAAACCATTTTATAGGCAAATTGTTCAATAATAATCTACATTAAAATAAACTGCTACCTTAAACAAGTGGGACTGTTTGACGTCGATAGAACGCGCAAAAACATGCATCAAATTGCACCATTTGCAACATCAAAATGCAAAAAGTTCTTACTGTGGGAGGGGGGACACCCCCTCCCACACCCTCCCCTCCCCCTTCGCTCGCTCCGCTCTCTCGGGTTCAGTCGCGTTCATGATATTCAGTGAAAAGAATTAATACAAGAAGCATATTTAAATGATAGTATTTTATGGGCAAATTGTTCAATGATAATCTACATCAAAATATACTGCTACCTTAAACAAGTGGGACTGTTTCACGTCGATAAAACGCGCAAAAACATGCATCAAATGGCACCATTTGCAGCATCAAAATGCAAAAAGTTCTCACCGTGGGAGGGGGGACACCCCCTCCCACACCCTCCCCTCTAACTTCGCTCGCTCCGCTCTCTCGGGTTCAGTCGCGTTCATGATATTCAGTGAAAAGAATTAATACAAGAAGTATATTTAAATGATAGCATTTTATAGGCAAACTGTTCAATGATAATCTACATCAAAATATACTGCTACCTTAAACAAGTGGGACTGTTTCACGTCGATAAAACGCGCAAAAACATGCATCAAATTGCACCATTTACAACATCAAAATGAAAAAAAGTTCTTACCGTGGGAGGGGGGACACCCCCCTCCCACACCCTCCCCCCCCCCCCTCGGTCGCTCCGCTCGCTCGGCCTCGGTCGCTCCGCTCGCTCGGCCTCGGTCGCTTCGCTCCCTCGCAGACTAACCGCCCCCCCTAAGATGAAATCCTGGCTACGCCGTTGTATAGAGCAGGCCCCTCGGATAGGGAATGTCTAGGGTGCTGTGCAGCACCCCTGACTTTTCGGAGAACATTGTAGTGCAGAAGCACCACGGAAAATCATGATTTCCGTGAGAAAGCACCATCAACAGTATCATAAATGATTCTCTAATGACCCTGTGTTCACCACGCACCGTATATATGAAAAATGCAGCCTCTGGAGATATCTGTTACTTTGGTGAAAATCTGGATGGCAGCTCCCCCAACCCTAGGAATATAGAAATCCCACTTTTTCTTGAGATTTGGATATTATACATTTTCAAGTAATGTAGCCAGTAAATTAGAATATCACACTGAATCTCGTTTGTAAATTGTTTACTTTTTGTGCTTGCTAATATCACATTCATATTTTCATTCTAGTTAAGAATACATGTCACCCCTCATTCACTGCCCTGTGTTTTGTGCAAGTATAATTTAAGGTACATGTACACGTATAATGCGCCACGCAACCATATGGACCTGAAGATGCACACACAGAACAACATCAGATAGATACCACGGTTTAGCCATTCGCATTTTCCCTGATATTTTTTTTTTAATTTCTCTCACTGTTTGTTTAAATCGAAAATGTTCTAATATTCCAACAAAGTGTGCACAAGAGCTTCGAACTGTAATTTCAGAACTGCAACAGCTTCCTCGTGGAGAAATGGGATATGCCCCGACACACCTTGGTCCACCTTAATAGACTTGACACACAGTTCAGATTCACGTGTTGTGCAATATATATATATATATATATATATATATATATATATATATATATATATATGTACAAGAGGCGACAACTACCACGATTTAGCCAACTTACATTTTCTCTGAATTTGAGTTTGAACAATACATGGCGACATTCAACAAGTCGCTTTGTGCAGACTGTGAGCGTGTAACGTAGAGTAGTATGATACTGATAAGTTTTTGTGCTTTAACCAAGGAGGTTCGAGAAATGGAGTCACAAAAGCCCTTTTTACACGTGCGTTTCTTAACCCCGGACTTTCTCTGACCCAGGACTATCGTTAGTCCCGTACCAATTTTTTCAGCTTTTTACACTCGCCAATTAGTCCCGTACTATCTCTTGTCCGGGGCTAAGGAGAAAACTGACCTTTTTACACTCGTATTTCTTAGCCCCGGACTTTCCAAACCACATGAATATTCATGATTACGCTGTGTATACTGTACACGTACACGCACGCACCGGCAGCACTTGATTACCTCGTTTCTGATTGGTCAGTGAGGGTCGGACTTCGTCTCCGTCGCTTAGCCCAGGATGATTTTTTCGTTCTGTTTACACTCACTTGCTTGGCACCGCAATTGTGGTGCTAACCCTGCTATTTTGCAGGGCCAGAAGCCCTTTTTACACTTGTGTTTCTTAACCCCGGACTTTCTCTGACCCAGGACTATCGTTAGTCCCGTACCAATTTTTTCAGCTTTTTACACTCGCCAATTAGTCCCGTACTATCTCTTGTCCGGGGCTAAGGAGAAAACTGACCTTTTTACACTCGTATTTCTTAGCCCCGGACTTTCCAAACCACATGAATATTCATGATTACGCTGTGTACTGTACACGTACACGCACGCACCGGCAGCACTTGATTACCTCGTTTCTGATTGGTCAGTGAGGGTCGGACTTCGTCTCTGTCGCTTAGCCCAGGATGATTTTTTCGTTCTGTTTACACTCACTTGCTTGGCACCGCAATTGCGGTGCTAACCCTGCTATTTTGCAGGGCCAGATAGTCCACTTTGGCAAAAACGAGTGTAAACAGTAAGTGGGCTAAGGATAGTCCCGTACCAACGGTGGGGCTAAGGCCCCCCCCCCCCTTAGCCCCACCGTTGGTACGGGACTAAGCAAAAATTTACAAGTGTAAAAAGCCCTTTATTCGCTTTGATCCCATGCTCGAAGCCGCCACTCAAAAATATTTGAAGTATGTGTCAAACTAGATCTGCCCCTCAGATGCGAAGACAATTGACTGGTGTCTCATTGCATAATCACCAGC
Organism: Diadema antillarum; assembly: GCF_040938485.1. Taxonomy (NCBI): domain Eukaryota; kingdom Metazoa; phylum Echinodermata; class Echinoidea; order Diadematoida; family Diadematidae; genus Diadema; species Diadema antillarum. The sequence continues at coordinate 913,325 of NW_027270972.1, read as the reverse complement.
CACTTTCCAAGGACACGTCTTTGTGATGGTAATTACTTTTCGCTATCCCTGCTTACAACCGATGAGCGGTAGACAATGGTAAAGGCATGGGGGTGCGCGAATAGAAATTGCTCAAATATTGCTGAAATAGATATCAAAATTACTCGATTGTACGTGTCTGTACGCTAATCTGACATATTAATTTATAGAGAACTATACTTGAAGATGGTACCATATTAGTTTCATTTGGCGGAAATAGGGAGAAAAGTGATAAAACCGGTTTTCCATGAGGGTAAAATTTCAAACACTTTCACAAAATACAGCTCAGATTTACACTTTTGCACATATTTTCGAACAGAATTGACTTTTGTTTTGTATGCTTTATCATTAGGTGAAATTTCATTGCATTTGATATATAAACGAGCAGCATATACCCGATATTATGTTAGCGTTAAAAATGAATCTTCAGATTGCTCAGAAAGATGGCGGCTTCATGCATCGAACATCAAAGGCAAAAATGCACCTGTGGAATTCTTTTGTCCATCCATAGAAAACTGACAGCTGATTGAATAGTTATATAGTCAGTTGTAACTCCATCTCTCGAACCTCCTTGCTTTAACGGCGCAAAACTCGATGCCGTTGACGTTATTTGCATCAATTAATCATTGTGCACGCCATCGAACAGGTGTTATCATTTTCTAACGTAATTTCTAACTGTTGTGTGTGTACTTGTGTGTGAGCTAATTTTATTTTGTTGCCTGGTCTAAACGTGCATGTCTAGTCGACTGCGCTCTTACCGCAAGCTCATCTTATATATTCCTTTCTATCCATTACACGACTTGCACATTTTGTTTTCATGTCAAATCCAGTATCACATAATTGCAGTTGTTTTAATGAAAAGAATTGTTATCTATGTGATATTGGATTTGAAAACAAAATGTAGAAATTGTGTAATGAATAGAATTGCATTAAAGGAAAAGTGAAAGCAGCAACATTAGTATACCACATCAGTGAAAGTTTGAGGAAAATCGGACAATCGTTGCAAAAGTTAAGAATTTTTAAAGTTTTGGTGTTGGAACCGCTGGAATAGGAGACTACTAGAGATTATGATGTCATGTGTGGACAACAATATAAAGAAAATATACAGGAAATTCCACAAAAAAAAAATTTTTTTTTCATGAAAATTACACATTCTATCAACTTGATACTGACATATGTTAAGGCTAGCAATTATTCCCCCTGCTTTCTGAAAACGGTTAGTCAAGTGCTCTTTCGTTATGCTAGAAAAGTGAACTCTTGTGGAATTCCCTGTATGTTTTCTTTATATTGTTGTCCAATCATGACATCATAACCTCTAGTAGTCTCCTCATCCAGCGGTTCCAACACCAAAACTTTAAAAATTCATAACTTTTGCATCGATTGTCCAATTTTCCTCAAACTTTTGCTGATGTGTTCTACTAATGTTGCTGCTTTCACTCAATCCACATTTCTCTTTGGGTTTTGGTTTCCTTTAAATACATGCACGATGTTGGGGTGCATTGACAAGTTGTACAGCGTTGTTTTAATGTCAGTTAGCAAATAAACCTCATTAATTCTTGACCAACGATGACCTATACTGTGAGCGTTGAATTGTCAGATCCATGGTTACTGATTACACACGTAAACACGCACGCAAACACACACACACACACATATGTACATTCACTATATCTGTCATCTATTGCCATAATAATTGCAGTTAACTCTGTCTTTGCCAATGAGTCATATATGATGTGCACAAATTTCATAATTATACAAACCTGTGGATAGGTAATCAATGTGCCACACATGGGGTTAAAGGTCCTGTTTACGTTTGGGAGCAGCGATTTTTAAAATGTTCAAGATATCACATTTGATGCATATGTGTAGGTCACTTGTATAAGAAAACATCCTACCATATAACATTTTTGTAATAAAGCCTGAAATATAAGGAGATATCACTATTTTTCCCAATAAACCATAACTGTAGACGGTTTAGTCTGGAAACATTTTTGTTATAACTATTGTTCACATTTTCTTTTTTTAAACAATACTTAACATCGCTCATACTGATTCAAATTTTTAGATTGGTTGTTTATATCCCTAACTCACATTTTAGAACTATTTCGAAGCACTAATGCTGGGTTTTTGTGTCATCTGTAAATGGTAAATTATGCCTTTGATTGCTACAGGCCATGCAGTATTGCCACGCGATAGCTGTGTAGTCAAAGAAGTGTTCTGAATATCACCTTTATTATCACAAGGATAGAAAATATAGCCTTGAGCGGTAATCACAACACAACACGCCCAATCTTATTAGCTCTCGGAAGCTATTTATTGCAGTTTATAATGTACATACATCTTAGTTCCTCAGACCGAACATAGACAGGGACTTGTAAACCAAAGGTCCGAGAGACCGAAGATTTTTTTTCGAATTTCCCAGAAATATATTTATTTCAATTCGTGATAAAAAACACCACATGACAGGCAGTAAAAAAAAAACAAAGAAAAAATTTAAGGATCTATAGTGAGCATCATTAGTAGTCTACCTTCAAGCTTCCAAACGCACATAAAGACACACACATCTTGATATACACTCACAATTTTCCCCCGTTATTTCTATTTTTTTTTACCCCGTGTGATATATACGTGAAATTTACACAATCACTTTGAGTGTGTTAACAGAATGAATAAAACAATATTTTATGTAAAAAAAAATGTGTTATGTTTTTGTTCGAAAGTACAAATCAACTAAATACGACAAAAATAACTGGAAATACTTTGCATCAATTTAATACATAATTACTTGTTTACCTGCGTGATGGATTATATAATTATACATCAAAGAGAATGATATTTTTTATCTTTACGGAATCTATAATCTAAAAATGAAAGAAACAAAGACCATCCATACCAACACGTTATCCCCGCAGATACGAATGTTCGCTAAATACTTTTTTTTTAAATCTCGTTGCCTTATAATCTACGAAGACCCATTGGGGACATGGGTTAAAATAAGTGCCGCCGCTATCTCGTACGTACGACTTATAAGTCGTATGTACGAGTTATTAGGTCATACGTACGAGTTACGTGCGACTTATTATCTCGTACGTACGACTTATTACTCATACACGTGTACCACATTGATCTTATACACACAAGTACAGAGATCAATCTAGACGATCATTCCGAAGTCTCCATCGCAGCTATGTACTGCTCAGCAGTTGGATCGCGGAAGAAATCTAGCCCTGCCCATCTAGCGCTGAAGACTGGATGGCGTAGTGGGGGTTTGGGATCTTCTACGATCTTCATGAACGTTGCAACTACGTCTTCCATCGGCACTGTGCTGCCTTCACCCCCGAGTACTTCCAACTTTTTGGCCGCCTTCGCTTGGTCAATCTCGCTGCCGGATTCGCCCGTTCGTACTTTCTGGAAACTTTGGATGACTCCGTCCAAGAGAGGTGTTCGTACACCCACTGGTTCGATCACACACGGCCTGTAGTCAAAAAATGATAGTTCATTGACTTCCAATGGAATTTCCGGGATTAACGACTCAAATGCTATTATTTAAGATGACAACTATAATTATTGGAGGCTTTTAGGACTGTGTAAAAGATGTGATTGTATTAGTTAGTATTGGTAGTTTGAATTTGATTAAATGTTTGGGAAAAGAAGATTTCCTCCACACAATTCCATCCCAAGATTTTATAATATTTCACCTTGTCATGATTTAATCTCTGTGTCTCCATTCTCATGATGATGACACTATTTGTCTACATATATTCATTTTTCAAGCATAGTGAAAATCATTTGCATCGTCAACTATAAAAGGAAATTGATAAAATGGCACTGACCATTAGATCTAAAGGATAATACAAGTTCCAAAACAGTGCTAAGCGATGAACAAGAATCGGTCTACGAGTCATTCATCTGTGATCATCTTTCTTTAATGAGCTTTGACATTTATTTTTCTGCCGACAATTTTATCCCTCTTATCATCTCTTTCTTTCAAATAACAAAGACATTCATAACATTCAAGTAATCTCTGTCTATCGTCAGCTGAGAAGTAGAAGGGTGCTATTCATAAAATGCATGAAATGGTAAGTTAATTTCATCTGAATTGGGTAGGTTTGTGGGCATTGTTCTAGGTTTATGAGCATTGTTCCAAAATATCGGGAGAAATAGAGCCATTGTGGTTTTAAGTTTGGACATTTTACAGAAAATGAAAATGATTTAAAATTGGTACAACAATGTACAGGAGATCAAGCTTTACAACGTGATACCAATAACTCAATATCCCCAAAATTGGGGTAGCGCCCTTTTGGTTCTAGCAGATAACATCTGTTTCCACTCACCAAATATTGTAGGCTCTCGCTACAAGAGCGAATGACTCAAAGAATCCTTCTACAGCAAACTTGGAAGCAGCATAAATCTCTCCATGCATGCCCCCTGAAATGAAAAAGAATCGTGGATTTGTCAAGTTCGTCTAGGTCCGGTAAAAATCTTACTTCTTACCCCTGACACTTTTACCTTTGACATTTTTACCTCTGACATTTTTACCTCTGACGTTTCAACTTCTGATATTTTTACCTCCAGTATTTTTACCTCTAAAACCTTTCCCTGAGACATTATTTCTGTCATTTTTATCCCCAACATTTGTACCTCTGACATTTTTACCTATGACATTTTTTTTTAAACCCCAGCATTTCTACCTTTGATATTTTTACCTCTGGCATTCTTGTTTTGGGCATCTTTACCCCTGTTATATTCATCCCTTTGACATTATCTCTGAAATTTTATCCCCAACACCCTTTTTTATTTATCTGTGACATTTTTTAGCTCTTACGTTTTTACCCCTAACATTTTTGCTTTAGGAATGCCTCTGACATAATCCCTGTGACATTATCTCAGTGATTTTAATCCCCGACATTTCTACCTCTGACATATTTTATCTCAGACATTTTTATCTGTGATAATTTCACCTCTGACTTTATTATCTCTGACATTTTTCGTCCCTCTGACATGATCTCAAAAATGTTTCATCCCTGATGTCTCTACCTCTGACATTTTTTTTTTTTTACCTTGGAAAATTTTAGCGGGCATCAAGGGAAAGGAGAGGTGCTCACCATTTCCACCTATAAATGCTTTGTTTCTTGATCCTTAAAAAAAAAGCATGCTAAAGTGTATAGCATTTGTAGCGCAAGCCTAAATGCGCTTATACAGAGGTTTAAGAATAACAATTGAAAGGCAAAACTCAAACCACAAATCCATCATGTTCGGAATAGCGTGACAGACAAGTTCATAACATCTGACGTTTTCTATAATCATGCGCAATAGGTAATAGAACATAATCAACATAATGCACTGTGTAGACTGTTTAAACAGTTCAATTTTAAGTGAAAAAGAACGGACAAATACATCCTTTATCCTCCAATCGAAGTAGGTAGTTTATGCCAGTTGGTTTTCTTACTTTTTTGCTTGGTGAACTATTCAATTTCTTGACCATCACACTATCTAAAAAAAAAGAAGAAAATTTGTAGCAAAGACAACGACAACACTGTCATTGATGCCTTATCAACGACACAGAATATGATACAGAGCAATATAATATACATTACATCAAGTCATGTTCTAAGTTATGTCAGTATCCTATAATTTCATTTTCGCCCTAAGACAATCTCATCTAATATAATGTATCATCTTCCTTTGTAAATGTTTGTATATTCTTGTGTCCTTGTCTCTGTCTTGTATTGTAACACTGTAGGTCAGCTGTATTATTTTTCCTTGTACTGACCTGCCTATTATTCAGATGGTAACGTAGGAATACATGTTCACATGCTTTCATAACCTATGCAGAAACAAAATGTAGTATATATTATATTAGGAGTTACAAAAACATTTCCCACATTTGATCCTTAATAGTTCAAAAACTATATATCAGAACACTGTATTTGGTATAAGTAATAGCTGAATAGTGTACAATTTAGTTGAAGGTGATTTGAATATGAAAGTATGAATCAGTTTCATTAAATCCATGATTAACTTTAAAGATAAGTTCCAGATTTTGGTCAAATTTGAGGGTGCAGGTCAGGAGACCGACACCTACGAGTCAAACTGATTACAGCCCACGGGTCTACAACCTCACGAGTCATACAGACCATTTGTTCGACACTAAGTTGAGAAGGGCCACGAGACCGACACATTAATCCCCGTGTTGTATCTGTCAAACTCGTGGGCTGTTTTTACGTATTATCGAACTCATGGGCTTAATTTGCCTAGTGTCAAACTCATGGGCTGTGTAACTCATGGACCTGTTTTCAATGTCGAACTCGTGGGCTGCAATGACTCATGGGTGTCGGTCTAGTGGGATGACCTCAAATTTGAACCCTCTGTACAGATTTGAACTTTACACAGGAACCAATGATGTGTTTGTGTGAATGTGTATTTACAATGACTCAGAACAATAGACCAGTTCGTAATTCCGCTTTGCGCATGAGCAGAAAAAGGTCATTTGTACCAACAGGCATTTTGGTTTGTAAATTCATTGAGATAAGCATCTGTGATGCAATGATTATTCATGTGATCCTTATCTAAATGGTGCTTGCCAGCACATCCACCAGACAGCAAGAATGGTATTTCATAATATAAAAGAAAATAGGCTGTTATTGCATTCAATACGAAACAATGAAATGGATGCCTGCTAAATTGACAACTGATGGAGTATTCTGATCACCTGATCAAAACGCAAGTTCATTCTTTGTTTGAACATGAATTCCATAAATTGCTACGCCGGGCAAGCTTATGCATTATGCCGCTCTCAAAACGAGTGAGGTGCCTAACCAACTGAGAAAAAAGAAAGGTCATTTGTACCAATGTGTACATGAGCTAATTACGAACTGGCTTTCTGCTGACTAAGCTTCAGGTCTCTTGCTTCAAGGCACATGAATGCTTTATAAATAATTCATTTATATGGATTGCCCTGGGCACTGCTAGCCTTAATTCATGGTAAAGGGTAAAAATGCACATGATTAAAAGCACACGTTTTCATGTGCTTGCATGCACTACATTTCAGGATGAATAAAGACTAGCTGTGTTAAAGGAATTTCTCATGAATATGTAATAGAGCATTCAAACCTTGGCCATTTTTCTGGACCATCGTCTAGTTGTTAACCACACACTCCCATACAAACCAATTGACACCCGTGCAAAGTTAAAGTTTTGTACAGATGGTTGAAAATAGAGCAGAATCTGAACCGTAACTTACAAATAAATCTTAAATTTAATGAAACAGATTTATGCTTTCATTTTTAACTTACCTTCAACAAAATTGTACACACTATTCAGCCATTGCTCATATCAATGTCAGTGTTATCTGATGTATAGTTTTTGAGCTATTAAGGATCAAAAGTGGGAAATGTTTTTTGTAACACCTAGTATATATTTCATTCATTCATTTGTTTTTTTCCATCTCCAACAGAACTTGTAAATACATCTTTTTTTTTCACATGAAACACAAGAACATATATGTGTCAATACTGCAAAATATGATAAATGATATTTATGGATAAACAAAATAGGGCGAAAGAAAAAACATTCCGAAGTTTGGAAAATGCAGGAGATGGGGAGGAATGCTGAAGAAGCTATGCTTGTAGGGTGCATTCCCCCCAAACATAGTAAAACAAATATACTATCATTACATCATTGAACTTCTAGTTTGTACACGAAATTAAATTTTGTAAATCTTGTAAATCAAATTTACACGTTTTTCAAAATAAATTTCACAAACTACGAATAAAAAACACAAATGAATAGCACAAACTATATTATATATGAGTGTGTGTGTGTGTGCGTGGGTACGCCCGCATGTTTGTATATTGCATAAATGTTTTCATGGAAAAATAGATGTAATCAGTTGCACGGTGAATAAGTGAAGCATTTATCGTTTAGAAGTATACCAACCATGCACGCCGTATACGCTCGTAACCGAAATGATTTTCCCCGCCATCTGACGCTTCATGTGTGGCAGCACCGACTGGGTGAGTCGAATGGTTCCAATTGTATTGACGTTAAAAGCGAGGTCTACTTGCTCCCGTGAAATCTGATCAACCACGCCGAATACTTGAACACCAGCAATATTCACTGGGAGAAATAGAAAACAACAACATCAAGAAAAAAGCAAAAACTATCACAGAGAAAAAAAATCAACAACTTAAAAAAATATCACTGATTAACAAGCTCTGAAGTCTTCACGATTATTAGGAAAAAAAATATCATAATTTACAGCATTTATATGTCGCCTCATATCTGTTTTAAAAGGGCCATTGATATAAAAATTGTTATGATGGTAATAATGATTATCTTCAACCTTTTTGTTCCTATAGCAACTGAGTGACAAATTGCCACTCATCGAAGTACATAAACATCAAGTATCCAGTGTTTAAATTATAGACATAAAGTTCTCGTTTCTGTAAGGTTATAATATTTGCATGAATTATCTACTAGATTTTGTCACCGGAACCCCAGAAAGACACATTGGACCTAAGGTAGACATTTTTTTTTCCTATTTAGGAGGATAAGAAAGCGTCTATGACGGATAATCTCTTCTCTACGTGACTTATAAGGTCAAATCTATCAGATCTCTTTGTGGGTCATTAAAGTACTTTATACGCGTGTGCCCTCTCGCAACAATTCCACGACCGTAATTTATATTTTGAGACTGATACACTATGACAATATCAATGTATTCTCTCTGAGTTTTACCCGTTCTGTAATGTCCGCAAGTGTAGCAAATATAGCAAATTTATTTTGATGTATCTGGTCATCAATCATTCAACTATCAAATTCATCTTCCACAAACTTTGGAGGTATGATATGGATGCCCGCTACCACTACAAACAAGTGCATAGAAAGCAGCCGATACGTGAGTCGACCCTCATTTCCATCCCAACCCAAACTTTCAGAAAACTCAGAAAAACTCAGAATACTCTCAACTTTGAAATTACACAGAATGTTCTGTGATCGCCAGTATCTCTCGTATAGGACATAAAATGAAGGTCCCGTGCATGATGCGTAAGAAAGTGATAACCCATGCGCGTGAAAGATTCCGCTTCATTCATTCATTGTAAAGAGCAAGGTGCATAACCCGGATGAAGAGGTCCCGCCTCACACCCGACTGGATCCCACGGAAGAGCAGCTGTACTTCCGCTGAATATAGACATCTTCTCAGATGGGAAATTAATCAAAGAACTTACCAGAAGTCCGAGCCCAACACAAGATTTGTACCTGCGACACATTCTTATGCAGCAAAGATTCTCAACCATGCGCCGATTGTGAAAATTAGTCCTGTAGGTTTAGGTGCAGGTTCAAATGCAAAGGAAGAAATTATTCCCCCGCCTTCATTACATTCTGTCTAATATTTCTCACATCTATCTTCCCATGTCGGTACTTAACAAGTGCAACTTACTCAGAATATCAATGCGACCATGTTTAGAGATCACGCCTTCAACAACGGAAGCGATGCTGTCGTCGTTGGTGATATCTAGTTCTTCAATGAACGCCGTCGAGTCGAGAGCGTCACCGAGAGCGTTCACCAGATCGCCTTTCTCGCTCATTGAAATGACAGTCGCTATGACGAGGAATCTCTTCTCAGAATCCTTGGCAAGCCGCTCCGCCACGGCCAGTCCCATCCCGGATGATCCACCCGTCAGGAGTACGATTTGCGGGGACATCTTAGCTGCCTTGACGAAACCTGCTGGTGTATCAGTCAGAATATTTATTTCATAGAAGAGTTGTTTAAAAACAAACAAACAAACAAACACACAAACAAACAAACAGCAAAAACGAACTCAGAACCATAGCCTATACCTCTCAAATGTAATAATATCACAGAAGAAATATATCGATATTCATTCGGACAATAAGTTGTGCATCAGAGGCATGTGATCATGTAGTATAGCTTGATATTTGGTAAAGCAGTTTAACTATGAAACGACCTAAAAGACGGCAAACAACAGCTTTTATTTTCATTCTTTTGGATCTAATTTGATGCGTTATATAGCACTAACCCGTAACCCCTTTGAAGGACCTTATAACAGCATTACCCTGACACTTTAAATACTTAAGGTGAGGCTGGCACACTTACCTAACGTATCTACTGACGTGGTGTTCTCGAAAATAGTTTCGAGAAGAATAAGTCAGGTGTGATAGCACCAGTAGCACCCAATGCAATCGTCGCAGCTCTAACATAGCAGTGCCACGACTAGAGCACACTATAAGTGTATTATAAAAGCGCAAACATGGACGATATTTGTCACATTCATCGGAGTATAATACGGTCTTCGGTCTCCAGTGACGCAGAATGTCAATGTTGCTATTATGTTTGCCGACAGCTTCTATAGAGCAGGCCCCTCGGAGAAGGGGTGCTGGGGGTGCAGTGCAACACCCGACCTACTTCGAATGGTGCGGAAGCACCCAGCGCGGAAATCATGATTTCCGTGAGAAAGCACCACCAACTATTGTAAGTAGGGTACATAAATGATACTGTATACTATATGACCCTAAATTTTATGTGTTCATCACGCACCGTAGGGATATTGCAGTCTCTGGAAATATGTGTCGTTTTGGAGAAGATCTGGATGACAGTTATCCCAACCCTAGGCATATTAAAATCCCCGTTTTCTTTACATTATTTTATTGTACATATTGTTTGTTATTGCAATTCAAATGATTAGCAAACTAATCATTTTACTTTTTTTCAACTTAATTTTGTCAAGTATTGCACCCAAAGTATGTAACAGATCTTCCTCTAAAAAGTCTAAAACCGGACAATCGGGCGAGAAAATGAGTTCGAAAACCTCGAATGCATAAACTCCAGAGGGTAGATCGTGTGTTGACAATGTTTTTCATTCGTCTTTCCCCCTCTTTATCTAAAACTATCTCCTTTTCATTTGAATGAATGAATGAATGAGTGAGTGAATAAATGAATGAATGAACAAATGAATGAATGAATGAATGAATGAATGAATAACTGAATAGTATAAACATACGGGCGATAGTTTGGGAATCGACATCAACATAGGAGTTGGGTGATAACCCGGAAGTGCAAACGCGTCCCGAAAATTACAGAGAAGAAGATGATCCTGTTATTATACCAGCGAATCCCCGAGTGAAATGTATGTATAGGTTGGAACATGTATGTCCCAACTACTCTTTGGTCGTAACATTTGCAACAAATGAGTAGGTTGTCAGATAAAGATCGCACACTGCAAAATATTTCATGTTAATACAATTGCTTGAAGATTACTCATGAGCAAATCTGTGCAGATTCAACTTGTAGTCATTCAATTCGCTTTTATTTCTTATCTACAAGAGAATAAGTAACTCGACAGAGATGGGTTTTAGGAGGCGTAGATATCGTTATCTTCAAGGGATCGATAATTTTGGCTGAGATCTAACTTCAGGTTTCTAACATTTTTGGCGAGATAATTGAAAACTGCCTATGAAATTTGAGAGAGCATGTAATTCCAGGAGGTATTCAGGTTTTGTTGTTGTTGTTGTTGTTGTTGTTGTTGTTGTTGTTGTTGAAAACTGGTTTTCAAACGGCTAATATATGAAAATAGAACGATTCTAATAAAAAGGCGGGACCCACGTTTATTACGATCGCTTCGATTTCCTTTTTGGATGCCTCAGCTATTCCAAAACCGATTTTCATCAAAACTTTGAATTCATCTTACAATGAAGAAACCTCTTACGAAATATTACAAAGCATACCATTTTTGTTTGAAAAATGAAGAAACAAAAATGGTTTGCTTTGTAATATTTCGTAAGTGGTTTCTTCTGAAATAAAAGTCAAATATTCTTCTCCACCAATACTATACCATCCCTTTATGTAGGCCCTACTAATAGTTGTGTGACGAGTTGTGGCAACATCTCTCCTTGTTTACATAAAATACTGGTTGTTCATGCCACCTCATGTGTCCACTTCCCAGACTGTATTCATAGCATGCATGCAGTCTGCCTATCACGGACGTTGATGGCGTCTGAATTACACAAAATCATTTACTAGCACATTATCGATCCTTCTTTTTCGGAGAGTGAGAAATTGGAGTAGTGTCGCCATCATCATTTCGGCGCGATGGGTGTGGCGTACATGCATGTATGCGTGTATTAATTTCGGGAATGCGGATTGTTAAAATTGGCCAATATCTGGACCAATGCGACCCATGAGAATCACACTACAATGTATATACTTAAAGGCAACAAATGAATATACATATTTGGATTTGACTTGTATTTATTTAATTTCTCAATATTTACATTCTCTGAGCACAGTAAATACAATATCAAACATTCATCACCGCTTCCACACATAATCATACGACTAGACATTTTGATGTAAAACATTATAGAGTTTTATTCATGATACAATATTCATATACATGTAATCTCTATCAAACACACATGATCTGCTGCCGTAAAAAAAAAATAACCCAGGTTCACGCGTAGCACTTGCCGGAAAAAGAAATTATTATCAAAAATATTATAATTCAAATTTTCGTTGCTTGAGATCAATTAAAAATACTGACGCCTGATGATGTATACCGATTACACAGAAAGGATGAATGACATCCCAGAAAACAGACCTTCACTGAAAACTACGATTTCGAAGCACCTGCATTTCTGGTAAAATGATTCACGTGAAAAGATACCTTAAATTCTTATAAGAGTGTAAGTTGACATTGCTAAACACTAAAATATGTGACATTGTATACTACAAATCCGGCATTGTATTATGAATATAAAGTTTTACCCTTATGCATTGTTGAAATTGTTATCAATTATTTTGCAAACAATGACAACAAAGAATGAAGTAAAGGCAGACTAGTCTTTAATACACACAAGACCCTCTTGGAGTCCATTGATAGTTGCATGCCAGTATGTTGTAAATGGCATCCTCCTTTGCCCCATTCCCAGTCCTCTCCCTGTCCCTTCCCTGACCTTTGACCTCCTCTTCATTCTTTCCACACAAAGAGACTTGCTTTGTTTCTGTTCTGTGTCTTCGTTTACCAGCTGTTTACGTGCGTAGGATTTGTTTTATGTTATCTGTTTGTTTCCCAAGCAATATGTTTTATCGCTTCGTTTGATTATTACTACATCATTTACGGTTACAGTTCGTTATTCCGAAGGTTCTTTAGTCCGAACGTTCGTTATTCCGAAGATTCGTTATTCCGAAAATAACACAAAGCTCGTTATTCCGAAGGTTCGTTACGGACCGTATTTCATAGTCTGATCGACGAACCTTCGGTATAACGAACCCTATTTTATTTTCGGATAAACGAGCCTTCGGAATAACAAAGCCTATTTCATTTTCTTATTAACGAACCTTCGGAAAAACGAGCTTTGTTTCATTTTCGGATTAACGAAAATCTAGGTATAGGGAATTTGTGTGTTTCGGATTAACGAACCTTCGGAAAAACGAACAGCACCCTCATTTACTACTCACGAGGAGACTGCATTCTAAAGCTAGGCTTTGTAGCAGTCCCCTCCATTTCCGACTTTTTCTTTGTTAAAATTCAGAGTTTGCCCATGCATCTCTTTACCTAAAAGACACCATTGTAAAAAAAAAAATGGCGTGTATTCAAATCTCATTTGAAGATGCATAAGTCACTTTGTACTTTACTTTGTTTATATGCAAATTTCATATTGAATACTTTGGTCGGAAATGAAGTGAAATAGCTTTAGTCCATGGGGCAAGACCCGAAAAATGGGTTATTGGTACTACCTGACGTGGCAAAACCTTTTTGGTGTCATTTTGTTTGTCGGGCATAGATATGCTTATCAAGCTATGATAGCATTTCCAAATGAGTAGCTTAGTCATAATAAATGAATTTTTAACCAATTTGGTCTCGTTTTTACATCCCAATACTTCTGAATCGAAACTAACCGCTATACAAAGAAGAGCACGGTCTTCTGTATGTCCACAGGTGTTCTGTCGTAAACGCGGCGCGCTTAGTCTTTATTCAAGGCAGTGAAGGGAATATCCAAAGGGTTATGTCGCATGCATTGGTGTAATATCACCGTGGCAGAGTTCCCATCCTCACGGACCACCCCACCCCTCCTATCCTCTGATACCCCACTTCCCTGATCAAGCTATTAGGTAAAGCTAGCGCAAATCAAAGGGATATTAAATCCCATTCATTAGACCATAGATTGGAGTATCATTTTTTTTTCCATTAGTATAGCTGTGCCCATTTCACGATTTTGACTTCCCTATCCGTTACATAGATGCTTGAATTCAATTCCATTCAGCTTGATTAGGAGATTCTAGCCACAATTATCCCTCAAAATGATTATTTTGTAATGTTCCAGGGACTCTCAAGAAACAGCTAGAGCGCGCGCGAGGGACGGCGCTCGTCTCGCACGCACGCACGCACTGTACGCGAAAATCCAGATAGCTGCTAGCCGCTAGCATGCACTTTGTCTCGTCCCCCAGCTCCCTCCCCGGCCCCGTAGTTGGCCGCTGATGGCCCGTCTTACCCGCTGCTACGCTGAGCTGCGTCGCTCCAACAGCAGAGCTCATTAGTCGAGTGCATGCATGCATGCAGAAGAGTATGCGTGGTAACAACTAACGTACACTGTACGTACGTGTACGTACCAGTGCAGTGCGTGCTAGTACTGTTGACTGTACGTTGGTACACAACGTCATATCACTACTCCGAATTCGTGGCCTCGCCGGTTACTAGTATTTGTGTACGTGCATAATTCAGCGTGTTTGCAAGCTGTGAATGGCACTCGGTCTCTGAAAACGAGAATTTGGACCGTCACTACACTTTCAGTGTGTAATACACTTGACGTTTCTGCCGGAGATAAGATTGGTTGAATTGAGCGTTTACGCCAAGAGCTGCACCTTGCAAACCATATCCATCTGGTTCGAGAGGCTTCACTCAGCGAGCAGACTCGTAACACCGTCGGGGAAACCATGGGTACGTTTATAGGGCATGCCGCACCGGGCGCTTTTTTCATCGTATTCTCCATCTGGTGGATGATCCAGTACGCTTACACCCGTGTTGCCCTGGATAATGGGCGGCAACGTCCTCGCTCGCGAATTTTGTTCATCCTCCACCGCCTACCTGTCGAAGGGACGTTCATAGTGCTTTGTGCCATTGGGGGTTTCATTGGTGAAATGATGTATCCCGCTCCAAAATGGACTCTTATTGGCAGCGATGGGAACTGGAAACACCCAAATGAATGGCAGCACTGCACAATGTACACCTACTTTGGAATATATGGAGCAGTAAACATCATGGCTCGCACTTGCATACCCGCTGCGGCACCGTTTGAGAAAGTTTTTGGTGCTCTGGCCTTCGCAATTGAAGGGATGCTGTTCTTTTTCCACACCCATGGACGGGAAGAGCTTGACGTCCAACTCCACTTTCTCCTTGTCATCGCCATCTTTGCCTGCTTCTTGACAACGGCAGCCGAGGTGTGGCGCAAAGAGGATCGCCTGCTACCACTCTTCCGCTTCGTCTTCACCATGCTCCAGGGGACGTGGTTTTGGCACGTTGGAATTGTTCTCTACTGGCCCCCTTCAGGAGAGCCGTGGGACCAGGATTCCCATCTCAACCTCATGTTCACCACCGTCATGTTCACATGGCATCTTCTCATTGACATGCTGGTTCTCCTCTTCGTTTATGGATCTACATCACTCATCCTCAGAGTTTGTGGGCTTTCCTCTGTGCGCTATTCCCAGATGAACAATGGTCCAGAGGAGATGGAGGTGAAGTTGCTAGGCAACAACAAGGATGCAGGAAATCACTTATTGGCAGGCAGCGATTCAGAATGAGGTGATGACCAGTGCCTACATTTTTTAATGTCGTTGTGAGGTACGACCAGGTCATCTTATTAATAGTATTGCTTTTGCATATTGCACATGGGACTGCCGTATGCTGTTGGTTTAATATGAATATATTTTGCAGTACTTGTCACAGAATTGCGTGGAGAAAATATGCTTGGTGATGAGTAAGTTGTACTTCTTTGTGACCCATGTCCTTTTGTTAATCATATGTGTGAAGATATTTAATGGCAATATGATTTTATGAAGAGAAATTATTCTCAGAGAATATGTGTTTAGACAACTTGGCATGTACATGTATGCTCATTGTGCTAAGGGCCACATGAAAGCTTTCACAAGTTCACACACACCTCAGTCACTTATCTTCAGTAGCTAAGA
This sequence comes from Diadema antillarum, assembly GCF_040938485.1. Classification (NCBI taxonomy): domain Eukaryota; kingdom Metazoa; phylum Echinodermata; class Echinoidea; order Diadematoida; family Diadematidae; genus Diadema; species Diadema antillarum. Next base: position 897,100 of record NW_027270972.1, on the reverse strand, counting down.
ACCTAAGTTTACCAAAAGTACAAGAACTTCGCTGTGTACATGGTCAAGTACACGTGTTGTATGTGTGCCTTCTCAAGGCCAGGCCACTTATTGTGTCACAGGGGAATATCAGTTAAACAAAATATAATGAACCATTAAAAAATATTTTTTTTTTCATGAGCTTGTTTTGATGATTGATATTGTTCCAAGTAGTTTCAGTGATGGTAAACAGCAGTTTGTTATTCTTACAGCATGATGACCATCTGGCTAGACTTAGATATACTTTGTATGTCATTTTGGCAAAGAATCTACATCATGATGCAATATGATTCTTAATCTGAAACCGAACCAAATGTAATGTTTCATAGCCAGTAAGACAGTATTTTTAACTCCACCGTAGTCGTGCAGATGGCACCACACAAAATTCCCAAATGGAAATAATTTCTTGTGTGTGTGTGTTTTCTGTATGCCCCTTCAACCTTGCTTTTGGTTTTACTGTGTGTGTGACTATCTGACTTTCACTATGTACAGTGTGCTAAGGATTGCGCATTCATCCTGCATTCACAAGCATGGTGTCCTGCTTAGACTAACACTTGTATTAGAGCATGTAGGGCCTACATGTACATCTGTACTTTATAGCCAACTGTTGCTTTCCTCCTACATTCAATGTGGCTGCAATCTCTATTCTATTTTTAGGGCTTATACTTTGATTAGATTTTTTTAACATGAAATATTAAACATTTAGTTTGTATTTTTCTGAGTTTCTTATTCCATGACAGTTGATGGAAAAAAACCAAAGCATAGATACCAGTGCAAATGCAGGAGTTGTGTTGATGCGCAGGAACAAGCACTCCCAAGAACTAACTGTGAACAAGAACAGTAGATTATCACAGAGTAAAAATAAAAAACAAACAAACAAACAAATGTTAAGTGAGGCACTCATTGCCCACAGCGACAGAAACCTCATTTTTGTGATTAAAAGTGAGCCTGACTCACATATACATGTTATTTTGGAAGCATTATAAAATTGCCTTTTCCACAAGACAGCACAAGAGTTTGGATGATCATAAAACATGGCGAGGTCAACAACAAAGTAATTAAAACCAAAATGATTGTGAGGGAAGTAAAATGTATTAAAGATGATGTGTGATTGGGATATTTATCCTCACATATTTAGACATTGAGCAACTTGAACATCAGTCAAAGATGTTTTTCACATTGATGTAGTACTCACTTGCAATTGCTAATTCTGTATCTAGAGATAGCCAGATTGGGAGAACTGCTGAAAGTGCAATGTCACATAGCTTTCTCTTGCATTTTTCCAATTAATCGCAACAACAGGAGCAATAGCCTTCAGGATGATGACTTGTGCTGTACGATAGTTGTAGTGGCTGCTGTCGTTGGTTTCTACAAATATATCCGTATGCTACATGACTTTCATGATTTACATAGCCTACATGTACCATACATTTTTATTTTTTTTTAATGTTCCTGTACACAACTTACCAACATTGTACACTTCTTACGGAAGTTTTTCGTGTTTTGCATTTGTGGGTTGTTTGATTTTCTTGTTATGCAATGTGAACTTTTGAAACATGGTGCAGGGGCAGTGCAGAAGGCTGTATCAGTTGTTTTATTCAAGATATAGGGCACATACAGTATTTATGTCAGGGTTGATTGAGGTTTGATCAGAAACTTGTAATGGTTGGCAGTAATGTCCCCTCCATTATGTGTTGATCTCTCAACATAGTTGTAGAAGTATGGATATTTATAGCACCATGCCTCGGGGAAGCAAAGCTTAAAACTTGGCTTATTGACATGGCAGTGGGTATTTCATATTTATCTGCAAGCAATTCATAATCTTCTGCACAGACATTAAAAAGAAATGCTGTTGATTAACTCACTGAACATATTTTTGTGGCAAGATTTACGTAAGATTCTATCTTACTTTAAAGGAACTGTTTCTCATGAATATGTATTGCACTTGCACAACCCAGGAACTGTCAGAAGATGCTACCTTTGAATGGGTGTGGCTCATCGTCTTCATGTTGTGTTCATTTTCCTCCCTGCTCAGCAGTAGGATGGGTTTCCTGATTTGTGGCTATTTTGCTGGGACACTGGTTTGTAATGCCATGATACATGTACCTGTCTCTTGTAAGGCAAGAAGCACTGCTGAATACAGACAGGAAAGCAGACTGTCAAATCACACCCAATACTTTAGGCCACACATCTGTGCTCTGGAGCTGGTGTAAATTACTGTAAATTAATTCTATCCCTCAACACAATTGCCTCAATAGAGCATGATAACTGTTAGTATGACTTGTAGACACAAGCTACATGCATGGAGTGATTTGTGGTGCATTTTTGTAATGTGTACAATGTATGTTTAAATGCTGAATGGCAGTGTACGTGCAGTCCAAAGGCCCCTCTTATATTATACTAGTAAGTGCTTGAGTGACATAGCATCCCCAGTCGATAATTGGTCTGTTTCATAGTACACCCACAATGCCTGGCACGGCTCAAACAAAACTCCACAGATGGTGCCATATCACCGGCATGATTTGCATAGCAGCTGATGATAATCACACAAACCCTGCTTGGAATCCTGCAAACAAAATGCGACACAGGTTTTCAATGTGTGCTTGTTTGTTCCTATGATGAAGAGTCATTTTTTTTTTTTTTTTTTTGAGGGGGGAGGGGGGGGGGGGGGGGGGAAGGCGTTGTCTCTCTAGTTTTTCTCTCCCTATCTTTTTCTCCCTCTCTATCCTCATTCTTTCGCTTGTCTTTCAGTTTCGTAGCCATGCACACTATAAACTGCTTTTATGTAGTAATGCCATTGCGTCAGTCAGTTTTATGGATTTAGCTTCTCTTTTGAGTTGCCTTTATTTCTGTCACTCTTTTCAATGAAGGAAGTGCATATTAAACTCACCACGGTCCTTTTCAAAGTAGAACTATCGATAACATGTGAAGAGGGCAATGACTATGTGGTGAGGTTAAGTTTGTTTGGCTTCAGTAATGTATGTATTCTCTGATCTGCTTTGAATAGATTGATGATGTGTACAATGTGTTTTGCAGCTTCAAGAATTATTAGCCATTGGCACTTTATACCTGATACAAAATCTACAGATCTTGGTCTGTTTATCTTGGGTTGTACTGGAATGCAGTATCAGAGCGAAGATGTGCTTGTTAACATGCTTTGCTTGTAGTTTGCTATTAACAGAGGCTTATCACCTCTGGCATTTAAGCCTTGCATCAGCGGGGGCCATTACTTCGAAGTAGAATTCAGGACCGCCCAGCTGGGCTAACTTCATCCCAATTTATCCCCGACACATCGGAGCAATTGTCTGTTGCCACGGTCACCAATAGAATCCCTAATCATGCTATGGAACTGTGAAATAAGTCACACCTACACTGTACCATTACATACCATGCATTTACCCTCGATATCCGACAAGCGTTTTTAAAATGTTTTAATAGGCAAGCTGTACATCTCTTGTCCAGTAAAGAGCATACAAATTGTAGTTGTGGTGCTGTGCCTGAATATCATCCTGCACCCTGTGTGAAATGGCTGGGACAGAACCACTGATTGTCATTATATAATGAAATAATGCACACTGTATATAGATAACAGATTCTGGACAATTTTCACTGTTATTAATGCCTCTCCCATGGATAGTTGACAGAGCAATTTTGATAATTTTAATCTCAGAGGTCTCTCTGGGAGTTTTCTTCAAGGGAATGCTGTAATATTGACTACTATATTTAATCTAACATGTCAAATGGCATGTTGCTCCATGAATGGTCATATATCACAATATGATAAAAATCTGACCATCTCATTTCTGACTGAAACACTGAATTGCAGCTTTCCTTTCTTTTGGACCATTCATGTACAGGTAATCCCATTTATTATCTGTTCTGGGCGTGAACGCAGAAACAATCAACATCTACCTTACCAGTGATGGCCAAAGTCCAATAAAACCAGCAGATTGTAAAACAGTCAGTACCTTACAGAACACAACATGTGACTTCAAATGAGGAATAGAGTGGAGCTTCATAGAAAGGGAAACTTACAGGCTAATGTTATGTTTCCGTTATACCATATTTATAAACTAGACTACAGTTGATGTTGTGGATGAAGTATGAGTTTTGTTGCTTTAACAGATGGCTCAGACACATCACACTTGCGATACTTCAGTTTACATCGTACAACTGCTGCTTGCGGTCACTGTAATTACCTCATGGCTATTTTTGATTTGGTTGTACAATAGCTCAACAATCTTTCCTTCTTTCTTTCTTTTTCATGTGATAAATTCTGAAAGTGTGCATCATGTGCCAAGCATTTTAGCGTGACCACACTCTGCTGTGTATCAACATTCATGGCTGTGAATTCAGTGTTGTTCACGTAGCTGCACCGAGTGATATTTTCTCTTTCTGTATTCATTTGACAGTAAAATCTGGCTTAACCTACACAGTAGTGATGTGCACCACAGTACTTCAGAATCACAGAGTTAGTCAATTTTGTCAAAATCCTTTATAGAGATGAAAGCATGGCTAGCCTTCAATTTGAAGTCATTGTCCAAATTGGCAGCCAGGCTTTCAAGTTCGGAGAAGCGTAGAAGCATCCTCTGAACAAGCTATGAATACCTCCGCCTGGATAATAGGGTGCTAATTAGAGATTTGATTGAGGGGCTGTTTACACGGGTTTTAATGAGATTGTGCGTAAATGTATAATTATGTGTAACCCCAATTTACAGTGTTCCTGACCTTGCTTCTTTCGGTGTTGTGACTACTTATTAGTGTTTGATGATTTTGTGCATGCCTATTTTATTGTATAGACTAGAAATTCTACTGACTTTCCATGTAGGCCAAAGAGCTCAAGAGCAGAGAATGTGTATGTAGTAACGGTCGTTGTATAGTTGTTTCAAAGTCATGTTATTTTCATCGCTGTCATTTTTCTTGCAAGTGTTGAATAGCCAGGCCACCTACATCCCTGTACACTGTAATCCTCTTAAAGTGGCATGCGGTATGTGTACCGCTATTTTGCAGGCAGATTCCATCACCTTGAAATTGAGCAAGTGTTGCAGTTGAGATCTTGTCATACCTGCCAGCTGTCTGTGTGCTGGCAACACATAAATCAAGTATTGAGTTGTTATAATGTATTAATGTAGACATGTTCCCAGGTACTAACAAATTGCCGGCGCATCCTGCATGGAGCGCCTGTAATTCCATGGTCTGTGTCTGTAGCATGCCTTTTGCACCCCCCCCCCCCCACCCCCACCCATTGCTTTGCTGGAACTCAGGAACACATAAATTTGCCACAGGTTTCTGCAGGAGGATTATTTATTTGCATTGTATTCAGAATCTCTCATTCCTCATTTGAATGAGCTCTTTCCAGAGGAACTTCCAATTTGTGGATGGAATGAGAGAGCCATTTCCTTAATTCGTCCCATTAATTCCTGCTGATGTAAATGGTTTTTGTTTTGTTTTTTAGTCTTTGGCATGAGTTGGTTCTGACAAGAGGAGATATAGTTTAATACACTAAATGGATCATAAATCATGCAGCCACTTGGTCACAGCATCTACATCTCTTGTGGAACTGTAGTTTAAGAGCTTCATAAGTCAACAGGAAGTAGTTGCTGTATGTCACATGACTCCTGCAGTAGATAGTGTAGTGACAATAAACATGATGTTCATTGATTGTCCGTCTTGGCAAGCTGTAGATGGAAGTTCCTCTTCGGCGATTGCATCAGAGTTCTGCTTGATCGCTAGGACAACACAGTTCAATTCTAAGCCATCCCTTTGAATCTTGCATTTAAGTAGAAATGCCGCCCTGTTATCTCAAATTCCCCGCGTGCATGGCAGGTCAATTAGTGGCGATAGACGATACAGTATGCATGCACCACGTGATGTAGACACCAGGATTGGAAATTGTAATGTGCATGGCTGCCCAGGGGGTGCCAATCAATTTTCCAACATGTCAAACGTGTGGGTCACACAGCTATATTGGAAGTGTAATGAGTATTCTGAACTTGAACTTGGATGCATAGAATTTCAGGAAATGGACACCATGTTGATGCTATTAAGCTCATTATCATGGTTTCTATGGATGATTGCCCTGTCAGGGATAGAAAACGAAACCTTCCTATGCCTCTGACTTTTTTTGATTCACATGATCAGTCTTGCAGACAGACCTGTATTGCGAGACCTCGAATTGCATGCCACATAATGAACCCGTCACTCTCTAGTTGTATACTTTGGAAGGCATGTGAGCATCAGTGGTGTGAGATAATGGCCAGAAATGCCAGTGTGCAAAGTGTAATCCGCTGTGCAGAAAAGTGGTAGTCAAACATGTGGAACACTTTGCAAACATTCCAACTCTGCTGGAACGATATGGATATATGTATACACACACACACACACACACACACACACAAAAGAAGAAGAATGAAACAGTGGGACAATTCAGCAAAAACTGAGGAAGGAAACGAGAGTGCAACATACAAATCTTAAATATATTATATGATTAGCTACAGTACATACTATGCAGTACTACAAGTACACTCCCAGTATTTGGGATGTTGGAGTTTCATCTGATTTCAGACTTTTTTTATTCAGACCAGAACAAAAATTGGAAACTTTTTTGTCGTTCAAATGCATGGAAAGCTTTTTGTCATTGAGTTTCAGTTCTTTTTTTCTGACTGTGAGCAAGTACACTATTCTCACACCTCTAGGCCTGATATCCCCACAATCTTTTATTAGAACGACTGCATAAGTACAATACAATATACTACGTTCATGTATATGTATTTTCTGCATCATCTACATGGGTTGTGTCATTGAGAAGGTCTTACAGCATGAAAACTGTTTGCTTCTTAAATGTTTCATTGATGCATTTATGAAGGTTGCACACACACACACACACACACAAAGAAAAAGAGATGTTTGTGTTCATTTTGAAAGCTTGGAATTGTTGCCCACTTCATCCCTCAAAGATTCTAGTCTTGCAAGGTATTCAGCCATGAAACTTTGCATGCCTGAAAGTATAATTTCTCACACTTCTTTGTAGTTGTCCTGTCCTTTCCCCCAGTGATATGTTTGGAGTGAAACAGGAATTAACAGTGTAGCATGAAAGTGAAGGGACCAACACCCACTTACTCGTATGAATACCGGGGTAGTCAGACATTGGAGACATTTTTTTTTTTTTTTCATACCTACTCTTTGTCCAGAGGGGGCGTATTAAGTCATTTTTGTACTGGTTGCTATGGTAACTGACATGGGGCTGATGAGGGCAGCCATCTGTAGGTCATGGGGTCGGGTCGCAAAAATGTTTGATGCATTGGCGTCAAGTTTTTGTCTGTTAAATTTGCTCTTGTTATTTTGTCTGTCGACACATTTATATACAGTTCTGGGTATGCCGAGGTACTTTTGTGTAATTTCTCTCCTCTCTGATCTCTACTGCCCTGCTTTCTCACATACAATGTACAAATGTGTAGGACCATACTCATTGCAAGCTATTACAACATTTAAAATTGTTGCATTCAAGGTTTTGATCCAAATTTTCAATTTGACTTGAAACCCCCCCCCCCCAAAAAAAAAAAAAGAATGATAATAATAGTAAAACAAAATAAAATAAAATCAGATAAAAAAATAGAATCAATGAATAAATGAATAAATAAATGAATAAATCAATTACAAAACTCATCACATAATTAGGTGGCATTTGGTACAGTATATAATTTTCTGTAAATGTATTCAAATTCATAGATATACTGTATATACCCCACAGCCTTATAACAAACTATTTTATTCACCTGCTCCCTCCAGTAAAGTTTCTTTGGCAGGAATTCACTTAGCATTCATCAGTTGTTGCTAAGAAGGGCAAGTCTCCAGCAAGCCTGTGGTTGTGAACACAGCATGCTTCGAATTGGAATACAAGATACACAAACGGTCTCTTGCATTTATAGCAACTTTCAAGGGAATGTTGCCTTTGTTGCATAGCAACTTTCAAGGGAATGTTGCCTCTATTGCATAGCAACTTTCAAGGGAATGTTGCAAGCTTTCAAAAAATATAAGTTTTTCACTGGCAGTATGGATGGTCCTCGTGTCATTGTTTCCTTCGAGTGTCATTTGCTGAATGCTGGTGCCAGACATTTGAGATAAATACTGTAAAATTTGATACCTTGGGTATGTAGCCAAGTGGTTCCGAGGGATGGTAGCATCCGGGAATCGTATATAGCCGCATTTACACTTACTAACATCGCGATTTTTAAAATCGCGATATTTTGGTCCACCGTTTACACTTGCGCAAAAGCATGCGAAGTTTGAGCTTCACACGAAACATCGCGATTTTTTGGTCGGTAGTGCGCATGCGTAATTTACCTCTTTTCAACACGGCAGCTGAGTGGAAGCGCGCGCTATTCTGTTCGTTTTCACTGCAGTGCAGTATACAGTATACACGTATTTTGATCACAGCCAGCTGGTTGGAATGTTGAGCAGGGCTTTTTATCAGTACAATGCACACATAAATTTGTGCTTCTCGCGACTGTTTACTTACGGTAAAACTATAGAGCTTGCTATATTAGATCACATACGTAGTAGGTGTGTAAAACTTCATCTACAGCAGCATTCAGGAGGATCATGAAATTTTGCCGATATGACGAAAGTGAGAAGTAGGACTTGGAAGTTAGGACTGGTATTTTATCAGGCGACAGCAAGAACTCACACTTGTTACATACTCCTGTATTCCACAAACAATGTATATCGAGAGCAGTACGGGCACTCCCACAATCTGAATCAACGCATTTTCTGGGAGAACATAATTTTGTTAACTCGTCATGGGGTGATGATACGTGGTTGGAGAACTTCAAGTTTGCTATGTAGTAGTTTTCACGTACTAGTTTCATCAGGGAGAGGGAGGTGAGAGACCACGAGCCGATCGAGGATCGGCCGTTTAGACCTGTACACAGCTGTCTATACCGTGTGTGTAGTACTCTGGCCAGTGACCGACGTACTCTCTACACGTTCCAAAGAGGGGAGCGCGCGTAAACTCCCGGTGCAATCCGATACCGAAAGTCACGTGATGAAAAATCGCGATATTTCTGCGGCTTGGGTTTACACTCGCTAACTTCGCCTCAAACTTTGCGAAGTTTAAAAAAATCGCACTCCGGCTGGCGATTTTTCTGGCGATGTTTCGAGGGCGTTTGGGTGTAGTTGCTTAGCAACTTACACCCAAATGTTGCGATTTTAGAAAAATCGTGATTTTTCCAAGCAAGTGTAAATGGGCCTATTGTCTATTGATGTCGACTGCTTTTCTGATGCAGCACAGGCTCATTTATGCAGGTAGTTGTGGAATGATCATATTACCTCAGATTTGATCATCCTCCAGTGATGGTATTACATGTACCAGTCTGTCTGTGAAATTTGTTTGCAGTCTGCACGTAGTCAGCTGCCATCTACTGGCATCACTGTCGATGCTGTCGTTTCAGATCACTTGGAACCCCTGGATGGAATTCGCCACCATAACCAACAATGTATGATGATTCTAGCATTGTTTTATTAATCATGGGAGACTTCACAAAGGCACCTCTGTAAACAAGACTAGGACATAAGAAATGCATCAGACGATCCCCATGAAATGTATGGTCTATGCATATGTTGCCAACAAGATCCACAGTTGTAGCAGCAAGGCACTGTAGTACATTACTTCCTCAACTTATCAGTAGATGCAAGATTTAAACGTCGTCATTTCAAGCAGTTTAATTATAAAGAGCTGTAAAGAGCAAAGGTGACTAGGTCGGGGTCAAAGGATGCAATTGGAACCACTCACTCCATATCCTGTCTTCCTGCCTATTTGGATACAAAGCCGGATCCATCATACCACCTAGCGTTTGCCTGAAATGAAAATGGAGATTATTGTGGTGCGCAATTTGTAAAGCTTGCTTAGCATAATGTATGAAATGCTGTATGTGCACGTCCACAGTTGGTTTAAGATTTGATCGTGATCCCATTCTTTTAATATGTTGTGGGGAATGAATGTCATATTATAAGTACAGTGGATACCAGTACATTGGTTCTCCCTCAATGGCTGAATTGCCAAAGAATCGATACTTCCGATTCTTCATTGCTGGTACGAATGAGAGAAGTTCAGTTTATGGCATAAACGGCACCGTGCCAAATTGGATGCTAATACCAGAGATGATCACCTGAGGTTCTAGCTAAACTCATTTTTACCAGGGAGGTGGAATTCTCTTTCCACCTCCCTGGTTTTTACCATAGACTCCCAATGATGTGTGTAGATAGGGACAGCTGGATTAGCCGCATGATTTGTTGACAGTTGTCCAATACAATGTATGACCGGTAATTTTCAGACCCAGATCCATACATTACCTTACACAGCATACATCAACTTAGCTTCCAAGTCATTTTTTTTCCCTGATTATTTGCAAAATAGCTCTCCTCAGAAGGTATAATTTCTTTTTTAATCATTCGCTGTATCTTTTCTGTCTAGACATGCTGGCTATGTATAATTTGCCCTCCAACTGTTACATTTGTATATGCAGTGTACTAACACACCATGTAGAGTGAATCTAGTCTTTTTAACTTGAGTTTTTCGTGGTATTCAGGAAGGAGCATGAATTCATATACAGACATGAAATACATAAAATTGAGTATTGATCGGAAGAGATAAGATGATATGCATACAGTGTATATCCTAGATTCCCTTTGGAGAAAGCTGCGTAAAAGAGCTGCCATCTTTTTTTTTTCTTTAACAACGTGGTTATATACGTACATTGTAGACATGCAGACACAGACACAGTCTGTGTGAGTGTGTGCATGTTGAAATCATTACACTGATTAAAGCATACACGTGTACATTATGGTATTCATAAGAGCATGTGTTCCTCAAATCAAATCTGGTATACTGTCTTAGATTGCATTCCCCCCCCCCCCCCACAAGACTGTCTGTTTTTTAACAGATTGCAGACTTTTCTCAAGTAAAGACTGATTCCATGCCTCCTTTATATGAGCCAGATGGTGTAAGATTAGACAACGTTCTCAATTTATATCCAAGTCAGTCGGCGCTTTCATTTTATTTAATGAGGATATTGGGTTGCGTTGTGACCTTGAAATGTATAATTTGTTCTCTGCGAGCTGTCACTTCCACTCGCAGAGAGGGTTTCTCTTTTGATCGATGCCCACATGGTGCCATGAAATAAAGATGGCTGCCTCGATCCAGGCTGCTGGTCGTTGGCTGGAGAATTGCGGCAGAAATTTTCCTCATTGTCATGGTATTATAGGTAGCATGTGAATAATTTGGCTTCATGACCCCACCCATCCCCCCCCCCCCCAAAAAAAAAAAAAAAAAAAAAAAAACACCAACAACAAACAAACACACAAAACAAAACAAAATTAAATTAAACCAATTTCTTGAAAAGAAAGGAGAACAAAAGTTTACCATGCTGTTTTGGCATCTTCAGTCAGGGCATACACAACTGAATGATATATGGTGTGTCATGTAAACCATGTTTTTTATGATTAGAATGTACTGCCTGCTTCTTGTGGTCTAGGAGTAGAGACAATTAAAAAGAAAAATGTTCAACACATTCCAGTTAGTTAAGCCCATGTGATATTGTCGAAAGTAATAAACACCTGGTCAGGTTAGACAGTCTGTAGAGTACTCTCCTTTCCATTACTTTGACTTCACTAGCAGAGTCCATTTATTTCAAGTTTATTTTCATTCAGAATTGAAAGTTTAAAGGGATGGTACAGTATTGGTGGAGGTGAGGATTGGGCTTTCAACTTTTTGTGAGATACCAAGAAACCACTTATGAAATAGTGCAGAGCACACCATTCTAAGACAAGTTCAAAGTTTATTTGATGAAAATCAGTTTTGGAATGGCTGAGACATCCAAAAACAAAGTGAAATAAAGCGATCGTAATAAAAGCTGGGTCCCACCTTTAATTAGCATTACTCTGTTTTGGGTATCTCGGCCATTTCAAAAACCAATTTTCATCAAATAAACGTTGAATGCCTCTTGGAATTACATGATCTTTCATATTTCATAGGAGGTTTCTCATTATCTCACCCAAAACTGTTAGAAACCTGAAGTTAGGTCACAACCAAAACTCCACAATCCCTCTAAAAACTCTCTCTTGCCTCGCAGCTGTAACAAGAGTCTTGAGGAAATTTTTTTTTCCAATATGCAGTAACTTATATTTATGGGACACATCTTAACACGTTAGGCAGCACATTCCTCTTATCTTCCCCTCCCCCTTTTGCCATAAGCTCATTGTCAGAGGTTTGACTCTTTCTTTGCAACCAATTACCTCTTCCCCGTCAATCTCTTATACCAAGGAGCTCCTGGCTTGTACGGATAGAGCTGTCAGACAGTTAATTCTGAGAGCATCCAACTCCGTGATACTCCTCCAAGCCCGTTTCCAATCTGTTTTCAAGTTTTCAGTGCCTCTTTCAGAGACGCAAAATCATTAGTGTTTCCATCTGAACACACACTCCAATAAAACATCAGCCCCTACCAAGAGGATTCTGGGAATACATTCGTGTTTGATCTGGTGATGTTTCACAAAATCTTTTTCCTGTTTGTTTAGTCTTGTTGATTGAGCTGTGGCTTTCATTTTTTCAAGCCATTACATGCTTGAATATACACGTAGTTTCATACAAGTCATGACTCTAGTACTTTTCTACTTCTGCTCTCCTTCCTGACATTAAGTTTTTGCAGGTGGGAGGGGGTGGGGGCATAACAAATAACTACTATCTCCACAACCATTCACACTATTTTCCCCTCACCCCTCCCTGTGCAATATGATCCTGTCTCAGGCATTGAAAACATTCAAATATATGTCCGTCAAGGCCAGCCAGTACTGATATAAAAGTGGATATTTTCGCGTGAGTAATTTTTCATGCTCATCCGGGAAAGATGAGTTTGGCATGTTTTTAATTCCGCGGTACTGGAACATATAGCAAGCAAAAATAATTGCATGCTTAACCAGCTTTTATTTCCATGCTGGTTTCTGGTTTGCGCAAAAATTTCAACACCGGGGAAGTTTCCACTTTTACAGTATTAACGATTAGGCCCTAATGCTTTCATGACCGATAGGCCCTACATGTTGTGCTGGAAGTGAAGTACATGTTGTACGGAAATGCATGGCTGCTTCAAGGTCGGTTGTGGTTTGCCAGGGAATAGCAAATTTGTATTAAATAGCTCGGTATTTTCCATTTTGGGTGATCATCGAAAGAGACTGATCAATGCTCTGTCAATTCTAGATGGATGTGAGAACAGAAAAACCAAGCTCATTAGTTTTGCAAAGTGAATTGTTTGGTAGATAATGTGACTATGCCAACTTGCACCATTAATCTGCTCTCAAGTGCTCAGTTTCAAGATATATGCAGTGTAGTATGTGCAGAGATATAAAACCAGATGTATGGAGTAATATTCTTATGCTGTGGTTGCAGAGCCAGCATGGCCGGAATCTTGTGTTGTAGTCTGCCTTTGTTCAAGTGAGATTATACCAACAAGACAGTGCCCGTATCCAGCTGTAGTAATTCTTTTAGTGTCCTGCATTTTAAAAGTGATGTTTGTAATGAAAACAAAGATCAAGAGAAAGTGCCATGGTTATTTAGCTGGAATTAAAGTGTCCATATGTTTGTGTCATGATTTTCTTTTGCAAAAAAGACAAGTTAAACATTTCAAAAAGCAAATTCGCAAACTTTGTCACATCTGTGCTCCGTGCTTGTAGGCCTAATTCTAAGAAACGCTCGGCATAAATATCCTGGTGATGGACATACAATGGCCACTAAGTTAATTTTTCACTTACAGCATTAAAGTGTTCACGTCATAGCGGTATCTTCAAGTTATATCTTCTTCTGTTTTTTATTCTACTACTGTTTTTACAACTCAAAATCATTCCTTCACACAAGTGTGCTGTTGTCCTTGTTCGCAGAAGATGCTTCACCTTGTAATTCCTTTGTTTCCCTCAATTTTTTTTTTTTTTTTGTGCCAGTATGCATTCTTTTGTTTATCTGTATCATTTATCTTTTGCAAAGTCGAATGTTTAAATGTTTATGATGTAATTTCAGACTTATTATGTGTTATGTTTTGTTGAAAAAAGAAGAATGAAAATAAATGAATTGAATTGAATTGAATTGAATTGGACAATGGGTATGTATTTAAATGCATGTGGCTGTACTTTCAAGGCCATTTGTTTCACATTTGTTTCACAAGGTGTTACTCACAGGGCGGTGAGTTGGCTCAGTCGGTAGCGCGTCTACCTCACGATCACGCGGCCCGGGTTCGAACCCGAGTCTGGACTGAGCAATGTTGTGTGTAAACATACCGTCCCCTCTAGCAAGAGGCAAAACACTCTGTCCCTCGGATAGGACATAAAATGGAGGTCCCGTGTATGAGAGAGTTACCGCTCATGCACGTAAAAGATCCCGCTTCATTCATTCATCGCAAAGAGCAGGGTGTCTAACCCGGTGAAGTGGTCCCACCCCACAACCAACTGGACCCCGTGGAAGACCAGCTTAGTGTAGCTGAATATGGGCTATCCAGCCATCTTCACAGATGGAAAATGAACAACAACAACTTAACCTCCCACCTACCAAGATGCTGTAATATCCAAAGGGTTGTAACATTGCACAACAACTGCTCGGAAGCAGTGGGTTCACTTTCACTTTGTTTTTCCCCCTATGAAGACTTGAAGACCACTGATCAGCTACATAAATTTTGTGTAATGAGGACGTGGCACAGAGAGACGGTCCACCTTTGTACAGTCGGTAATAAGGGCCTGTATTCCAACAATGGCTAGATTTACCGGCTGCGGTCTCTTATAAGTATGGGCGTGTGCTTCCAGGCGTAAAGGACAGCTTTGTAAACAAAATGGGTAGATTTATCACCATCTTTGATGGGTTGCTGGCCGATAACGTCTGGCTACAGATAGAAAAGCACTTTGTGGGCATGATTGGTACTAGGTCGTGATCAGTGGAATTTGCAGTACCCGCGTGCTTTGCGCATCACTGTAAATTGTTCCTGTATTCTGTCGTGTCTGACCAGGTTTAAATGCGCACATCATAGAAACTGCACTCCAGCACATGCAAAGAGGTAAATAGTGGTGTCAACGAAGTGTATGAAACCATGAGACACTCTGTGTAAGATATGTACACTGTAGGTGTATGGTGTAATATATACTTGTTATGTATCACAGTGTATTATGTCATGACTGTGACAGTCTGCTGTTGTACATTGAAACATCCAAACTCAACAGATAACAGTAAGTTTCACTAAAGTATACGGTTTTAAAAAATGGTGAAAAAGTTCATACTTCATTAAACATTTTCACTGTACTGATGTCAATGTCACTGTGCAAAGCTGGTGGAGTATTTCTCTCATTTGATAGTGTTTCTCTCTTTTTTTAGATTTATTCTGTTTTGATTCATTTTTATACATTTTTGCATGTCTGTGCATACAGCACTGTGGGATGTCAACAAATGACTTAAATGATATTCTTTGAGCCCCTGAGGAATGAACATGGAATGAGCTACTGTACCCAGCTGTAAAGTGCAAAAGAGTGATTATTAGAGTTGTCTTCAGTCATACAAATGTCATAATCCTGAACTGAGTAATGTGATTTCACTATTATTTCACACTTTGTTTAAGCGGCCGTAACGTCAGAAGTGCATCAAGTGTTAAATGAAGCTGAAAATTGTGGCCATATGGTTGTATGTCGATAAGTATTCTCTCATTAAATTTTTAGTTTTTTCTTTTCTTTAAGAGGTTTGCCAGGCACAATGTGCAACTTTTCTTTTTCTTTTTTTTTTTTGTGGCAATGTCATTTGATTCTTTGCTAATGAAAGAGAAATAAAAGAGATAGGCAATCATGGTAAATTTATTCTGTAGTATGCAAGACCATGCTATGTTGATTTCCGTGAATTGTTGAGATAGGACAAAAAAAAAAAACAGAATACATATATGTTCTAATGATTATGAAAATATGGATTTTATTTGTGTATGTACTATGAAAAGCAAAGTACTCAAGAGTATGTATAGTACACCTGTATATTTCAGTTTTATTGTGGTAGTCATCTATGATCTGTATATACTTGTGAGAAAAATCTGTGAATAATTAGATGCTATTGAATCAGGGGAGGGTAAACTTATGTTTGAATTGTATGTGTGATCATAATATGTAATGGGCAGTTCAAGTGGAAACTGATTTGCATAGAAGATGAATGTGAAATATCTATTATTTATTCCAGGTGTTTGAGTTGATTTTTGTGGGAGAGTAGCGGGAATAGAAACATTGGCTCTGACTGCTACCTGATTGGATCTAAATTTGAGCATGTCAGTGGGACTTTATTTCACAGATAACCTCGTTCAACACAGGACAGTTGAGATTATTTTTCTCACAGAAAAGACAACAATAACAAAAAAAAGATGAGTGCTTGAACATATGACAATTGTACTTCCAAACATTCACAATTAGAAGCAAATTTTATGTGATTCCAAGTGCAGTGTGCTTGATTTTTTTTTTTAAATGTCATTCATAGATCGATAGATTATTTTATGTAGCCAGTAAGATCACAAAAGAGATACAAGACTTTATCTTTATAGTGAATTTGATAATTCTATCTATATTTACTTAGTTTTAGGTTTGTCACCTACTTTTATACTGTGTTCTTTCGTAGTGGATTTGAGGTGGATGCTTAGCATTAACTTAAGTAGAGTAACAGATATTCCATACACCATGCTGTAACTTGAGATGGACAAGAAAACTACACATCCAAGTATACATGTACAATGGTTGTGATGGCATCAATTTTTTTTTTCTTTTTTCTTTTGGTGGAATTCTGTGTGGTATAATAAGGTTTATGTGAAGCTTAAAAGCAACATATATGAAGAGCATAATATCATGAATATAAAAGTGAAGTGTTCATGCGTTTGGTAATTGTTATGATTTTTTCCCTCAATATCAGCTGATTAATGTATGTTTGTAAAGCAAGCCCACTGGTAATGAGGGCAAGTGACGAAAAAAAAAAAGATTTGGATGGTTTGTTGACTTAATTATTCACTGATGCAGAGTGCTGTATTATGAGCACAACATTCTTCACAGTTTCTCATTTTGCTAATTAAATGTCGCAGTTGAATCGGGCAATTTGGCTTCAAAGTCCTGTCACCACTCATAGCATTCATTAATTGTGCTTCTAGGTGTCTGTGTCATGTGTCTATGTGTGATAGGATGTTTACATGTGTGTACAATAGTGTGTGTGTGTGTGTGTGTGTGAGTGTGTTCGCAGAGAACATAGTGTGCATGCAATTAAAGGACTTGGAAGTGTTTTGTTTGTTCTTGGGGTTTTCCCCCCATTTTTTGTGATGTTTGATGTGTGTATAACTGTGAATATGGTTTGAAAACTAGAGAGAGAGAGAGAGTGAACTGAATGATGATATGCATGATGACAAAACCTCTTGTTTGGGTTCTTAGGGGTGAGTGGGGCATTTACCTTTCCAGGGGATCTTAAGAAAGGATGTCAACCTTTGCCGCTCCAAATTTTGAACTTGTAGAGTTAAGTTATCTTTGTGTGTTGTTCTTAGAACTCACACCTGTTATGTGTATGAGAACAAACAAAACAAAAACAAAACGTAGATGACATTAAGCCTTTGTCATGTCTAGGTCAGACCTTTCCATCCTTCATACTATCACATCCATACTGGATATGACCATTAAGACCAGAGCAAGTGAAAGTTAAAAAGAGAAGTGTTGCAATCATGGTTGGTTTGATTTTCTCAAAAATGTATCATGGCTGTGAATGAAAGCTCTGATCTGGTGTAGGTACTGCATTGTCATTACCAGCAGCGACCTAGCCTTGAAGTAAAGGCCCCACAGGTTTATATTTTGCACCATGCATATTATTTGTGTGTATCAGAGAGGCAAGAGGCAAGAGGTGATTTGCACTGCTTGGTTATGCATATAACCTGTTCACTCAACATTCTTCTCCATGTTGATAGAGTTAACTAGTCTCAAATAAGTTGTCACTGTGTTAAAATAAATATAAACCTAAGCCACAGGGCCTGACAAAAGGCTAACAACAACAACACTGTTAACATACAAAGTCAATAACATTTTGAGACAAAGGTCTTAAAAGGCTTAAAGACAGCAATGTCAGTGTGCTCTGCCCCATCAGTTGAGTTCTGATGACAAGAATTTGACACAATGTGATGAAAGCGATGCATTCTGATATGTTTCACTTGATTAACCTGTTGACGATGAGTCCCGAGTATACTCGGGCAAGGGTCCATGGGAAATGCGTGTTATAGCAAAATCAGCCCGTCCTCAACGGGTTAATGTGTCACAAGTATCACCTCGGAAAGAGGGATGGAAATACTGTGCAACAACCTGTACCTGTTTTCCGCTACAAAAGCATTCAGAATATTTCTTATTCTTTTCACAATCCAGCTCAGAAAGACCACCTTTGTTCTTGTAGATTTAAAATGGTGAGCATTATATCAGCTTTTCTAGAGTAAGTATACATGGTAAAGTACAAAGTACTGTATACAGACAATGCCAAAGTGGAATTTGTGCATGGTTGCAATTACAACGTGCAATCCTATGGATAACCCCAGTTCCACTTCAAATACTGTATACTGTACGCTATATATTTCGCGAGTCTAAATTTACGCGAAATGGAACTTCCCAACAATTTTGCGAGTGGTTAAATTCGCGATCGTGGAGTCATGTACTGAACGGAGAAATGTATGTGTGTACGTCACATTCATACCAATATTAGAGTCAATATTTTCGCATGATTTTGATATTGCGAATAGCAGCCGACTCGCGAAATTCGCAAAAATAAAAACTTCATGAAATATTTGGCGTATACAGTAGTATAAAAATATGAAAGGGTCAATTTTATTTGATTTCATTTATTTGTTGATTATAAAAATACACAGAAAACTAGTCTCCACTGGCTGAAAATAAGTTGAATACAATAGAGAACATACACGGAAATATTAAACACTGAAACATACGTGTACGAAAGAAAGACTGCATGTGCTACATGAATACATTAAAAGCCTGGAATATTTCTAAATCCTGCAAACAAAATGCTAACTCTGGGACACTTAGGCCTACATGGTAATCAAATGAGAAAGAAGAACCTGTTGAAGTACAAAAATAGAAAAGAAGAGGGCATGTAAAGTAATACCAGGTTAATCAGGACCGGATACTCAGAAAACAAATGAAACAGTTGCATGCAAGACTATGGGTGCATTCGAGCGCTCTACAGCAAACCAAAGTGTACCGAGCCAAAGCATACCGAACTATACTGTGCCAGATTTGCAGAGCTACCAAGTCTCACGCATTCTGCATGAGACTCGAGCATTTAGGGGTCATCTCACGATCTCACGCATGGCACCCATTTTTCTCACGCATTGGGCAAAGTCTGCAACTTTGGCCTATAATAATGAGCATAGCTCCAAACATTACAGTGATAGTTGCAATTGAAGGTGCATTTCCATTTTCTCTTTCAAAATAAGTAAAAAATGGTCACTTAAGTATGCACCTGATCGCACCATTAAGAGCTAAAAATTGAAAAAGCTCCCTACCGTGGGAGGCCACAGGGGGAAAAACCCCTTCCACACCCTCGCTCGCTGGCACATTCGCGCGTCGAGACGCCGAGCGATGCCGAGTCATGAAAATCTCACTCACAAAGATTTTTTGAACTTGGCATTCCTGGATGTGGAGCATTCAGGTACTCTGCTGAGAAAGCATACCTCATGAGTTATTTGCAGCAGGGATGCCAAGTTCAAATTTTTTTTATGAGTGAGATTTTCATGACTCGGCATCTCGGCGAGCGAATGTGCGCACGAGCGAGGGTGTGGGAGGGGTTTTTCCCCCTGTGGCCTCCCACGGTAGGGAGCTTTTTCAATTTTCAGCTCATAATGGTGTGATCAGGTGCATTTTAAGTGACTATTTTTTACTTATTTGGAAAGACAAAAAGGAAAATATACCTTCAATTGCAACTATCACTTTAATTTTTTGAGGTATGCTCATTATCATAGGCCCAAGTTGTAGATTTCGCCCGATGCGTGAGAAAAATGGGTGCCATGCGTGAGATCATGAGACGGCCCCTGAATGCTTGAGTCTCACGCAGAATGCGTGAGACTTGATAGCTCTGTTGTAGAGGGGCTGGGTCACACATTTTGTGGCAAGAAGGTCATTCACCTGGCAGCTGGCACGCTTAGAATACTTGCAGATGCCCCCAACAAAGAGAATGAACTCTTTGCATTATGATGTATGTGCATTTTATGTGCATTCTTCACATGCGAACTTTTGGTATGCTTTTGCAGCGGCAGATCCAGAGGGGGGCACACCGGGCGCGCACCCCCTCTTTATTTTTTGTTAAAACAAAAGAAATAAAAAGAAAAAATGGGGGTGCGTGCACCCCTCCCCCTTTAGTTTTGTAAAGGCGCCTCCCCTTCACACCATTCCTGGATCTGCCCCTGCTTTTGGTACCCTTTTGGAGCACATCAGGAAGTGGTCCTTATTTGGCTCGGTCCAGTTCAGTACGGTAAACTTTAGGAGCGTTCGAGCGTTTCTCTGGCACGGGTACAGTATGGTTCAGTTCACTTTAGGAGAGAGCATGGTATGTGGTATGTGTATGTAGACTGGCCAAGGATGGTCGCACAGGGTAAGAGAAACCAAGTTACCTTGTGACATTTTTATTGAAAATGTGACTTGAATTGGGAACAAGGAAAACTTCAAACAATTGCAAGTGGACTTCAAGAACAAATTGGACATGATACCTGATACTGATAGGAAATCCAAGAATTTTAGGTCTCACACATTTTCAGAAAAGGAACACAAAAACAAAAGTCATTATTGTATCAGATGTTGGGGCCCTGCAACATAGAGGATAAGACTCCCGACTCTCAAACGGAAAATTGGTCTTGAAATGGCTAAGATGTACAAAACTAAGGAGCTTCAAACACAAAGCGATCCCAATAAAAAGTAAGACCAACCTTTTACTGGGATTGCTTTGTTTTTACCTTGTTTTTGGACATCTCAGACTTTTCAAACCAATTTTTATCAAATAAACTTTGAATCCTCCTAGGATTGTGTGCTCTTTAACATTTGATAAAGTGGTTTCTAAGTATCTTGCAAAAATTAAAAGCTGAATCCTCATCTCAACTACTACTATACCATCCCACAGAAAGGGAGAAAGAGAAGAAAAGACAGAATATATTTAGAAAAAAAGCAATTGCAAACGGGGGAAATAACAATGTTGGAGGTTATCAATCTTTTTTTTCTATAGACAGCAGAGCCTGTCTATTTGCACATCAACTGACTGTTTACATTCCTGCAGGATACGTGCATTCACTCATGGACTCAGTGTATGTGTTGGATAATGAGTGAAATGGTTTCAGTTGTCCTATTCTTTAAGTATAATATACGATATTTGTCTTCTTCCTTCTCCTCCTCTTCTTCTCTTCTTCTTTTTCTTCTCTTTTTTCTGTATCATCTTTTTTTTCTTCTTCTCTTCCTACTATACTATACTACTACTTCATCAACTATATTACGTGTACTACTTACTACATGTACTACTACTGCTGCTGCTGCTGTTGCTACTACGACTACTGCTACTACTTCTACTATATACTACTTCTACTACTACTACTACTACTACTGCTACTACTACTACTACTACTACTATCACTGCTACTACTACTATGGTACTAATACTACTGCTACTACAACTATGGTACTACTACTACTACTACTACTACTACTACAGAGCTACCAAGTCTCACGCATTCTGCGTGAGACTCAAGCATTTAGGTGTGTTGCTAAACATCGAGTTTCGAGTTTCGAGTTTCGAGTTTCGAGTTTCGAGTTTCGAGTTTCGAGTTTCGAGTTTCGAGTATCGAGTATCGAGTATCGAGTTTCGAGTTTCGAGTATCAAGTTTCGAGTTTCGAGTATCGAGTTTCGAGTTTCGAGTATCGAGTTTCGAGTTTCGAGTTTCGAGTTTCGAGTTTCGAATCTCAAATTCAAATTTCAAGTTGCAGATTTTCGTTAATTGGTAATTGAAAAGCCAGCGATAAATCGGGAGCCTGTGTCTCCTTCTTTGTCATTGAATACTTCAAGCCTTACAGCAATAGCTTTGGAATCTGCGCTATTTTGTTATTGAATTACACTTTTACTGCAATTCCATATCAAATTTGTGTGATAGAGTTACGTAACAAGTGTACTGTGCAACCCTTAGCATTTGCAGCAAAAAAAAAAAAAAAAAAAAAAAGAATAGGGCCCATGTCATTATAACGAGATCATCGGTCCGACTAATTTACTTCATTATGTCGAGACAATTGTATCCTGACACATGGAATACAACCATAATTGTGCATTTATTAAAATGCCCTGGTGCAAACTGGTTACATGTATAGACGGATAATATGACGCGATATTGATGAACAGAAAAAGTACATGTGACGGGGAAGTGCTGACCGTAGGGAATTTACTCGCGAAAAACAAAGCAAACTGTTATTTTCTAGGCTTGTTATCAAATGTTTTAGATTTGACGATGCCGTAATGATATCGCAGACGGGACCTGCCTTTCGTTATACGATTACATAGCTGCTATACCTTGACCGCCGCGTAAAGCACCCGACTTTAAAAAGAGAAGGAAAAGAAGAGGATAAAAGAAGATGAAAAAGAATGGTGAAACAGAGTTGTATCGCTCTAACCCTCCCGAAGCCGGTTGGAAGAATACTCTTTATGTTCGGCAATTTGCTTAAATGTCTTTGGAGTTCAGGGGCCTGTTTCATAAAACTTGTCATCAGTGACAAGTTGTCATAGATGTGACAAGCTACTAAAATCCTTGCATCTGATTGGCTGAGAGCATATTTGTCATAGAAATGTGGCAGTTGTCACTGATAAAAAGTTTTATGAAACAGGCCCCAGGTCTTTGTCAGACATCTTCATTTATTCTGAGTATATTATCATTATATTTATGATCGCCCTGCTCTTCCTGCTGTTATTATTGTCAGCGACAAAGTATTTGCAATCGAGCAAGAAAGAGGTAATTAATTTTTTCCTCATTGTCGATTCAGGAGATTCAAGCATGGCACAAATTCGAGTTCAAACTTTGTCAGCGAATTGCTGCTTTCCTAAAATAGCAATGTGACATTTTGTGATTGAATTATAAGTATGTAGCCCTTGTCTGGTGCAACATTAAATAACATGTCATTGTACTGTGTTAAAGTTTAAATAGTCTAAACTACATTGTGTAGGATTGTGACAAGAGAAAGTGGGCACTAGACCACACATTCCTGAGCACTGTGGTCACTACTGGTCATTCAAGGACTCCTTCAAGCACACGCCCTGTGTTCTGACAGGTTCCGAAGTCCAGACTGTGTGGTTGTCATGGCAATGCACATGATATATGTATATACCAACTTCTGGTAGGAACCTGCGTCATCACCCTTCTCTCTCACTCTCTCTCTCCCTCTCTCTCACCTCCCCCATGCTTTATTCACTCCCGCTCTTGGTTCCAATCTCCCTCTGTCCCTGTCTCCCCTTATTCTTTTAACCTAGACCACTTTCTCTCCCTACCCCTCTCTATCGACGGATCGTCTTTTCTTAGAATATATAGGGTTATTCATTTCATGCGAAATGGTGTCTTCCATCTGATGAAGCAAAGTTATGCAAGTATTAACAGTATGATATTTGAAAGTAATTAGTTTTAGAAAATGTTTCGTGTATTATGTGTATGAAAGTGTATTACATTGTGGCAAAACCAACCAAAAAATACGCTTCAACTGAAGACTCCACAAAACCCTCAAACTGCAGAATACCGTCCATCTAATTGAGCAAGATGGTACGTCTACTTCATGTTGCATCATTTTGGCTCAAACTTTCTCTTCTTTTGCTTCTGCTCTTCAAGGTGCGAGGATGTGTTGAGCATCCCAACTTTTGACAGTCTTCACAACTTTTGGTATTTCAGGTCAACCCAACTACATTGACGTGACACAATGGCACGTCGAGAAAAATGTCTGCAATAAAATCAATTTCTTGTAATGGCTCAACTAATGCAGAGGATGTACAAAATTTCGACTTTATTATAGGAATTCCTTTGGCAAAACTGAACCATATTGTAAGTAATGTATGATATTTTTTTTTATTAGTACCATTAAAGCAAGATATACATTTCCTTCAAAGACAGTTGTCTACGTAATTCAGCAGTCATGGTAGGGAAGTTATTTAACCACTCCTTGTCAGCATTCTGTGTGGTGAATGTTGATGTTACACGCATGTATTTTCTCTGTAGACCGAAAGGTTTGGATTGTGCTAAGTCAGTGTAAAAGTCAATTCTGTCTTGCATCATAAGTTTGTCTTTGTCATTGAATTGCAGCTTTCCTACCATAGTAATGGAACATTTTTTGATTGAATTGTGAATAGATTCCCCTGGTCTTTATAATCTCAGCGAAAAAAGGTTTGAAATTGGGCAAGAAAGACTTGACTCGAATTTTGGCCATTTTCAAGTCTAGACTCGAAAATGGCCAAAATTCGAGTTAAGTCTTTCTTGCCCAATTTCAAATCCTTTTTCGCTGTCAATATAAAGATAAGGACAATCTATTCACAATTCAATCACAAAATGTTACATTGCTATAGTAGGAAAGCTGCAATTCATTGACAAAGTTGAAACTCGAACTTTTGCCATTTTCGAGTCTAGACTCGAAAATGGCCAAAATTCGAGTTAAGTCTTTTTTGCCCGATATCAGATCCGTTTTTGCTGCCAATATAAAGATCAGGATAATCTATTCACAATTCAATCACAAAATGTTTCATTTCTATAGTAGGAAAGCTGCAATTTAATGACAAAGTTGAAACTCGAACTTTTGCCATTTTCGAGTCTAGACTCGAAAATGGCCAAAATTCGAGTTAAGTCTTTCTTGCCCGATATCAAATCCGTTTTTTCTGCCAATATAAAGATCAGGACAATCTATTTACAATTCAATCACAAAATGTTACATTGCTATAGTAGGAAAGCTGCAATTCATTGACAAAGTTGAAACTCGAACTTTTGCCATTTTCGAGTCTAGACTCGAAAATGGCCAAAATTCGAGTTAAGTCTTTCTTGCCCAATTTCAAATCCTTTTTCGCTGTCAATATAAAGAGCAGGACAATCTGTTCACAATATTTATTAATCACAAAATGTTACATTGCTATAGTAGGAAAGATGCAATTCATCGACAAAGTTGAAACTCGAACTTTTGCCATTTTCGAGTTTAGACTCGAAAATGGCCAAAATTCGAGTCAAGTCTTTCTTGCCCGATATCAAATCCGTTTTTGCTGCCAA
Source organism: Diadema antillarum (assembly GCF_040938485.1). Taxonomy (NCBI): domain Eukaryota; kingdom Metazoa; phylum Echinodermata; class Echinoidea; order Diadematoida; family Diadematidae; genus Diadema; species Diadema antillarum. Next base: position 871,751 of record NW_027270972.1, on the reverse strand, counting down.
TATAAAGATCAGGACAATCTATTCACAATTCAATCACAAAATGTTACATTTCTATAGTAGGAAAGCTGCAATTCAATGACAAAGTTGAAACTCGAACTTTTGCCATTTTCGAGTTTAGACTCGAAAATGGCCAAAATTCGAGTCAAGTCTTTCTTGCCCGATATCAAATCCGTTTTTGCTGTCAATATAAAGATCAGGACAATCTATTTACAATTCAATCACAAAATGTTACATTGCTATAGTAGGAAAAATGCAATTCACTGACAAAGTTGAAACTCGAACTTTTGCCATTTTCGAGTCTAGACTCGAAAATGGTCAAAATTCGAGTCAGGTCTTTCTTGCCCGATATCAAATCCTTCTTCGCTGTCAATATAAAGATCAGGACAATCTATTCACAATTCAATCACAAAATGTTTCATTTCTATAGTAGGAAAGCTGCAATTCAATGACAAAGTTGAAACTCGAACTTTTGCCATTTTCGAGTCTAGACTCGAAAATGGCCAAAATTCGAGTTAAGTCTTTCTTGCCCGATATCAAATCCGTTTTTTCTGCCAATATAAAGATCACGACAATCTATTCACAATTCAATCACAAAATGTTACATTGCTATAGTAGGAAAGCTGCAATGCAATGACAAAGGTGAAACTCGAACTTTTGCCATTTTCGAGTCTAGACTCGAAAATGGCTAAAATTCGAGTCAAGTCTTTCTTGCCCAATTTCAAATCTTTTTTCGCTGAGATTATAAAGACCAGGAGAATCTATTCACAATTCAATCAAAAAATGTTCCATTGCTAAAGTAGGAAAGCTGCAATTCAATGACAAAGACAAACTTACGATGCAAGACAGAATTAACTTTTGCACCGACTTAGCACAATCCAAACCTTTCGGTCTACAGAGAAAATACATGCGTGTAACATCAACATTCACCACACAGAATGCTGACAAGGAGTGGTTGAATAACTTCCCTACCATGACTGCTGAATTACGTAGACAACTGTCTTTAAAGGAAATGTATATCTTGCTTTAATGGTACTATTAAAAAATATCATACATCATTTACAATATGGTTCAGTTTTGCCAAAGGAATTCCTATAATAAAGTCGAAATTTTGTACATCCTCTGCATTAGTTGAGCCATTACAAGAAATTGATTTTATTGCAGACATTTTTCTCGACGTGCCATTGTGTCACGTCAATGTAGTTGGGTTGACCTGAAATACCAAAAGTTGTGAAGACTGTCAAAAGTTGGGATGCTCAACACATCCTCGCACCTTGAAGAGCAGAAGCTAAAGAAGAGAAAGTTTGAGCCAAAATGATGCAACATGAGGTAGACGTACCATCTTGCTCAATTAGATGGACGGTATTCTGCAGTTTGAGGGTTTTGTGGAGTCTTCAGTTGAAGCGTATTTTTTGGTTGGTTTTACCACAATGTAATACACTTTCATACACATAATACACGAAACATTTTCTAAAACTAATTACTTTCAAATATCATACTGTTAATACTTGCATAACTTTGCTTCATCAGATGGAAGACACCATTTCGCATGAAATGAATAACCCTATATATTCTAAGAAAAGACGATCCGTCGATAGAGAGGGGTAGGGAGAGAAAGTGGTCTAGGTTAAAAGAATAAGGGGAGACAGGGACAGAGGGAGATTGGAACCAAGAGCGGGAGTGAATAAAGCATGGGGGAGGTGAGAGAGAGGGAGAGAGAGAGAGAGAGAGAGAGTGAGAGAGAAGGGTGATGACGCAGGTTCCTACCAGAAGTTGGTATATACATATATCATGTGCATTGCCATGACAACCACACAGTCTGGACTTCGGAACCTGTCAGAACACAGGCGTGTGCTTGGAGGAGTCCTTGAATGACCAGTAGTGACCACAGTGCTCAGGAATGTGTGGTCTAGTGCCCACTTTCTCTTGTCACAATGTCCTGATTATCCTACACAATGTGATTATAGTTTAGACTATTTAAAGTTTAACACAGTACAAAGACATGTTATTTAATGTTGCACCAGACAAGGGCTACATACTTATAATTCAATCACAAAATGTCACATTGCTATTTTAGGAAAGCAGCAATTCGCTGACAAAGTTTGAACTCGAATTTGTGCCATGCTTGAATCTCCTGAATCGACAATGAGGAAAAAAATTAATTACCTCTTTCTTGCTCGATTGCAAATACTTTGTCGCTGACAATAATAACAGCAGGAAGAGCAGGGCGATCATAAATATAATGATAATATACTCAAAATGAATGAAGCTGTCTGACAAAGACCTGAACTCCAAAGACATTTAAGCAAATTGCCGAACATAAAGAGTAATCTTCCAACCGGCTTCTGGAGGGTTAGCGCGATACAGCTCTGTTAGTTTCACCATTCTTTTTCATCTTCTTTTATCCTCTTCTTTTCCTTTTCTTTTTAAAGTCGGGTGCTTTATACGCGGCGGTCAAGTTATAGCAGCTATGTAATCGTATAACGAAAGGCAGGTCCCGTCTGCGATATCATTATACGGCATCGTCAAATCTAAAACATTCGATAACAAGCCTAGAAAATAAGAGTTTGCTTTGTTTTTCACGAGTAAATTCCCTACGGTCAGCACTTCCCCGTCACATGACTGTACTTTTTTCTGTTCATCAATATCGCGTCATATTATCCGTCTATACATGTAACCAGTTTGCACCAGGGCATTTTAATAAATGCACAATTGTGGTTGTATTCCATGTGTCATTATACAATTCGTCTGTTGAGAATGAGAAGGGCGTTAAGTTGTCTTGAACACTATGGGTTTTGTGGCAACTTAACGCCCTTATCATTCTCAACCGAAGCAATTGTCTCGACATAATGAAGTAAATTAGTCGGACCGATGATCTCGTTATAATGACATGGGCCCTATTCTTTTTTCTTTTTTCTTTTTTGCTGCAAATGTTATGGACTGTACAGTACACTTGTTACGTAACTCAATCACACAAATTTGATATGGAATCGCAGTAAAAGTGTAATTCAATAACAAAATAGCGCAGATTCCAAAGCTATTGCTGTAAGGCTTGAAGTATTCAATGACAAAGAAGGAGACACAGGCTCCCGATTTATCGCTGGCTTTTCAATTACCAATTAACGAAAATCTGCAACTTGAAATTTGAATTTGAGATTCGAAACTCGAAACTCGAAACTCGAAACTCGAAACTCGAAACTCGAAACTCGATACTCGAAACTCGAAACTCGATACTCGAAACTCGAAACTCGATACTCGATACTCGAAACTCGAAACTCGATACTCGAAACTCGAAACTCGATACTCGATACTCGAAACTCGAAACTCGAAACTCGAAACTCGAAACTCGAAACTCGAAACTCGAAACTCGAAACTCGAAACTCGAAACTCGAAACTCGAAACTCGAAACTCGAAACTCGAAACTCGAAACTCGATGTTTAGCAACACACAGCATTTAGGGTCCGTTTCACGATCTCACGCATGGCGCCCATTATTCTCACGCATCGGGCGATGTCTGCAACTTGGGCCTATAATAATGAGCATAGCTCAAAGGATTGAAGTGATAGTTGCAATTGAAGGTATATATTTCCCTTTTGTCTTTCAAAATAAGTGAAAAATATAGTCACTTAAGTATGCACCTGATCACACCATTAAGAGCTAAAAATTGAAAAAGCTCCCTAACGGACCGTGGGAGGGGGGAAAACCCCTCCCACACCCTCGCTCGCGCGCACATTCACGCGCCGAGATGCCGAGTCATGAAAATCTCACTCATAAAAATGTTTTGAACTTGGCATCCCTGCTACTACTACCACTGCTACTTCTACTATGGTACTACTACTATTATTACTACTACCACCACTACTACTACTACTACTACTACTGCTGCTGCTACTACTACTATGGTATTAATACTAATACTACTAATACTACTAGTACTACTAGTACTACTACTACAACGACCACTACTATTACAACAACAACTACTACTACTGCTGCTATTGGTACATACTTCTTCATATTATTATTATTATTCTGCTTTTTCTCCTCCTCCACGACTTTATTCTTCCTATTACTGTGCAAAATCTCCTTGACAGATATATACTTGTTATGCCCCGGCTTCAAAGTGTTGCTGAAGGCATTATGTTTTTTGGTTGTGCATCCATCTGTCCTGCCATCTGTCCGTCCATCCGTACAGCACAACTAAAAAAAACATCAGAGGTATCCAAATGAAACTAAGGAATGAGCTATGGGGTCAAAGGTAAAGTGATAACGCTAAAATGTCATTATTCTTTGCCCATATTTTGAAAATAGCGTAAAGTTTGTGAAATGTGAAATATTACCAGCTAGTGATTATATGGGCCATGGGGTCAAAATGCATGGATCAAAGGTCAAGTGAAAATGCTCAAATTTCTGAATTCTTGTTCTCTGAAACAAATCAGCCATCAAAATGAGATCTGGTTGAAGGAATGTGTAAATGCTCAACACATTCGGAGTTGTTCTGCAGCCAGATTTTTGCCAATCATGCAAAACTGGCATTTCATACTGTCAAGGGGTACTATACTGGAGAGAACTGTGATATGGAAGAGCTATACCAGATTCCAAAGTGACATTTCTAGTTTTTCATTTTGATTGATTGTGCTGGTATCTATTAGGATGTAGAAATATAGCTCTACCCTTGATTAGAGATCATGTTCAAGGACAAAAGATCTCATATTACAATATTCTTGGAAGGACAACTATATGAGAATGGACATAAAGGTGAATATCTGACGGCATATTCATGATCAAACCACTGAAGTCTACAATAGATGAAACAATTTCTTGTTTGTTAAAAGTGTCATCAAACATGCTTGCCAATGTTTGGCTGCTCTTTGCTGTTGTCACTATGTCAGGCAGGGCACAAGGCCAGCATTGTGGCTGCCACTTATGGTTATTATTACTTTGGATACTCAATTGAATCAATATTTCCAGTGATCATTTAAATAGCTCTCTTCAAATATTGCCTTGTCATTTCTGAGTGACCAGGCTGATATAAACACAAATTGAGCCCTTCACTCATAATGTAAATAATAATATATGAGGTAAATCTCAACAAAACTAATGTGTTCCTTGAATATTTGGTTAGTTGCAAGTATAGTATCTTTGCTTGTAGTGTAGTATGGTATGTATGCAGTATGTAGGCCTGTAGTTTCATGGTGTGTGTGTCCAACTTTTGTCTTCATTATCATGTTTTATTTCTTCTTATTTTCTTTCCTAGCATTCTTGTAATTTTTTCTTCTTCATCATATTTTTTCTTATTCCTATTACCACTTCTGCTGTTCTTATATGATTAGTGCTATCATTTCATCATCATCATCATCATCAATCATCATCATCATCATCATTATCATCATCTTCATCATCATCATCAGCATCATCATCATCATCATCATCCCCAACTGTAGCAGTCTTTAAATCAAGACTCAAGACACATCTTTTCATTTAAGTGCCCATTATCAAGTATATCAGAAGCTTTTGCAGCACAGAAAGAAAACAATTATGTACATAGGTTTTGCGCCGTATAAATTGATATCATTATTATTATTTATCATCATTATCATCATCACCATCATCATCTTCACCACCACCATCAAAGCATCACTACCACCACCACTATCTTGTGGTTGTAACTATGGTGGTGGTGGTGGTGGTAGAAGCTCCTGTTGCTCTTATCCCTCACCTTTGTTGCAGAGAGAGTGATGATGAAGATCGAGAATGAAGAAAAGTCACATCACATTATACGAAAAAATTTCCTGCAGTTCTGAAAGAAATCGAAACATATCATTATCAATCTTTGCTGAATATTGCAAATCACCATAGGCGTGGCTTTCCACCAGTGTGACCCCATACGCCTGCTACACAGTCACTGTGCCATTGACACTCTCTCCTCCCCCCCCCCCCCCAAAAAAAAAAAAAAAATTATGGACATGGACTTTGTCAAGGGCTATTAAAGATGATTGATGGGGCTTTTAGCGTCAAAATTTACTCAACGTCCAAAAGCAAACCATCAAGTTCGTGGAAGAAAAAAAGTTTCCTTGAGATCTAGGCCTAGAAGAACAAAAATCTAGTCTGTGTACAAGGCCAAAGTCTGAACAATGTCCTGTCATAGAAGCATAATGTAAACGAGATCCAAGCCTGAATCAGGATTGTACGTCTGTCTCCATCACTCTTGTAAAGGCATAATTCAGTTTTGGTTGAGATTGGGCTGGAGGTTTCCAATGTTTTTTCATAATGATATATATATCATTATGAATATATATATATATATATATATATATATATATATCAAAAGGTCTACGCTGCAAGGTCGAAGTTGAAAGGGACATCTGTCTTCATCAACGAGGATCTTACCAGCCATCGCCAGAGCTTGATGTACGCTGCGAGGACCAGTGATGCCATCGCCTGGACATGGTCGCAAGATGGAAAGATCTGCGCCTTGACAACTGGAACTGGTGCTGACAGGAGGAAAATCGTCATCCGGACAAAGGCCGACATCGAACGTCTCAGCTAGTTGCAATGAGTATGATGGTGATATAGTAATGTAACGATGATTTAGCAATATGCCAACACTATACCCATGTATCATATGCTGTAAAGCAGTCAAAAATAATCAAAATGCTATGATGTGTGTTAAATGTTCATTATGGTGCCATCTCAAATGCACGTCAGTTGACAGAAAAACATTCGAATCAGAAAATGATTGGATATGTGATGTTTGTTTATCCAAAGAATTGCCATTCTATCCATATTCACTCAACCCCGAGTTAAGTGGGCCATCCGATGAGTGTATAAGTACAGACAGATGTGAACCCAACGTTGAAGATTTTGAAGTAAATGTTCAGAGAATTTCTAAGTGTAAAGGATTGAAATTGACACATTTAAATTGCACGTCTTTATTGAAGAACATAGATGAACTGAGATCACTTCAACATAAACTTTCAGCTGATGTTTTTCTTTTGACTGAAACACATATAAATGATTTAATTTCTGATTCTGAATTAAGTATTGATGGATATGATATCATACGCAGGGCACTGGCGTAGCCAGGGGGGGGCGATGGGGGCGGTCGCCCCCCCTAAGATTTGGACCGGGGATTTGGGAGGCGGAAAAAAAATGCGTGTATATTGTATGCATGCACATGAAGCGGGTCTCCTTTTGAACCTTTCATCAAATAAGATATTTTTTGAATATTTCACTCAAAGTGTGCACCAGATCGTTGAATTTCAATTCAAAATATGCAAAATTTCTCGTGCTTGGGAGGGGGTATCCCCCTCCCAAACCCTCCCCCTCTGTGCCTCTTTCCCTAGCTTAGTACACTTTTTAGATTAAAAAAAAAAAATAATAATTCTGAGTGCACAAGACTTATCACTTATATTCCGAAAAACTCAAGGTTCCCTCATGTATAAGGGGAATTTCCCCTTTTAATCGACCCTTTCCTCCCTCAGTCCCCCCGCCCCATCAGTTTTTTTTTTTTTTTTTTGATTTCCCAAATGTTGGTTCCATCAAATATGCGTATACGAGATATCGCAATTTCAACCTTAAAAAGGCAAAAGCTCCATAGGAAGAGAAGGGTGGAGATAACACTCGCCCACGCCTTCTCCCTGCTCGCCCGCCCCTCCCCCCCCCCCCCCCCCCTTCCGCCATGCATAGAAAAAGACTGTGGCTATACCCAGATCGCTTTATTTCAATTCTAAAAACGCAAAAACTCCGCGAGCGGGAGGGGGAATCCCCCTTCCCCTAAGCTCTACCTCACTAGACTTTATACATACAGATGGTGTACATTCGGAATAAGAGCTAAATTCCGTGATTTCACTTCGATGAAAAAGTATTGCACCAAAAATTTACACATGATCGCTGAATTTCAGGTCTGAAAACGCAAAATCACCTTCGTGTGGGAGGGGATATGCCCCTATCTACACCCTGTGCTTTTTCTGTTTGATTGCTGAACAGACAGCGTTCATGATATTCAGTGTAAGAATTGTTTAATACAAGAAGATTATTTAAATGATACCATTTTATAGGCAAATATATAGGCAAATATACTGCAACATTAAACAAGTGGGACTGTTTCACGTCGATAAAACGCGCAAAAACATGCATCAAATTGCACCATTTGCAACATCAAAATGCAAAAAGTTCTCACCATGGGAGGGGGGAAACCCCCCTCCCACACCCTCCCCTCCCCCTTCGCTCGCTCCGCTCGCTCGGGTTCAGTCGCGTTCATGATATTCAGTGAAAAGAATTAATACAAGAAGATTATTTAAATGATACCATTGTTCAATGATAACCTACATCGAAATATACTGCTACCTTAAACAAGTGTTACTGTTTCACGTCGATAAAACGCGCAAAAACATGCATCAAATTGCACCATTTGCAACGTCAAAATGCAAAAAGTTCTCACCGTGGGAGGGGGGTCACGCCCTCCCCCCCCCCCCCTCGCTCGCTCCGCTCGCTCGGGTTCAGTCGCGTTCATGATATTCAGTGAAAAGAATTAATACAAGAAAGGGCTTTTTACACTTGTAAAATTTTGCTTAGCCCCGGACCAACGGTGGGGCTAAGGGGGGGCCTTAGCCCCACCGTTGGTACGGGACTATCCTTAGCCCGCTTTCTGTTTACACTCGTTTTTGCCAAAGTGGGCTAGCCCCACCGATAGTACGGTACTATCTGGCCCTGCAAAATAGCAGGGGTTAGCACCGCAATTGCGGTGCCAAGCAAGTGAGTGTAAACAGAACGAAAAAATAATCCTGGGCTAAGCGACGGAGACGAAGTCCGACCCTCACTGACCAATCAGAAACGAGGCAATCAAGTGCTGCCGGTGCGTGCGTGTACGTGTACAGTACACAGCGTAATTATGAATATTCATGTGGTTTGGAAAGTCCGGGGCTAAGAAATACGAGTGTAAAAAGGTCAGTTTTCTCCTTAGCCCCGGACAAGAGATAGTACGGGACTAATTGGCGAGTGTAAAAAGCTGAAAAATTGGTACGGGACTAACGATAGTCCTGGGTCAGAGAAAGTCCGGGGTTAAGAAACACAAGTGTAAAAAGCCCTTTCATACCATATTATAGGCAAATTGTTCAATGATAACCTACATCAAAATATACTGCAACCTTAAACAAGTGGGACTGTTTCAACTCGTTAAAACACGCAAAAACATGCATCAAATTGCACCATTTGCAACATCAAAATGCAAAAAGTTCTAACCGTGGGAGGGGGGACACCCCCCTCCCACACCCTCCCCTCCCCCCTCTCTCGCTCCGCTCACTCGGGTTCAGTCGCGTTCATGATATTCAGTGAGGAGAATTAATACGAGAAGTTTATTTAAATTATACCATTTTATAGGCAAATTGTTCATTAATAATCTACATCAAAATAAACTGCTACCTTAAACGAGTGGGACTTTCACGTCGATAAAACGCGCAAAAACATGCATCAAGTTGCACCATTTACAACATCAAAATGCAAAAAGTTCTTACCGTGGGAGGGGGGACACCCCCCTCCCACACCCTCCCCTCCCCCCTCGCTCGCTCCGCTCGCTCGGGTTCAGTCGCGTTCATGATATTCAGTGAAGAGAATTAATACAAGAAGTTTATTTAAATTATACCATTTTATAGGCAAATTGTTCAATGATAATCTACATCAAAATAAACTGCTACCTTAAACGAGTGGGACTTTCACGTCGATAAAACGCGCAAAAAATGCATCAAATTGCATCATTTGCAACATCAAAATGCAAAAAGTTCTTACCGTGGGAGGGGGGACACCCCCCTCCCACACCCTCCCCTCCCCCTAGCTCGCTCCGCTCGCTCGGGTTCAGTCGCGTTCATGATATTCAGTGAAAAGAATTTATACAAGAAGTGTATTTAAATTATACCATTTTATAGGCAAATTGTTCAATGATAATCTACATCAAAATAAACTGCTACCTTAAACAAGTGGAACTGTTTCACGTCGATAAAACGCGCAAAAACATGCATCAAATTGCACCATTTACAACATCAAAATGCAAAAAGTTCTCACCGTGGGAGGGGGGACACCCCCCCTCCCACACCCTCCCCCCCCCCCCCCCCCCCCCCCCTCGCTCGCTCCGCTCGCTCGGGCTCGGTCGCTTCGCTCCCTCGCACACTAACCGCCCCCCTAAGATGAAATCCTGGCTACGCCGTTGACGCAGGGATAGGGACCGCTATGGAGGTGGTGTCGCCGCCTATGTCAAATCAAATATGACGTATGAAATACGTACAGATTTAGTCGAAGACAGTCTGGAGTTGTTGCCTATTGAATTGAAGTTCACAAATAGAAAGAACTTGATAGTAGTTGTGTGGTATAGGCCACCTAGCGCCAATCATGAAGTATTTGAACATTTTCAATCGTTTTTGCAAAATATCGATGACTTAAACACTGATTTTGTTATTCTCGGTGACATCAATTGTAATATGACGAAGCCGTCTGGTGTGAATTTATGGCAGACTAAGCGACTCTTACAATTGTTTGAAAGTTATAACTTAACACAAGTTATTGATAGTCCGACCAGAGTCACACAAACAACTTCTTCGATTGTAGATTTGGTTATCACCAATAAGTCTGAAAAAATCGTTCAGTCTGGTGTTTTGCCCATTTCTCTCAGCGATCATTTTTTGATATACTGTACATGGGGAAATAAATCGCCTGGATTACAAGGAAATTGTCACAGGTACAGAGAAATGCGTAATGTTAATAAAGTAAATATGACAGAATTTGTCGATGATGTGAGTAAAATAATTTGGAGTGATATCACAACTATGACAAATGTTGATGATGCATATCGCTCATTTGAGGAAAGTTTAATGAAAGTCATTGATAAACATGCACCATTAAAGAAACAAAGAGTTAAAAAGAAAAACTCGCCATGGATGACTGTCAATATACTGGAATTAATTCGCACAAGAAATGTACAAAAGAAAAAAGCAATAAAATCTAAGCAAGAATGTGATTGGTTTGAATATCGGAAACTAAGGAATCTCGTCACAAAGGAAGTGAGAAAGGCCAAAACTGAATTTGTTAGCAATACCGTAAAATCTAATATTAGTAATTCCAGTGCAATTTGGAAATCGTTGAAACATCTCATGCCATCAAAAAGTCGGAAAGAAAATATTATGTCTATAGAAAAAGAGAATGGAATTATAAGTGACAAACGAGAAATAGCAGACTGTTTTAATTCATTCTTTACTGAAATTGGTGAGTCCATACAAAAAAGTGTGGAGTGTGATGATAGCACACAATACAGACAGTTCATAAGAGCACGTGACAATACGTTTGAATTTCACTCGATCTTGGAAAGAGATGTAATCGACGTAATAGACGTATTACCAGATAAAAAGTCTTGTGGAAGTGATAATTTACCATTGTTTTTGTTGAAACCTATTTCTAAATATATTGCGAATCCTTTGACCCAAATGTTCAATCTGTCCATTCGAACAGGGAAGGTGCCAATGAAACTGAAATGTTCCAGAATTACACCCGTTTTGAAGAGTGGTAAAAAGACTGATATGAATAACTATAGATCGATATCTATATTACCTCTTTGCGCTAAGATACTAGAGAAAATTGTGTACAATCAAGTTCATGTTTATTTGAAAGCTGCTGATATTATCAATGTAAACCAGTCTGGTTTTCGTTCTCTACACTCCACTCAGACCACCCTCCTAAAAGTAACGGAAGACTGGTTAAGTTCTATGGACACAGGGAAACTCGTTGGCATGGTTACTATTGACCTGCGAAAAGCGTTTGATACAGTCGATCACTCTGTACTTCTTGACAAACTGCGCTTGATTGGTATGGGTCCTCTCGCCTGTGAATGGTTTGGGGATTATTTGAGTGGTCGCTTTCAGTACACTGAAGTCAATGCAGTTAGATCCCAGCCTTTGAATGTAAGGTGTGGCGTCCCACAGGGGTCCAATCTCGGTCCTCTTTTGTTTATGATCTACATTAACGACCTACCCAATTGTTTGCAGCATTCATCTGTTGCGTTGTACGCGGATGGCACATGTATTTATTTTTCTGGAGAGAGAATCAGTCAGATTGAAGCCAAACTTAATACCGATTTGGAATATGTATCTAAATGGCTGAAGTGTAATCATTTAGTTCTAAATTCCAATAAATGTGAAGCTATGATAATTGGTTCACATAAGCGAGTTAAAAAGCAACATATCAATATAGTAATTAACAATACAACCATTAAACAAGTTTCTTGTTGTAAATATCTTGGCGTTTATGTTGACCAATCACTTGACTGGAATGAACATATTGATTATTTGTGTAAAAGTACAGTGAAAAATTTGTACTTGTTGAAACGAATTCGGTCTTTTATTTCTGATGATATAGCCCTTTTGTTTTATAAATCAATTATTCAAAGTAAATTAGATTACTGTGATGTTGTGTGGAGGAATATAAAGAAATCTCATATTCAAAGACTCCAAATTCTTCAAAATAGATCACTGCGTGCAGTACTGAACGTACAAGCTAGGTTCCCCACTGATTTATCATACACAGCACTCCCCATCGATAAACTGGATAAGAGGCGACATAAACATACTCTACAAATTATGTATAAAATTGCACACAAGTTTTGTCCGAAATATTTGCTTGATATGTTTCAACTTAAAGTTTTCAGCTATAACGTACGGAATTCATCGTTAAATTTTGTGTTACCTTTGATTAAGACTTGTTTCAAACATAAAAGTTTGACATATTCTGGATCAATGCATTGGAATAAGTTACCATTGGAATTGAAACAAAAACCAACGTTTGTAAGCTTTAAAAACGCACTTGACCGAAACTGTTAATTGACAACTTTTTCAGTTTCCCCCTTTGTATGTGCTTCTCTCTCCCTATCTCTCCTCTCTCTTTCTCTCTCTCTCTCTCTCTCTCTCTCTCTCTCTCTGTTTCTCTTTCTGTCTGTCTCCCTCATTCTCTCTCTCTCCTGAACTCATTTCATATTAAACTACGGCGATCATTTGTATAATTGTACATGGTTATCTTTGATTGATCATGTTTGTTTCTGTCGAAATGTGTGCCGCAGTTTCATCAACATGTTATTGTGTTTTTTTTCTATATGTTTTTTTCGGTTTTTAAGTATGAGTTTTGTTTTTGTTTGTTTGGTTTCTTTGATCATTTCTGTATAAAATGTATATCTATGTTGTATTTTTTATCCGCACGGACCTGCGGAAGAACAGCCTACGGGCTGAAGTATGTGCCGTGCATAAATAAATGAATGAAATGAAATGAATTGAAATACTTTTTTTTAAGATAATGATAAACCTCTTCCGAAATATGAAAGAACATATAATTCTAAGAGGACTTCAAAGTTTATTTGATGAAAATTGGTTATGAACTGGCTGAGATATCCAAAACAAAGAAATCCTTATAAAAGGTGGGTCCACTTATGATCACTTTTTTTTATTACTTTGTTTTTGGATATTTCAGCCATTTCAAGACCAATTTTCATCAAATTAACTTTGAATTCCTCTCAGAATTGTATGCTTTTCAACACTTCATAAAGTTTTTTTCTAAGTATCTTGCCAAAGGTCAAAAGCTGAATTCTCACATCAACCAATTCTACACCATCCCTTTAAGTCATTAAATTGAAGGAGCGGTTGCATGCAGATAGTTAACATTGTCCGTTACCTTTCCTGCATCCAATCAGGACTTCAAAATGATGGAGGTGTGGTGTGATGCAGCGATCACTTACTGACAGATCACCTCAAAGTGTGACTTTTCAGTGTATCCTTTAAGTGCACACATAATGTAAAGAGAGGGAGAGAGAAAGAGTTGGAAATATGTATAATATACATATTCAGGAAATTTTATATATGTTTATTTACCTATCTGTCTATTCATTTATTTATTTATTCATTCATTCATTCATTCATTTATCTGTCTATCTATTTGTTTTACTCATTTGTTTGTTTGTTTATCTATTTGTTTTCTATTTATCTATTTATTCATTTATTTACTTACTTACTTACTAACTTATGCATGTACACATTCATATATATTATACATATGAACACATATGAGTGGGGCTAATGCTTTGATAAGTCACTTGAAAGCTGTGACTATTAACAATCTCTTTAGCCAATCAGTTTGTGGAGATCTTAAACCACTCTTGACACCTCCCATGTTGCCCTCTGTGACCCACTTTTCCATTGTGATGTCGGTGACATGTCATTTCACGCCTTCACAAATTATTCGTGCATAGCCAGCAGGTGCAACTATGTGTTGGCGTGGATACAAGCGGGAATGATGCCGGAGTGAAATTCCGAGCTGATGTGATCGTGATGGTATGATGATTTTGAGGCCAACAGATCACTTGAAACCTTGTAAATTCAGTTCCATTTAAAGGGGAATTCCAGACTAGTTAAAAGTTGGTTTGATAAAAACAAGTCAAGTTATATCTATTATATAAATACAACAGTGAAAAATTGATCAACATTGGATAAAAATGAAGGAAATTCTGAAATTATCAAGCTTTGCCCCTTTTCACCAAGAATGTCTTGAACAGTCAGAATGAATACCGGTATGTAAAAAATGAGTAGGCCCTGTAAGTTCATGACATCATTTCCTCATGATTTGCCATATAGATTGTATTCAAAATCTGTATTTTATTTTTTTTGGGGGGGGGGGTGGGGGGTGGGAGGGTGGGGAGGTTGTTTTGTTTTGTTTGTGCAAATATGCCCCAGTCTCAATTCCTGGTACATCTGACTAACCATTATTTTGAAGTTATTCAGGCAGGAATCGTGTTATGTTGTACCATCTTTAAAACAGAAACATGGGATTTTCATAAGTTTTGTTTTGTTTTTGTTTCGTTTTTGGTTTTTGGTTTTGTTTTTTGTAAACAATGTAAAGGGATTCTGAAGCATCACATGACTATGATCGTGACATGTCTGGGGTCATCAGCCATGATGGGACATCAGCCACGCCCCCATAATAATGAGTCATGTAAACAAATGACGTGTATCTAAATTTCATTTGGAAATGTAACAGTTACATTGTACTTCATTTGTTTATATGAAATTGTCATATTATATGTTTTGGCCGGAAATGGAATAAAAATGAATGAATGAATGAATGAACAAGGAAATTGAATGTTGCAGTGACCCTTCAAATCATCGCCCCACAATGCTCCCAATAATCAACTTAGTTGTTGATATCTATAACACGAAAATATCACAGAAACCATTGCAGTCCATGTTCTGACATCTACTAACCCTAACCCCACCCCTTCCTCTTCTTAAAAGGTTAAACTTTACCTTAATAGCCATCTTTATATGGCTATATAGAGTGACTTCTATCTTCAGCCACACATTCCTTTGAATGAAATAAATGAAGCAACGATTTGAAGGCAAGTTTGTTTGTTTGGATCTACTTCGTTTTTATATTTTGAATCTACAACCTTACCCTGCCCTCCTCCCCTCCTCCTGAGGGTAATCATTGCTCGGTAATTGCAGTACAACAAGAAGGTGAGAGCTACAAGGTAAGTTCTGTCTTTATTAATTTGATCTCGAAAGTAACGAGTTTTGATGAAGACTTAATTGCCTGTAGATAATTGGGATACTTGTGAGGCAAGAATGTCATCATCATTTCGTCAGGTTGCTTATGTGGTTGCTACTAATATCACTGTTTACCGATGGTATCTTTTTGTGACACTTTGCAGGGCCGGCGGAGCGTTTTCAAAAGGGGGGGGGGGGCACTTCCGGGTTTCGTGAGCTAACACGCAAAAAAAAAAAAAAGGTCTTCACCTCATCTTTGTCCTTCCACTTCCGGGTTTCTTCAGCTTACAAGTGAAAAAAAAAAATTCTTTCTAGTGCCACTTTTTCCGGGGTTAAAAAAAAAAGTGGGGGGGGGGGGCCAAAGTGGTGATACCTTATGTATTCCTTTGTATGGTGCAAAAAAAAAAAGTGGGCCCGGCCCCCCGGTTCCGTCGGCCATGCTTTGAAATTTTGATGAAACCTCTTCTATTCTGATTGCTTCATTTGAGTCTTGTGCACCGAAGCCGACTTCATTACGGAATTGTAATGCACCGCATTCAGGCTACCATTGAAACACCATACAGGAATCAATCACGGCAAGGGGGTCAAAACTGCTATGCCTCCCTCTATCGTCTGAATGATTATACGCAAGCGTCTGATTGATTACTGGGACGTTGTACTCTGAACTGTCCTTTCTTTTCTTGTTGGTCTTTTCGTTCGTCTCCCACCCCCGCCCCCGTTCGATTTACTCTTGCTCTCCTTTCTCATGCCCTCTTTTAACCTCTTCTTCTTCGTCTCTTTCTCACATTTTCCCTATGCTATTTATTTCTTTCTTCATTCTTTCTCCTCTGAGCGATCAATCGTGAAAAATACGATTTCAAAGATAAAAGAAATGTAGCATAAAAAAGAGTTTTGAAAAGATCATAAAACGGAAATGCTTTTCTTTTTTATTCAAGACGCCCGAGATGATGTGTTTATACTTCAAATAATTTTATGTCTATTTTCCAAACATAATTATGTGATGATGATATATATTTGAGTATCCCTAATTTGATGTTTTCGAAAGGTGGTAAAATAACGAAAGCTGATGTTGTTTCTTTTCTTTCTTTCTTTCTTTTGTTTTTGTTTTTGTTTTTGCTGAACTTTGTCTTGATTACTTAAACAAAAACATTTTACAGTGACTCGAACACCATTAACGCGAAGAAGAATTGCAGTTTTATAATCATTGTCAGTGCTGCTCTTTTGATTTTGAAATAGCTGGATGCGAACAGAAGGGATTATTTAACTTCTGTCACAAGATGGCGTACTTTACGATTCGTCAACCCGTCGTCACTGCGACGGCTTCTTGTTGACTACCGACAGGAATTACTTTTAATGTTGAAGCTATCTAGAATGATTAACGTTCTTGTGTGCGGGATCATTTTTAGCTGGTTCATTGCGAAATAACTTGTCTCGGTGCACAATTCACTTAAAAGACCAAACAAGAACTACAAAATACTCTAAACACACACAATGATGTGAATTCTGTCGCGAAATGAGAGCTTACTGATGACACATTTTTGTGTCAGCTTTAACTCATCCATTTGGAATCCATTGTTTTTTCGATCAATTCTGAAAGAAATGTTGAAAAGTTCTTTACTTTCCCTTTGTTCACTGAAATACTCTTTCTTATAATACGTCCTAGTGGGAAATGTCAAATAATCTTTTATATTACCCGTCAAGAGTCTATCAAACTGGTAAGAGATGTCGCCGAAACAGGCAAGAAGTACTATTTTTGTTGCACTGATGCCACACCGATAAACCGTTTTTCATTATAATATTTACAATGGATAGTATTATTTCTCAGGACGTAGTAATGAGCTTTCGGATGAGAAAAGTGCGGGGAAAGTGTTCACGCTTATAAGAATCTGGTATGAGCATGTACAGTCGGTGAAACGTCGGTCAGTGAGATTTGGTGCATTATCACATCCTCAATCCCTTCCGTCTTCATCGTCGGATGCACTTGAATTGTTAATATCATTCTTCTTGACTTCAGTATCGGTCAGTTCTCGAGGATATAATAATTGAAGCATATTTCAAACTATGTTCCAACGAAAAACAACGTCTACTCCAGTCGCTGACCTACTTTAGATATTTCTTGATTCTTATTCTTGCTGCAGATCGGAGAGAATAAACATTGAATTATTTAAAATGATTGAATGTATATTTCATGAATCACTCTTTCTTTCTGAAAAATATTGTGATTCTAAAAATCGATTATTTTTACTTAAAGATTATTCAACTTTTGAGTGCGTATATACACTGTACAAAGGTATACGAGGAAGTCATCGAAGTTTAAAACTTTGAGCTAAACTTAAAATATATGAGGACAGTTGTGTGAACGTAACTTTTGAAAGC
This sequence comes from Diadema antillarum, assembly GCF_040938485.1. Lineage (NCBI taxonomy): Eukaryota > Metazoa > Echinodermata > Echinoidea > Diadematoida > Diadematidae > Diadema > Diadema antillarum. Next base: position 853,812 of record NW_027270972.1, on the reverse strand, counting down.
ATGCCATCCATATAGAGATGTATATCACGATCATAATTCGCCAAGGGTTCAGATTTAGATAACCCCAGTCCTTGACCTCGATCACCTTCTCTTAATTTTGATTATCTGCCAAACGAGCGACAACTGACGGACGCGTCCAGTTCCTTCCGAGCTTCCATTCTTTTTGCTTTATGTCACCTTTGCACAATTATCGCAATAAAGAAAGAGCAGATTTTCCGCACATCTTTTACACAAAATCAGCGGAGAAGCACTGCAGCAATAAAACCTTCATGTTTTCCAATATTGTGCTGCGATTTATTTTCGTCGGGTTTGTGCGTGTGTGATGTTTGTGAACTTCGTTACACTCCATCATGTACATGCGTAATGTGACACTAAAGGGAGAGTTTCGGACAGGAGATAATGATAGTCAGAACACTTTAGTTGATTAGTTTGATTTTTTTAAAGTCAACACAGGCATGTCACACTAGGTATCGTAAGTCTTATTTCCCCTTATCTCTTATATACAGCTTAAAGTACCCATGCAAGCAGACGGTTTTGTTTGTTTCATTCTTTCATGAGCGTAAATCTCAACGATTTTTTTTTACCTTTCTGGCGATTTTCCATAACTTACACCAGCACACAGGTTTTAGATTGTGAATTCCTCTGAAAAAAAAGTTTTTACTGACACGTATTTCTCCTATATAGAATGATATCTCAATTGAGTTCATTCAACTTTGATGAATTAACTTCAACAAATCATTGGGTGCTTTTCAATCATTCGTTTCACATTATGATAATCATTGTTAACGACCTCTCAGATTGCATATAAGGGAATGACGTATAATGCGAAATTACGAAGTGTACATATCTCTTTAATGTGTCGTATATCTTAGATTAATCATGTTCTCCTTCATCATGTCTATAAACGTCCATTAAGTAGGTGTATTATAATTCATGTTAAATGGCTCCATAACACATTGTTCTCACTCAGAGTTGTTGCTATTGTTTTACAGAAAAAGTAATTCAATTCTGTGTTCAAGCAAACTATACTATTATCGTTTCATCAAAATCGGACATGGAATAATCTAGATATTAAGGGACTTTAAATTTCATAATCTTTTCTTCTTTTTTGTTTGGTCACAACGATAGAGATGATGATAGTCGCTGCTCTTATGCAAATCAGAGGAGGTGATATGATAATCTAACTGTCCATCATATTGCCATCCACACAATATAATTATTCAACATGAAATCAAAAATTTTACAATGCATATCGACTTTCTTGAAATAAATTCCCTATCTTATACGAAGGATATTATCGCTGAAGACTCTCATTCCTGAAATTACGCCTAACCACAGCAACAAAAATAAGATAATTCTATTGACAATAATGACAATCCTTCATATTTTCTTAACTTGCAGGCGTTTATTGAATTCACTGTCATAATCTTGTCATCTAATTATGGTGATAATGAGGATGATCTTTGCAATAATATTTTGTTCTCGTCATCATCATCACCAATTTAGTATGCAACATTATCAATACCATCACCACTAGGAAATTCACTTTGACCACTTCATGAAATGCAATTGTTTTCATTGCACTGAAAAAAAAATAAAATAAATACGTACCAGGGCGGTCCACAGCGGGGTTTCAGCAAGTTGCTGCAACGTGCTCAAATTCTTGTGCAACATCCTCAAAAGCCAGGAACATGCTATGCAACATCCTCAAGAATTTGCAAGAAGCTCAAAATAAAGTGTGTTCAAACATGTGAAAAAAACATGATTATTGTGCAAAACATAAGAAAAATCAAACTACCTGCCGTACTTAGAAATTTGCGTGCAAAAATCATGAGAGAGAACATTGAATGTAAGCAGCAAAAAGAGAAATAAGCTCCAAAATATCTACGTGCTTGTGCAATATTTTCAGATTCTGAGCTTGCAACATGCTAAAATTTCAAGTTGTGGACCATACCCTGCGTACAGAGGGAAATGGCAATTAGAATGATAATTGCAGCTATCTTATAGATGATGACATCATTTTACCACATTTGACGGATAATAAATGACGTAATATTGATCATGAATAACTGAACCGTCTTGTATGATTGGAAAGCGAGACTAATGATTATTGGATGACATGATATGACCAACGAAAGCATCCATCAGTCTGTAAAATTGCCTATTTTTAACCGATTACTGGTAGTCTTCTATATACACGTGAGCTGCAATCAGTTTCTCACGCCCCCATTTAAAATGTTGTCTCATGCGTTGGATGGGAAGCTCCATGACCGGTAGTTTCAGTGTGTAGTGCAAAAACCACAAGACATTTTGATTACTACAGTGGATGTAGAAGGTCCAGAAAAAAACATCCATATACCTTTCAAAGGAGCATACAATGATACGCATCAAAATGTTTACACCGTTGTAATTTCAGTGCAAAATACGAAGAATGGTTTAATGTTTCGTTTACTGAATCAAAACAGAAAGAGAGAGAGTGGGTGGGGGGGGGGGTGCATAGGAGACAGGTATGAATGAATAAAGCTGCCTGACGTGTTTTACTCTCTCATCTACTTCACTGGTTGGAAAACAAACGGGATAGGTTTCGATGATCAGTTACAGGAAGCATGATTAGCATATGTAAATAAAACATAAACGACAATTATGTATGCATATGTTATGTGTGTGTGTGTGTGTGTGTGTGTGTGTGTGTGTGTGTGTGTGTGTGTGTGTGTGTGTGTGTGTGTGTGTGTGTGTGTGTGTGTGTGTGTGTGTGTGTGGTGTGTGTGTGTGGTGTGTGTGTGTGTGCGTGTGTTTCTGTGTGATAGAAAGTTATGAGTGAGGGAGGCAGCGAGGGAAATGAAAGTATTGACTACCAGCGAAATGTCCTTGTCTGCTGTTTACAGTACGTCCATGATGTTCTTCGTGTGTGTGTGTGTGTGTGTGTGTGTGTGTGTGGGGGGGGGGGGTTATCTACTGATACGAGCATCTACAGGAAAGAGTTAGAATTTTTCAATCATGGTGTTGATTTTATCATTATCATTATCATTATTTATAGTACAACGTTGGTCGTTGTGTCATATTTCTTGCCTGGATTTTGCCCGTGCGTTTTATTTCTGGTATCTTGCCTAATTTTCCACAACAATGTAGCACTGAATTTACAATCATGCCCAATTAATGACGTAGGCCCACTGACAAAAAGAGCAATTTTGCAAAATACAATTTGAAAGAGCTTGACCCTGGTCAGGGTTGAGAAATGTGGATAAATGACTGACACAATACTCATTTATATTCATTAAAATCGTACTCCTGCGAATCACATGGTCCAGGTTGGACAAAAGAGTCATCTATTAAAGCCTGTTAGCTAATAGTACAATGGTACGAAGCACGATAGTCCCGCGGGACAGATTGACAACTAAAATTCAGTGCCCTAATCCTCTCCTTCGTGCAGTAATTATAAAACTATTTCTTTGCTTGTTCCGATTTGGTCTGACCCGACCAAACTCGCCATTCCACAGAGATTTTCTCTCATCGGAAACAAAGTTTGTTGCTTCCGGCCACCCGCCCACCGAAGTGTACTGACAGATCGCAGTCTGACGAATCCGACTTGGTTGGTCCACTATCAGGTGAGTGTCAGTCATGTCCGCGCGGTTACGATCCTCATTCGACGATCTTGCCTCATCGGATCCGGGATCGGATCACCGCCCGACATGGCTGACACTGACCCGATAGTCGACCAACTCAAGTGGGTTTCATTGGACTGCCATCCAATGCACTTCGGTGGGTGGCCGGAAGCGATAAACTTTGCTTCCGACGAGTAACCAATGAGAAGAAGTCTCTGTGGAATGGAGGTATAAATCTTTGGTCCGACTCTGCCGAAATCAGCAGCCAGAACCACATCTCACGCCCATCCTCATTAACGAGTCACCGTTTCCTCCTAAGCTAACATGTTTATGAACATATCTGCGCATACTTATTTGTAGATCACAGACAGACAGACATACTGACAAACACACAGACAGAAAGAAAAAAAATATAAAGAAAGGGGGAGATAATGAAAGGAACTGGGGAGAAAAAGAGAGGGAAGAGAGATAGAGAGAAAGAAAGGAAAGAGAAACGGGGGGGGGGGGGGGGAGAAAAAGACCAATGTTCAACAGGTGCTCTAATCGTTACATATCACTTCATCCCAACCCGGCCTTCCTGCCACGAGTCTATTCAACTTCTTGTTCTTTGTTACGGCACAGCTTACGAGGAGATTGATAAAATAGTTACACTTTTTGTTACTAAATGATTTCGAAATCCGAATTCCTCCTTTGAGCAAAGACACAACGATATCTAATCGCTTAGATACAGGCACAACATGGCCATAGGTGTAAGACGAAGCGGCCTACAACTGAGCAGTGGTCTAAAAAAGATAAAGGAGGTAAAGAATAATAATTTCAGAAATCGCGCTTTAGGCTTTACTTTTCTCTCCAAAAACCACTCCTCCACGGTCCAATGATTGACAAGTAGCAGTGTCGGCTGTGTGGCCATATTATGCGTGCATTGTGTGTGTGTCCTATACATACCCACCACCAGGCTTCGCTTTGCGCCGTGCGTTTGCGAAGTCGACATCGGGAAAACAATTCCCTCTCCTTTCTCTTTGGATTTTTACACGGAAATCAGGTCAAGCTGGCGTATTATTCAGATGAAGACGATGAAAAGGTATGTGATTCTTCATATTTGTAAACGTTTGTGTCATTTGTGCTGTTATTGCGAAGAAAATGCGAGTTGAAAGTTGGCGATCGACTTAGATTTTGGAGCGGCTCGCCGGTGACTTTCGCAGGCGGAGCGTGCGGGGCAATGGTTAGTGTACAAGCGTATGGTGTGTGTGGGATCTACTTTCAGGCTCGTGGATGGATGGGTACGTGCAGCGATCACATAGAGAAACTGGGAGTTGTGTGCTGGAGCGATGTGTTTACCACGCATAGCGGGCAAATGATGTTTAACATCATGATTTAAAGTTTAAAGGGACGCATCACAAGCGATCGGGCATGACCGTGAAATGTTTGGTCTTTGTTCATGCTTTAAAAACTTTGCGCTACGGTACACGCCTGGTCAGGATAGTGTTCCATACCATTGCCTGGCATTGCCATTGGTAATATCTGTGTAAACTTACTGCAGCCTGCAGGTTTGAACTTTTAGTTTACTTTAGCTGGTAATCTCTGCATGTTGTTAGAATCTATCTACACGTTGTAACGAGGTACCAGTATGGTTGGGGCACCACCTATCGACAGGGCACCTTCCCATCGACACCCTGCGTATCATGGCTGTTTGCGTATAGAACAAAAAAGTACGCGCGGGATTAAGTGTCATTAGCTATAAAAACAATAAAAACGAAGAAACGAAAATCAAACTCAAACAAACCAAGCTAAAAATTACACATCCGATCAGTAACGACGCATGGCTGTGAAATTCACGTGTATTACCTATGGCCTGTGAAATTCACGTGTATACCTATGCTGTGAAATTCACGTGTATACCTATGGAGGAGAGGGGGTGTCGATCGCAAGGTTCCCTTTTTAGCTGCGCGAAGAAAACGGAACGCACGCACTAAAATTGCGCTATTTTAAAACGGAGATTCATAATCAACGAGACGGTCACGACATTCAAAACTGCAGTATTTATGGCATATTTGAGGTAAGAATTAGGCGGATTTGTATTATATTTTTAGAATAAACAAGCTACAGATCCTTAGGGTGTCGATACGTGGTACCCCCAACCCTACCACTTTGTCATGTTTTTTTTTCTATTTTTTTCCAACAAATTAAATAGATCTAACGGATCTAACAGTTCGATCTCTGTTTTTGATTCTCTAGATCTAGAACTGGTACATAGCACACCAGTAAACTTTATAGTTACAGTGTATTTATAGTAGGCTTACCAAGGACAAGGTAGGCCTACTTCGTACTTGTAGAATCTGTCTGTGTATAAATCCCTTGACCCTAGCACTGCAGTGCATAGTCCTATAGTTATCAGATGATGTCAATAATGTGATTGTGAGACTGCTTGCTTGCAGACGATGCCAAATCTGCTGGCAGTCAATTAACGTTATAGTAATCCTAGTGATACACAGTTACTGCAGCAAACTACTGTAAAAGTGGATATTTTCGCACAAGTAATTTTTCGCGCTCAGCCGGGTAAGATGAATTGTGCGTGTTTTTAGTTCCGCGGAATCAGGACATTAACTATCAATTGGAACATATGGCATGCAAAAATATTCACATGCTTTTATTTTTGAGCTAGCTTCTGGTTTCGCGAAATGCACAAAATGTCTACACTGCGAAAATTTCCACTTTTACAGTATCGACAAGCTTGAGGACTTGTCACTCAAATTCAATCATGGAAGATGTCATGTTATGCACCATGGTCATAAAAACCTCGGCATCAATACCATTAAACCAATTGACAGAAGAATCTGTTTGTCCAGAGGAGATTTTTTTAAATTATTTTTTTACTCTTACGGCTCTCTTCTGTGTGGGAGGGGATTCTGTGCTGTGAAGCCGGACGTACATTTTGTAGTCTCCGGGGAACATATTTCCGATGACAAGATACAGACTGATCTTTCTATCAACAATATGTATTCAGATGATGAGAATGATAATCTTGAGGTTATTGAGACAGTTAAAGAGGAAAATGATCTTATGGGTTTATTTTTATCCTCAATTTTGCTCTTCATGTACACTGTACTCAAAGTGGCTGCCAAAGCAAATAAAGTACAGTGTACTTGGTCTGATCAAAAGGACTTTTACTCACCTTACTGAGGAAGTGTTTGTCTTTTCTGTATACGGCCTTAGTCAGTCCACTCTTGGAACATTGTTCTTGTGTCTGGAATGAACTTGCCAATACAAAGAGTGATGCAAAAAAATGTGAATTGGTTCTGAGGAGAGCGACCAAGTTGGTATCTGAAGTTAAATTATTGTCATACTCAGCGAGACACAAGTCTTTGGGGATTCCATCCCTATTTTGTAGGTGTGAATATGCAGATTTTGCATGATCAGGAAGATTTTGATCCAGCTGTTCTTTTTGTTATCAATGATAAAGTTACACATGGTAAGGTTAATGCACTTGTCAATGTAATGACTCACCCCACTACCCCCGGACATGGGTGCGTCATTTCCTCGTTTGGTCCGTCAAATTTGTGACCCAGGTGTTCGTCATTTTACCAGCTTTGTCCGTCAAATTTTTGACCGAGGGGTGCGTCAAAATCCCATCATTGTCGGTCAAAATTTGACCGAGGGGTGCGTCATGGTACGTCACTTGGCTATGGAAAATAACACGCATTATTTTGAACCGAGGGATGCGTCATGGTACGTTACTTGGCTATGGAAAACTGCACGCATTTTTGCACGCTACCGGTCGCGGATACACGTACCGCCAGTGAAATTACAGTGAGGGCTTTCCCGCGGCAAGTGGAAATCAAAGTCGGGAAGCGTTTTGGAATAAGAGGAAAAAATGCTTGCCAGAATCTGGCAAGCAAAGAATTTAAAAGCCACCCTTTCTCCTTACATTTTCCCTCCAACAAACCCATGAAATCATGCATACTCAATCTCAAACCAGGGACTGTTCAGCGGTGTAACAACTTAGTTCAATCTTTCCTGTCGAAACGGCAGCAGAAGAACTGCCTGCCGCATATGCTATTTTCTGCTCGCGGGATCGGATAGCCCGACCAGCTGGCCAGACGCGCGCGCGACGCTGTTAGCTGTGCGAATCTCTACGTACCGCGACTAGGCTGTAGTTACGCAGTACTCGAGCGGGAATATGAATGCCGTGGCGTGGTGTGTACCTACCTGCGCTGCAGCAGTATGCATCCACCCACCGCACTAGCAATGGCCGCGCACACACAGCGCATTCTGCATACATGTGATTGTCATGTATGGATTGCATGCACAGAATACATACTACTGTTCGGAATATCCGTAGCAGCAGCGTGATGTACGGTGAATGACAATACGGTGCTTACATGGTAAGGGAAACTTGCCGAAACTTTTACAAATTATGTGTACGAACCAAAAGAAAATGAAATTGCTTGAATAAAACGTATGCAAAAATCGTTTCAGTATTTACGGGGGTGCGTCAAATGTACCGAGGATGTCCGTCACAAAAGTGACCGAGGTGTGCGTCACTTTCAACGTGTTGTCCGTCAAAAAAGTGACTGTGGTGTTCGTCACTTGCAGCGTTATGTCCGTCAAAAAAGTGACTGTGGTGTCCGTCAAAAACCCCGTGTGGTCAGTCAAAAAATGACCATGACGCACCCATGTCCGGGGGTAGTGGGGTGCGTCATTACATTGACAAGTGCATAAGATGTGCAATAAAATAAAATATGTGTTGCACTAGTAAGAGGTTAAAGCCCAAACAAAGTTCTGGTAAGCCTGCAAAAGTTGTCAAATTTTGCTCCACAATGTGAACGTATGCCTAGGAAATGTGCGGAATAACGCTGTAATAACAAGATATTCGATGGGTAACGACGAAAATGGGAAATATTAACCAAAAACGTTCAGTCTCAGAACTTACCCGAACGGGGTCAGGCTAGACTCGGACTCGGGGATAACTCGGCTTCGCTTTGACGGCGGGATGAGTAATAATGGTTGTCCCTCCGATTGTACAGTGTTGTCCTATGGGAGCGGCCTGTATAAACTAGCGCTTCGTGTTCTGGCTACTCGCAGTAATGGTCCGAGTTGTTACAACGCGCGCATCAAAAACCTCTTTTGCGCGCATGCAAAATTAGTGTGCGCCAATCAAGCACCTCTAAAACAAAGGCGCTTGATAAACCACAACAAAAACTCCAAAGACCGCGCGTCTCAGCAACTGAGGACCGCGCGCTGTCATTTTTGTTTTGTTTTGTACAGGATTACTAGTACGTTAGCACGCACTTTCCTGTCCATTCAGTTAGGCCTCATTTGGTATTATGCAGTGGCCAGTAGAATGTGGTGATCACTTACTGCGTGTGAATTGTCTGAAGTAGGGTCGAATTTTTCCCGAGACCGAGTTAGTCTGGAGCCTTCTGGAATAAAAGTCGGTTTTCCTACTATTATTATTTTTCTCAAAATACTCCAAACCGACTCATCATTCCGTCAAACCGCGTCAGCCAGGTAAGTTTCTTAGTGGACTCTTTCGATATATTGCAAGCAAAAATGAAATAGTGCTAGACGGGTTCTCAAGCACTTACCGAAACTTAGTTTTCACTTTAAACTCTTTCATGCAGAGAGCAATGAATTTGTGGAATAGCCTTTGTGCTGATGCTGTCAAGGCAACATCAGTCAACCCCTTCAAGTCTAAGCTCAATCATCACTGGAAATGGAAACATAATAAATTTAATACAGATTGCATAAATTGACTACCCCCGTGGATACATCACATGGAACTCCTCAGGCTCAGGATTGGATCTGTCGGAGGTGATCAGATATATATGAACTTTGCCTTCGTGGTATACAGCTGTAGGTGTTTTTTCAAAGAGATGTTTGTTTTGTGAATATCAGTCCCTTTAGAAAGGCATCATGAAATACATACTAATTATGGTCTAGGCTCTGTTAATAGACCTTGTCAGCATACCTATGTATTGATACCTTCCTAATTACGATTATCATTTCCTTATCATCAGATGATTACAGTTCATTTTAGATTGTAACTTTTTGCTTGTTTGAGGATGTGCATGTTGTAATGTTATAGTAGCATTGCATAAGCACAACTTGTCTTAGTCTTACAAGAGCATGTCCATAGATGCTGGACTTGGTGGCAAGAAACTTAATGAAAGACAAAAAGGTTTCATTTTCCTTTCAAATGAAAAGAGATACAAGAGCATTCTAAGTACATTGTATTATGGTTAGTATTGTTTGTCTTGCCAGCTACGCGTTGTATACTACAGGAATCAGATGCTGTATGGTACCAGTGATGGTATTCCTCAATTACACTAAAAATTGGGCTGGGGGTATACTGTATGCCAAAACGTCATGTACTGGTACATTGTATAAACGAGTCAAATATTTCATGAATCGTGACTTCCCGATGATATTGTGAGTAGTTGTAGTTGTGATCAGGGAGTACAGTAGTGGACGGAGAAACACACTTGAGTGTCACATTCATGCTGGTATCAGAGTTCATATTTTTTGCATGTTTTGATATCTGCGAAAAGCAAACGACTCATGAAATTTGCATGATAAACCCAGCAAATAATATGGCATATGCAGTGCTCTACTGCTCACCTGTTTTCATAGTAGTGTGAGGTATTGGTATCTTATTTTTATATCATTGTTAGGTGCATTGGTGAGGGCTTACTCAGAGCTACCAAGTCTCACGCATTCTCAGTGAGACTCAAGCGTTTAGGGGTCATCTCACGATTTCACGCATGGCATCCATTTTTCTCACGCATTGGGCAAAGTCTACAACTGGGCCTATACATGTAATAATGAGCATAGCCCAAAGGATTAAAGTGATAGTTGCAATTGAAGGTATATTTCTTTGTCTTTCAAAATAAGTAAAAATAGTCACTTAAGTATGCGCCTGATCGCACCATAAGAGCTAAGAATTGAAAAAGCTCCCTACCATGGGAGGGGTAAAAAACCCCTCCCACCCTCGCTCGCACGCACATTCGCGCGCCGAGATGCCGAGTCATGAAAATCTCACTCATAAATTTGTTTTGAACTTGGCATCCCTGCTTACTGACTCCATACACAGTGGCGGATCCAGGAAGGACCGCACCGGGTGCGTGCCCCCCCCCCCCTTTATTTTTTATTTTTAAAAACAAAAGAAATGAGAAAAAATGAGGGAGGGATGCATGCGCCCCCCTTGAATTTTATGAAGGCGCCCCCTCTGTACAGAATTCCTGGATCTGCCCTTTGTATAAAGTCTTGTACAAGTACAGTCTTGTACATAATATGTTCAATGTACATTGTACAGTCAAACCTGTCTATAGCGACCACCATCTCCTGCTGTGTGTGACCACTATACACAGGGTTTCACCCTTAGAGAAAGGCCATGTTAATGGCCCTGTCAATAGCGGCCACCTGTCTACAATGCCCGCTTTTTTGTCTCCCTTGGGTGGCGCTATAGACAGTGTTGATTACAAGTACAAAGTGTACTTCCAATTGGGGATTTCAGCGGGAGGTATAATGTACAATGACATACACTGTACATATGATTGTACACCTACAATATAAAAACTACAAAAGAAAGTCTTTCAGATTTCCTGGCTATTCAAGTTGGATTGGTGATGTGAGGGATGAGTTTTCTATCGTATCAAGTTTGCCTGTTTAGCCATGGTCAAACAGATGAGGCTAATTAAAATGATGTGACAGGGTGTACATTGTATTAGGCAGGTGCTTACACGGATGTACTGTATTAATGGTATATCATACAGGCCCTATTGGGGGAAGAATTTTAGGTATTTTTGAGTGGTCTCTGAACAGCGAAAGGCAGAAATAGGAGTGATCGATCGACTGAGTACGTTGTACCTTGTACATCATGAATAGTGTGAAGAAATAAAGGTTCAATCACAGTACACATGGCCCTTCTGTATCAACCTAAAACCTTACTTCTCAACTTCTAGTTGGTTTCCCATGTTTAAAGTTTTGCACAAGAATTGTTTTTCGATGCATACATTGTAAGTACCTGTACATGTAGGCACAGGTATTGTATAATATGTATGTGGCAGAATGAGTTCTAACAGAAAAGACAGAGAAAGATAGAGAGAGAAAAAAAAAGAAAGAGAGTATACACAGTGCATAATGAGAAGACAGTATTAAGATACATGTAACAAGAGTGACAGGTAGAAAGAGATCAAATATACTTACATATATGTACGATGTGTTGGTGGAGATATATTGTAATGTAGGCCTACCTACTGTACGTGTACAATAGTAGTACCTTGACTGACATACTTGTAGATACTGTATTAATACATTTGAAAAAAAAAAAGAAATGTAGGCAGTTACCTACAGATGATAGGTAAAAAAGTTACTGACAAAATGATAGATATCAAGAAAGAGAGAAAGAGTGAGAGAAAGAGAGAAACGAAGGAGACCTACAGGTGTACAGCTGTAGAGCTCCCAAATATTATTCATAATGACCTCATTCATGTGTATCTTTTCATGTGCACTGTGCTGGGCAATCCTCGGGAGGCAGTGAACGTTACGTTTGAACAAAGGATGATCAATTCCAGGACGACCCCTTTCAGTGTGCAAAGAGACAGACTGTGACAAATTTTCCATTGAGCCGCCATAACGAGGCCAGCAGCTGGCATAACTCTTTAGCATCATTACAAATGATATTACTTTATGGCACAAAAGCTAAACAAAACATGAATGTACTGTACGTGTACACTGTACACTGTACTTAAACGTAGTATAAAGTGCATGTTGTCATGTTGTCCAAGTCATGATAGGGATGAAAGAGTTTTGATAAGATGCCTGAAAGAGAAAGTCACATAGAGCTATTGATGGATACAGTAAATATGAAACCAACAGAGCAGAAGTAATTCGTGGGAACAGGACATGTACTGAGAATGTCATGACTATTTAAATGTTAGTGAGCCAGCCACTGTAGCATGGTGTCCGGTTTACGTCTCAAAAAGGAGCTTGGGGCGTTTGATAAGAGTGATACTGGCATAATGACTCCTCACTCGAGCAGGTCAGTGCCCTGAACATACAAAACAAACAAACCTACCATGTTTTTAGGCAAAGTGTGCACAAATTGTGCACAAAATAATTGTGCTGTGAAGATCGAACAGTCTTACTGACCAAACTTGCTACCGGTACTGTACCAGTATAATGAGTTGTTTGTGTACTACTGTTGTATGCTGTACACTGTATACAATTTTATGTAGGAACACCACACTAGATCACATGCAGTCAGTGAAAGGATCAGATTTCTCCTAAATATTTTCATTTTTTGAGCTTGAAAATTAATTGCTAATTTGTTTATGATGACAATAAAAGTAAAAATGGCCTCTGAATCAAATTCTCCCATCAATGTTTTGATTTTCGTATTCAGTGATGTGTTCATTATATCCTGTTTTATTTTGAATCACTGTACATACAATGTAGATCTTATGCATTAATCATGCTCAATTTGATGTATTCTGTGAACATGAGCTAATGTTGACCCTTACAAATGTACGGGTAGCACAGTAATGTTAGTGTAGTTCTGATACAAGGATCACTTACAATGTACTTGTAATGTGCAAATTTCATTAAGCTTGATTAGTTATGGCTTTTAAAACATTTACGTGTATTTACCAGGACAACATGTGGAACTGTTATCTCAATTTAATCTACTAAAGCCATATTGAAATTTGTAGATTTTGATACAGTACAATAGGTACCTATACTGGTTGTATAAAATAGACAGGTTAAGAGCAAATAATTTTCAAGCATTTTGACAGTGCCAATCAATCATCGTACAACTTTGTAATTTAAAATATGTAGATGAGATTTGATTGAGCAACTGTACTGTATGCATGATACAATGTACACATGTAAGAGCACTATGAAATGATATTGCTGTTATTTGCGGACGGTAGATGATTTATGGTTGGATGAATGAGCATGGTGACAAAGGGTTCATGCTGATCCTTTCATATGTACTGGTACGCACAAAATAAACCACAAACCAGTGTGATACATACATTATGTATTCTGTGATATCCTTTAAATACTTCACTCATTATGCAGGCATTGTTGTACTGAAGGACTGAGTGAAGAACTTTCTCATATATAAACTCTGTCCTTTACAGCATATGGTATTTGACATTTTATATTACATGCATGTCTGCTCTTGTCAAAGTTTCTGGAAATTTTGGTTTATTTTGATCTGAAATTTGTAGGCAAAGCAGTTAGCATCATAGTGATGCACTTTTTTCTACGCTTGTAATCAGATTGAAACTTTGGAATACCAGTAACACAGAGGTTGTGTGAATCATGAAACAATATTACTTTTACAGGGTAAGTAACAACAGTATCGTAGAATATGATTCTACTGTACATTAATTTTTATTGAGGTATATCTGTTTAGTGAGGTATCTTGTTTTGTTTGCAAGTTGTTGACTTTTTAGTCATTGCTCTACAGTTCTATGTGTGTACGCAACGTAGGTCTACATCAATTACAAGCATGTACTGTAAATGTGAGATATTTTGGGTGCATTTCAGACTTACCGGTATTGTACTCAACCAATCAACAGGTGTGTTTACAATACCAACTTTATAAAGAATGCATGTTAACTAGAGGATCGCTATCCTTTCACATAGTTGTATTTCATGTGTCATCTAGTTTTTGTCTGATACAAGTACAAGTACCTGACTGTTTCACGCACCCTGCAATTCACCACATTGTGCACCGTATGATGCAGGTTTTATAGAGAGACCATGCTGGATATCTACCCATGCATGGTGCAATAGATTGTCTTTGTTGAGATCAACCCACTCAGCATGGAATTACTTGACTGGCTGCGCTGCGGTTCCGTCTCCAGTAGAAATTGCGGCTGTGAAAGGTTTAAACCTGACTCCCCCACCCCCTTCCCATCAATGCGAGCATCAATCATCGTCTTGAGCTGGCTCGCAGCGACCTTGCCGTCACCTTGTCACCGAGCACCTGGTGAAATGTTGGACTCTTGCTACATTACATACACGTTTTACATGTGTCACAGTGCGGAGGGTGCTTTAATAGGGAATTACAGTCCCCCCCCCCCCCCCCCCCCCCCCCACAAGTTCACGGTGATGTCGTCACAGGATGAATGTTTTATTTCTGTGGATAGGTTTTAAGACTTAGTTAAGACTCTAAGAAAAGAAAAATCAAGCTTTTTTTTTTTTTTTTTTTTTGCATTCCTGCACCCACATATGAATTTATTTAATTTTTTCATCATTTCTTTTTACACTTTTGTTTCTCTCAAAGGGCGATTTGACGTGACGGCTGTTCTTATGTGAATGGCACTCCTCTTTTTCCATCTCATCAATCTTGCATTCATTCTTGTCCTGTTCCACAGTAATTCACAGTCCTAACAAATTTCAATCTCTCCAATTATTTGTACAAATTATGTTTCTGGAATAATCATTGCACGGTTGCACAAATGTACTATAGATTGTAGTAGGTCCTATACCGGTACTGAACAGGTGAACTTGTTTTAATAGTGTTCCTCCCAAACACATGGTGTTGAATCACGTTTGGCTAATCGCCATCTGAAGATGATTTCTGATTGAGCTTTGTGCGATCTGAGTGTGCGTTACACAGTAGCAGTCTCAAAGGTCTGGCCTCTGCAATGTACAACTGTACATTGAACATGAATGAGGTAGAGCCTATTATTCTTGATTTTAAATCCATAGTCTGAAACCAAACACAATCATAATTATATGACCCTGCATCACAAAACCAACAGAAAGTCACCAGAATTGGATTTTTAGTTAAGGTCAGATTCTGAAAGGGCAGAATTTAAGCTTTAAAATGATGTATAACTCACTTAGATTTTGAAAAGGAAGCACATATAATGCTCTAAAAGTGTGCAGGCCTTCTGATAAAACAGGCTCTGAAGTATAGGGCTCTGCTATGTGCACAGAATGAAACAAAAAACAGGATGTAAAACTCCATAGCAACAACAATGAAGAGATTATCAGAAGTGAGTATGCTCTACATGCTGATTATCTACCCATTCTATACATGACTGATTTAAAAAAGGAGTAATTAACCTTTCAAAAGTTTCTAGAGCTGAAAGTGGAGAGTGTGTACAAGGTTTAAAGAAATTAAAAGGAGCCTAAAGACATACCTAATCACACTATTCTACGAAATAGTGTTCTAGAAAAACTGATAAAAACACAATTTCCCATTTGTTTTATGATCCCAAACTTTCGAATAATGTAGAAGAAAAATTGCTCTTTCAGAAACCATGAAAAAGTTGAGATTGAGTACATGTACCAGTACAATAGGTTGACCCATTTCACCTACAAAATTGAGTCCTAATAAAAAATCAGGGAGTGCGACTTTATGGTGGTTTTATGATACACAGTCACATATAATACAGGTACGCTGTATATGAAAAAAATGCGGATCACTCTTTAGGTGGCTTTATCCTTGTTCTCTGCTTGAAAGAGATTGTAATTATTAGTATCAATGACATCCACGTCAGATGTTATGGTGGGAATAACCACCATGCACTGTAACGGCTTTGAAAATACCTCAGAGAGTACTATTGATTGTGCCATCCCATCTCTTTGCAGCCGAGATAGCGATCAAGGTCGGCAAACGTCCATGGAGGATGAACGTGCACAGCACATTTTCAAACGGCATTGATCAACCTGGCTGGAATAGCCCAGTGTGTGTTGGGATGAATGATTGTGGCTTTCTCTTTGAGCTTGTGGACGATGTCATTCGCGCTGCACCTGTTGGTCAAAGTCTGGTGAACACCAGATGCCTTCTCTGTCGAAAACAAGGCAATGAGTAATTGACGTCAAAGCAGATAGAATACATTTACGGGTGTACAGTTGTAGTTGTACATTGTATGTCGTGCTAAAAAAATGAGCACATGCATGGTGTATAAGTTTGCTCATGTACAGAACTGCACAAATGTTCAAGTGTATGCTATTTTTGAGCCTGTGTACCATACAGGTGTACCTGTGCAAAGTGTAAAACCTACTGTAAAACATATTTTAGTGGCATGAAATTTTCGCGAATTGGAGCTGATGGCCGTTTTCACGGCATGAAATTTTCATGAAGTGCCTCTGGCATTCAATGCATAATGTAGACAAGAGCCTTCGCGTGCATTTTAATTTTGCGAATCTTGGCTCGCGAAATTCGCGAAATTAAAATGCATGCAAACATAAGTCGTTTTACAGTATTCTATTAAACATCTTGATTTTCAGTTCTTAGCTACCACAGATCATTGCATATTAGTGTTTCTATTTTTGTTTAGAAAAGATCTCTATTCATCTCATGGCTTTTCATCATTATGTCCAAAGTTGTGTTAAAGCACATAGGCCTACAGAAATTTACCACAATCCCACTGTGTACAACGTAACATTAGTAGTGGTACATGTACAAACCACGTTATTTTCAGGACATCAGTACTTCAGTTGCTAATGTGCAACATAATGTGGAATGGACGGCAATCAAGTCACTTTCTATACTGACTTTTTCTTGCATGTTTCCAGTAAATATGCTACCTTCTTTTTAAGCAAGTGATGCCTTTTTGTCTTAGTACCCTTGATATTAAACTACTGGTACTCCTTTTGGACTGAGAGTAGATGGGATGGAAAACTGTATTGATGTCAAATGATGTCACTGTGGTTTGATTATGCTTTGGATTGCTTTAAGAGACTGAGCATTTTTTTTTTTTTTTTTTTTTTTTTAATTTTCATGGCAAGGAAAGATGGTGAGGAGAACTGTCCTGTGCTCAGCATGGCAATAAGGGCTTTTCGATTTTCATGGCCACATACATTTGTAGTGGACTGCAAAATGATGACATCATTTTAAGAAATTGCACACATGGTCCCCCTTTTCTGGCACATTCAGTACCGTACCAGAATGTAGAAGGTGTGTATGAAGTAGGGCCTATTTCAAAGGTTGCATTTTATCAACTCACTACTGGCACAGAATTTAAGGTTGCCAATCAACTTCTAGGAAGTTTTGGGCAGTTGATAAATGCAAAGCTGTTTTGATTATGGGTAAGAAATGCATATATCTCTGAAATGCTAAAAAAGGGTCTAGGGCAATTACCCCCTGGGCAATTACCCCGGACCCTTCCCCTGGCCCTAATCCTAATCCTAATCCTGAACCTAATCCTAACCCTAACCCAAACTCCTAACCCTAAACCTAACCCTAACCCTAATCTTAACTCTAACCTTACCACTAACCAGTATTTAGCTGGGGGATAATTGCCCTCTGGGGGTAATTGCCCGGATACGGCTTAAAAAAATATGCTTGCAAACTTGTTTGAGCCAGAAACATGTTTATAACTAGTTGATAAACACAAAGTACAATGTTATTTAGTTTTAAAACACATTTGTAGCTCAGACCTGCCCACCCCTACCACTGCCAACTACGATTGTGTACATTGTACACATCTCCGCTCTTTGGGTCAAACTGCACAATGAAGCTGCGCAGTGACAACTCATGACAGAGTTAATAAACACAACAGCTCAAGAAAAGCGATCCAAAAGGTGTTTGCAAACACGTTTTGATAGTGGGCACTGAAATGGTTTCAAACAAGGAAAAGTTCATAAACAGTCTCCAGGATTGTGGGATGAATTCTGTTGCTGTTGTTGTTATTCACTGTCATCTGATTAGGTATGACCAGCCACAGCTTATCAACAATGCTGCAATTCCAGTATTGTCCTTGCTGTAAGGAAAACATAATTTCTGCATGTCAGAACATGTTGCATGAAAAATTTTCTTCAAATTGCATCTTGTGTTTCTGCTTTGCACATTGTACAGTACAACGTAGTACATGCTTTCAAGCTGGAACAGTTATGAAATTGAAGGAGAGGGCCGGTTGTCTCATCCAGAGCTGTACATCATCATGTCTTCCTTGTAAAGAGGAAACCACAGAGCAATCAGCGAAATGCGTCCTTTTTGAGCACAGAGAAATGAAGCATTGTCTTAGGACATCCTAGTAGTGTTGAGGTGGCGCCGCCTGTATTTACATCCCTCCATCTCCCCCACCCCTTTTTCCCCTCCTCCTCCTCCTCCTCCTCTTCTTCTTCCTCCTCTTCTTGTACATAAGTCCTCTTCCTCTCTATCTTCCTTGCTTCCACCTTTCCCACCCATCACTGCAAAACAAGCTGCAGCAAGACCGGTCTTGTCTGCGAGCGCTGGTCTTTTGTGCAAGGGGGTTTTCTTATCGTCAGATGCCCTGCATCGCTCCGGCTTCAATCAAATCAGCTTGAGAGCCTTCCGTGAATCAATAAAGCGTGCATTGTGCAGTCACGCGTGCCTCTCACCCATTGTCGCCGTGTGCCGCACTGGCTGGAAAGCATGCGTAAGAACTGCCTCTCAGCCACCTCCCCCTCCTCTTCTTTTCTACCCAAACCTCACCACAGATCTTGTATGGACCTGAAGATGAAGATAAAGGAAAGGAAGGGGGGAGGGGTTTGGTGGTGGGAGTCCTTAATTTATAGTGTAATTGTGTGCTTCTTGGGTAGGTACGTAGGGCAGACGTCGTAAGTAGTACTGTCTGAGAGACACTTGAGTGGGATGTGACAACTCTCTCTGTTTGTCAGGATTCACCTTTCTGACTGAAGATGTACAAGTGGCACACATGTATCCTCCTGTAAGTGCTGTCCTATTGATATATCATATGATCAGTGTCAGGAGTAATGCTCCCAAATACAATGTAGGGCCTATATCATGTGTATGTACATGCATACACTCTACATGTTACATTGTATATATTTCACTTAAAGTGTGAATGTCCCCATGCAAGATGTTTCCATGAAAAAAACAGCAGTAACATAAAATATAAGTAGTGACTTTCCTGTCTGATCAACAGAATGTAATGAGTGACAATGGAAGGGGAAAAAAAAATGTGACTCAAAATGTGTACCGGTACTTAATTTGTGTGCTACAAACCACTTGCCTGCTGCTATGTTGCCATAGCAGCTATACTCACTGTTAGGCTGTAAAAGGAAAAAGATACTTTAAACCTCGCGTGTACAGTATATCCACTTCAAAGTTTTGGCTCTTGCCCAAATGCTCTTTAAGGCAAGTGGGATCTTGTTTTGCAAATACCCTGCTTTATGTAGAATGTAAACTTCTCTTCACAACTTTTTGATTTTGCAGAGGTATAACCTCATATTACCAAATGGACTGGACTACAATGTGCTTCAAGAAGTGTTAATCAGCTATGAAGAGAAAAGACTGCTAGTGCCAGTGATGTTATTAGGCTCAATGTGTCAGGACACCCAGAGACCGAGGGTGTATTGTTTAAAGTGGTCGATTTCAAAACAGCGTTCATGGAAGTACTATTTATGTTTTGTTTTTGTTTTTAGTGTGAGAAAAAGCTGATTTCACAAAACATACAGTGCACATTGTTGAAAATCTTAACTTGTGGGTGGATTCCACACATCATGTAGGATACGGGGTAGGTAGTGATAAATAATATTAACAAAGCAGTCATACTGTGGTGTAAAACCAGAAATTTTTGCATGCATGAAACTTTTGTGAATTTTGTGATGAGCCAAGTTTCTTAAAATCAAAATGCACGCCAAAAGTTCTTGTCTACAGTATGCATTGAATGCCAGTGGCATTTGTGAAAATTTCATGCTGCATAAAAAGGCGGTCGGCTCCAGTTCGTGAAGATTTATGGTTTTATTGTAGGCTGCTAAAGCCTCATTGTTGGGGGGGGGGGGGGGGTGGCAGTGAGTTAGCCTAATATTTGCTTTGATAACATTTGATGCACATGGTGATATGTGAACAAGTCCTTGGAAGTGTGCAGCTATGCCATCCCTGGAAATGTCAATACCAGTAGTTTCAGAGATTCCCACAATACTGTATACAGCATACATATTTAGCGAGTCTAAATTTTCGTGAATCAGGACTTCCCGACGACTTAACGAGTGGCTATGAATTCACGATTGTGGAGTGTTGTACTGAATGGAGAAAATGTGATACGTGTGCATCACATTCATATCGGGATCAGAGTCATTATTTTCGCGTGTCTTTAATTTCGCAAATAGCACCCGACTCACAAAATTCGCGAAAATAAAAACCTAGCGAAATATTCAGCGTATACAGCACATGTCTGATTTTGTAATTCCATAGTGTGGGACCCTCCTAACTTCATCAACTTTATCTACGACTACTGGATTGTATTTCATTTTGACAGATCAAGTACTCCACCCACTCTTATTTTTTCTTTAAAGTTCTAAGGATACTAAATACAGTACATGCATTATTTATTTTTAATTCATGTATTTATTCATTTTCGTTTACCTTTTTGTTTTTGCCATTTGAAGGAATCCTGAAGTGACCTATGAATGTGTACGTAAAATACAAAGTTACATTTTATGACAGTGTTCATGAAAATGATTGGCGAAATGTATCATGTAGGAAGGCTGTGGAATCAATTTCAATTGAAATACACAGAGGGCATGCATATCTTTAGCCTCGTCTTAATAGAGTCTTTCAAACTAGAGTTACTGCTGAAACGTCTGGGTAGCATCCAGGTACTGTAAGCTTTTTTTTTTTTTTTTACCCTGCCTTTTAAAACGGTCCTAGTAAAATGTTGCTCAGACGTTGTTGCGGTAACTTTTGCCAACCAACCCTGACAACCCGTCTATTAGAAACGTTCCCATGGTAGCATTCCTTTGATGCACTCAGCATGCATGCGCAACATTGCAGACAGAGAATGATTGACACGCTGAGAGTGGATTACAACATGTACATGTATGCATGGATTGTGACGACTGATCTCCATATAATTGAGATCACTGATTATAACCATGTTTTGTTTACTAAACATGATTGCCCACCTATCTAGATGTGCGCAATCTACTAACAATAGGCAGCACTGGCCGTTGGGCGGGGTATTCTCATCAGTGGACACACCCCCTTTGTGGAAACCTACCTGGAGAATTTTTTTGGTGTATGTCTGTTAAAACGGCACCCCTCGCTCACTCATTCAATGATATTGCCAGAGGTAAGAAATTTTGTTCATCGGACATTGTCTGGATGTTGTCGGAGTATGGTCTGTTGAGGGCATTATAAGGAACCTGATGCATAAATGTACACATATGCATACATGTACAATGTACATTCTACATGTATGCATTTTTGTACAAATGTGTACACGTGTACAGCTGTACACCTGTGTCATGCTCATTTGTAGTTCATGCATCTGGGGGTTGGAGCTATACAGTGAAGAGTGCTAGAACACATGTCAAAATTCATTCGTACGAAAACCCGTACTAGAGTCAGTCGGTTAGTATCCATCGTATTTCTTGCATACGTGTACAATGTAGGTTGGAACAGAACACATATTATCATAAATGCAAATTACATGTTCAACAATGACAACTTTGAGCCAATATTTTGATGTCTCCATACAACGAAGTTCTGTCTGCATACTGGGGTGGCTCTTTGTTTGCAAACAGCAGCCAGCCTTATTTAAAGGTGCACTTCTCGAGGATGAGCAGCCCATGTTGAAAGGAAGTTGCGATGATATAGCTCGAGGACTTATTGATTGCCCCTTGCCATGAAATGCCTGCAGTCGGCTAATTTTCCCATACTTGTAATGAAAATTTGCCCAGAGCCACTGTTCACATACTTGTACCAAGTATGGCAAAGATGCCCATCCAGTTATGAGGTCACTCTACCAGTATAGCGATCTTCCATTTCTTAAAGGTATTATTTACAATTTGCAGATGAAAGAAGAACCCAGCTTTTGTGCTTTGAAATCTCTAGTCTAAGATGTGAGTTAGGGATAGAAACAACCAGTGTAAAAATGCTTATCAGTATAATCAATGATAAATATTGATGAATTGTTTATAGTATTCAAAATGCGAACAATAGTTGTAATAAAATTGTTTCTAGAATAAACCGGCCACAGTTATTGTCTATTGAAAAAAAAAAGATTGTGATATCTCCTCATATTTTAGGCTTTATTGCAAATATTTTATATGATAGGATGTTTTTTATCATACAACTGACCTACACTATATGGATCAAATGTGATAATTAGAGCATATTTGATTCACTGCTCCCAACCTTGGTAAACAATACCTTTAAAATACCATGAAAACATGGCTAATTGATAGTTTCATGTTTAAGTGCTTTATGCATATAGGTTTCCTATACAACTGTAGCAGTAAAAGCTCACAAATACATTTAGAGTTTATGTTTTATCCCACTCATAAATGTGATGGGAAAGCTTGACGCAATGCATTGATAAAGTATCCTAGAGCAGAGGTTGGTTCACGTTACCAAAGTGCTGTAAATGAACCCCACCTATTACATTGTACACTCCTTACCAAGTCTGTGTACAGTGTATCGGCATGGTAATGTGATGCGAGGGATTCACATAAATTCTTTGCAAATCAAATCCAAGAAAATATTTTTAGGGGACGTCAATAGTAACCTAGTCAGGCAATAACGTCATCACTTCAAAATTTGCCCTGGTGTGGTGACAGTGACCATACATTGCTTGGTTGTGAAAATTTGTGAAACTTTGAAATTCTGTGACTTTGACTATTTCATTGCCAATGGTAATGAAACTCCCATTATTTGTGTTTTTTTGTTTGCTCTGCTGAGATGTGTTCTTGTACATTGGTATGCATTTTGGAAGTTGACTTTAATCTGGAGATCGAGGTCTTTTTCTTGTGAACCTAATAATGAACAGGTACACATCCATGAAGTAGGTGCTTCAGCATTCGGCATTACACAGATGAGAGAGAAATACAATACAGTACAGCGGGCTGTATGGGGCGAAAAATTTAGCTCACCCTTGGACAGGAGGTGGGATGACCCTGGGCATGTGAAATGGGTAATTACTGGATCCCATTTAGTCCCATGGATCAAATTTCCTTTGTATGGGGAAGTAAAGTTTTATCATTATGAGGTCAGGTAGAGTTGACTCGCCATGCAAGTCATGTCAGTCTAATTGGAATTCTCTCACTACCCATTTACATCATAGGCGTGACAGAGCCCTGCATCACACTGTATGAATGGAGAGGAAAAGAAACTCTTTATACTTTCAAGTGTTTAATTCTTTTAGAATACAAATATCTCAGCAGTACTGTACTATTTTCTTTTTGTGAGTTTTAGTTGGGTAGGAAATATGCCTGTATTAGCCATACCATATATTACTATATGAGATACTAGTAGTAGGCCTAGTATGTACTTTTGAACATTTATTCAGTTGGTGTTATCATATATAATGTGGTCGCTCTGTTGCATCAGGTCTTGTACAAGTTGTAGTTGTACTGTATGTACATTTATTGTCACCTTGAATTAATGTACACATTGTAGAGTAATTTAACTGTGACTTCATTTCATGGGAAAAGGTGCCCAGAGAACAGGCAGGGTAGATAGTTGAGTGAAAATTCCAGCAATAATGGAAAAGGGGGGTGAGATAAGGGCAACTTGAAGGCACATTATCCTCTGAAATAACAGCATCCTACTATTAAAGAAATAGTCATTACTGCCACACACTGGCATTAGTGGCAAGTGTGTTCACTCATGCATGGTTTTATCATATTAAAAGCTTCATTATGACTGGAAAGACTTTGAAATCTATAGACGTATTATTTGTAGTTGTCGTTCATGAGGGGTATTACTGTAGCGATCTGGTTGATAATGTATGTGATGTGTATTCATCAGATATTTGGATGCTTCTCCAAGAATAATCATCATATCATCTTCAATGCACAAACCATGGGACCATGTCTGATGCTATTAATAGCACAGTCATGTGACGTGGATGGCTCCTTTGTGATGTCATGATGTCGTGGTAGATGACATCATGAAATTCAAGTGATTGTATGTTGCTGCAGTATTTCAGGTATCGCGGATGATTGCTACAATATTTCACACATTGATAATCACTTCGTGCATTTATCATGCATGATTGCATCATTGTTTAAGACATCAAACATAATTGCTTCATTATTTCACACAATCTTCATGATTGCTTCCTTGTTTTACACATCATTCATTGCTTCAATTCTATTAAACATCATGATTGCTTCTCAATTTCACATGATCGTCACGATTGCTTCATTATTTCACAGATCATTCATAATTACTTTCCCATTATCACACAGCATTTAGTAGTATACATCATGATTTTACCCAACCCTCATGATTGCTTCATAACTTCATACATCATTCATGGTTGCTTCGTTATTTCACATAATATCAGTCATGATTACTGCACCATTGCACAGATCATTTTTTATTGCATCAGTATTTTCATATAACCTTCATGATTGCTTCATTATTTCATATCAGTCTTGAATGATTACTTCACCATTGCACAGAGCATTTTTTTTTTTGGTTGTTGCATCATTGTGTTCATGCAACCTTCATGATTGCTTCATTATATTCACTAGATCTTCATGATTGCATGATAATTTCACATATCATTCAAGATTACTTTACCATTTCATGGAGCATTTGTTATTGCATCATCATTTCACAGTCTTGATGATTGCTTTATCATTTCAGACACCATTCGTGATTGCTTCATTCTTACAAACATCATTCATGATTGCTTCATTATTTTTGCACCATCTTCATGATTGCTTCATTGTTTCACACATCATTCATGATTGCTTCATTGTTTCACACATCATTCATGATTGCTTCATTCTTACAAACATCATTCATGATTGCTTCATTCTTACAAACATCATTCATGATTGCTTCATTATTTTTGCACCATCTTCATCATTGCTTCATTGTTTCACACACATCATTCATGATTGCTTCATTGTTTCACACATCATTCATGATTGCTTCATTCGTTTAACATTTATGATTACTTCATTAATTCACACAATTATCATGATTGCTTCATAACTTCGCACCTGTCTTCATCATTTCAGACACCTTCATGATTGCTTCATTGTCTCACATGTCATTCATGATTGCTATACCATTTTGCACAGGATTTGTTATGGCATCATCTACAAATTTGTAATTCACCAAGCCTTCATAAATGCTTCATGACTTCAGACATCATTCATGACTGTTTCATTATTTCAATGTTGTATTATTAATGACTTCTCCACTATTTCACACAGCATTTGTTATTGTGTCATTATTTAATACACAACCTTCATGCTTGCTTCATTAGTTCACACAATCTTCACGGTTGTTTGATTATTTCATGCCATCCATGATATTTTCACATCAGTTTACACATCTAAATCTAGTGCTTCCTTTTGTTCACACAATCTGCTGAATCTGTTTTGTAAAGTCTTTGTATATTATTTATGTTTAATGAATCAGTGCTCATAAATGTGATTGTTTGATTGGACACAAGACTGGTTAAAGATTGAGTTCAAAATGTAAGCTTGAAGTATTACATGTATGTGTGTGTGTGATTAGCACTATACAATGTAGGTGGGTGGAGAACGTGAAGTACACATTGTACCTGATACCAACTGTTGTCATACATCACAAGAATGTTATTTGGTAATGGTATATATTGCAGTAGCGGCACATCTCTTGAGCCCACACAGTGTGTCAACGTGACTTTCTGCTGTAAATGTACACGAATGTTCTATGGCTGCAGCCTGCGTCATTGATGGATGAGTTGAATCAGTGGCCGTGTAGAGGATTTCACGTCTGCTCTAAAACGTGAAAAATTTGGGAAATGAAAGACATCCATTATCGACCACAGGAGTGATATTAGAAGGGATTACCCAAGAAACAATCAGTCCCGTGTAGCTTGGGTTTCATGAGCTCTCTGGCCATGTGTAACACAGTCTAATATTGTGCAAGTTTCTGTGGTCTTTCTGCGGTATGCAGTACTAAGTAGTGGACACAACCCACTGCATTCATGTGCCCTCCTTCAGCCAGATTTTTGTCCTTTGTCGCAACTTGTGCAATTGCTGGTAAAAGACCGCGTCTAGCTGAATAAACAGCCAGCGGATAATGCCAGGGGTCATGGTTTGGTCTTGGTCTGTGGTGTCTGACGTTGCCCTGTCAAGGATATCTGTCGCCTGTTTTTCGAAGAATAGTCAATAGTGCCGCACTGTACAATTTACTGACAGTAAAGTGACAAAAGGACTGTTTTGTCAATTGATTTGGCATGTTTGCATACACAGGATAAGCTAAAGGACTTTTGATTTGCTACATGAATATGGCTGCAATCAATTTTCACCAAATTTAGTGTACTTTTCGATGACATGAACCCTCTTTTGAACTGTGGTTAGCTGCATTTTCTTGGTAGTTTCCTGAATAATACAATCCATGTACATCTGTGCGTGCCATCATTTTCATGCAAAATCATGCCTCTTAGTCTTACAATGAATTTATTTGATTCAGGAATAAGACCTAACAACTTGATGGGTCTAAATCTTTGGTAATTATTTTCATTCTTGGAGAGTGTATAAGTGACTATTGCATTTGGTGCTCATGGGAAATGAGCCAAAAAAAAGTTTATTTACTCAAAAGACATCAGTATTGCATGGTTGATACAATGTACATGCTAAAGGTATAATTTACCATTTGCAGAAGAAACTAAACCCAGCATTAGTGCTTTAAAATAGTGCAAAAATGTGAGTTAGGGATAGAAACAACCTCTAAAAATTTGAATCCATATAATCGATGTTATATTGTTAAATACACAAAATGTGAACAATAGTTATAATGAAAATGTTTCCAGACTAAACCATCTACAGTTACAGTTTTAATGAGAAAAATACTGATATTTCCTTATATTTTAGGCTTTATTGCAAAAATTTTATGTGGTAGGATGTTTTGTGATACAACAGACCTATAGTATACATACATCAAATGTGATATCTTCTTAAAAATCTTTTGAATCACTGCTCCCAGAGGTAAACAGGACCTTTGTGCTTTTAGTTCAGACAACTTTTTATTTCTCCTGCACAAAGTGTTACAAACTTTTGCTTAAAGGGGTATTAATAATTTGTGTATTTAAGAAGTCTGTGAGCTAGACCCCATCTACAGTGCGGGGCTGGGCCGAGCCGCGGCCGAGCCCGGCCTCAATTGCGGGGCCGAGCCCCGCAATTTTGTCTGTTTACACTGCGGGGCTCGGCTTCACTTTTAATTCAAACCTTTCAATATTTTGTTGCAGTGGCGCTCTGCTTGTAAACAAACGCAATTTCGTATAGTCTGGTTTTCAGACCCTTTGCCAACTGGATTCTGTGGCAACAAAGTCGCTGTTCGGGCAAAGGCCTTTGCCGAAGGAAAAATCCTTTGCAGGACAAAACCACCTTAAACTATACTAGTTTTTCGACGTTGAGGGGGTTAATATCCTGAATAGCGAAATAGTACAGGCAGAGGGTTTGGAAGCCAGACTAAAATTGGCCACGCATTTGGCCCAGTTTGCATTTACACTGAGAAAAGGCCGGGCTCGGCCGCGGCCGAGCCATGGCTGAGACCACCTCCAGAGCGTGGCCAAATGCACGGCCAATTTTGACCCCGCATTTGGCCTTTTGCACGTTTACACTGAAATGAAGGCGGGCAAGGTTTGTAGAAGCGTAGACATTTTAGGATGCCTCATCCTAGCTTTACACAAAATCTGCCTGTGATGGATGTCTAGTGAATATGAAACCTATGCCTGGCTGGAGAGTGAGTGATTACCCAGTCTGGTTTTGGCAAGTCTGTTCACTGATCTGAGATATCAGTAATCATCGTTTAGTGTCAGGTTGGCACATTGGAGATTTTTGTTTTAAGCTTGGCACGGACAGAAGTGCAATCAGATACCGCATTGTCTTTCGAGCACATACATTGTACTGTGTGTGATTGACACCCATCGCAATAACACAGACAAAATAGCGGGATAATGATTGCGAACTAAATACCAAGACATTTTGCGCCCCTTGGACGAACAGAAGCATCTTGCTGATTGAAAATTGCCATAATTTGTCGACCAAACTGTACGTGCCTGAAATCTACAAGACTGGTGACCCTGCACTTGTGTTTACATTTGCATGGGCTGTCATGATTGATGTGTTTTGAATGACAGGACAGAAAAAAGCCTTGAAAGTTTTTGCCCCAGCAAAGATTTTTTGCCCCTGTGCTCACATACACATTTGTACATCTTACATGTACTTGCCATAGGTGCAAATTATCGTACTACTTCTCAACTTATTGCGATATGTCCACATGGGAAAAAATCTTGAGATTTAGGGCACCATGCAAATCTCATGGATTTGTATCAGCTGATTTGTGTCAGTTGTATGAATTCCACTAGTGTATATGTGACCTGCTACAACAAAAGGATCCGAAAGTCGGGGGGGGGGGGGGGGACAATTTTCTGAAAATGGCATGACATTATTCCCTTACCCTTGTACTTTAATTTCATATATGGCACAACTCATAAAAGTACTCGGTTGAGGAGATATCGATGATTTTATTAGCGCATGTCAAGTGGTTGAGGAAATCAGAGTTCAAGAAAAACGCCTTCAAAGTTATCCTTCCTACGCTATCATGATCAAGGGGAGGAGAGACAGTTTTCACCGCTTGACAATAGAAGGTACGCTCCTAGCGACCTTCGCGATGTTCATTCAAGCTTAGTGCCAGCGGTCTACTCACGACCAATCGGTAATCAGGATGCCATGCACTGACCAATAAGATCACTCCCTCGTTGCTATGGGCGGAGTCTAGCTGCGGCGCTAAATCCAAATCTCCGGACACGTTTCTGTTACGTTGAAAGTTGGAAAATCATGACCAAGAAAAACGCTGATTTCTTGCCTTTCCTTTGATCATTTAGCTTCAAAATTTCGGCAGATGATAGACAAAACATTTGACTACAAAATTATGCCAAAAACAGAAATCCGATTGTTTGACCAATTTTGATGATGTAACTTCGAACTCAATTTTCTCAGCTCAGCCGTCAGTGACTTTAGGATCTTTTTGTTGTAGCGGGTCACATGTCATAAAGGAACAGTCCCAATTTTGTAACAATGATGACATCAACCATGATCTCTTTGGCATTTTGCGATGTGGAGCATGACAAACACATGATAAAATGACTAACAATTCCTGAAGAGCTTTTCAGTACTAATTTGTTTTAAAGATTAATATCACAAACACTGTTGGCATTATGAATGACAAACTCCCCCTTAGTTCCTTTGAGTGCTGTCCACTTACTTTTTGCTGTTAAACATCGTAAAGTCCCAAGTTGATGCCACATTGTGATATTGAAGAGAATGTGTACATATCATAGCATACAAAAGTAACTTTGTGCTGCAAGAAGCCACGTAAAGTGCTATTGATTGAGCATCATATAGGAATAGAAAATTAAGATTTATTTATGTATTCATTTATTTTTTAATACTCTAATCCATCTCAAACCCAATTATGCAAATTGGTGCCATTTCAAAAAAAAAAAAATGGTCAGACATTTTTCTCAATCCTAAGAATGCTATTAAAATTGAGCTACATGTACGTAATGCACATCTTTGGGTGAAAGGTGTTAGGTGTATTGTGCTGCTACTTCTGACCAGAATAGGCCATTTGGTTTAAGTATTTAACATCCATTTAGAAAAATTACCTCTCCCTCAGCCGGCCGGCACTACCGTATGTGCTAATATGTAAAAGAGCATGACATTGGAAACTAGGGGATTGATGTTCAGTTGCTGCAGACTGGACTGAAGACAATGTCCTTGCACTGTGTTAGCTGCGGTTCATGTTAGTATGGACTGATTTTTTTTTTTTTTTTTTTTTTAATTCCACACTAGCTGCTGAGAAGGCTGTGAAATCAGGAAGAACCATGCTGAGTGCGGCAGGAAGTTCTGATAATGGGCTGTTAACTCTCCCTGACAGTCGCAGCGACTTGCTGCCTTCCGCACTGGAGACAATGATGTGCGAAGTTCTCCTCGTCCTCCGATTCCTCAGTCAGATATTATCTGGAAGAGATACATCTTGTATGTTGTATACAAGTGTACAAAAGCACAATGTCTTACAATGCTCTTGACTGAGTTGTGTGACAGAAAAATGTGTGACAGAAAAATCACTCTATATGATAGTCTGTGTAAAAAGTGTGTGATGCATCTGTATCATGTATGTCAGTATACTGAGTGATCTTATTATAGATCTGTATGTAGATACGTATAGTTTTATGTGATAAGAACATAAAGGAAAACATAGAAGTTGAATTATTACCAAAACATTGTTTCTCTTGTTATTGTTTGTTTGTTGTAGGGGACAGTAAATAGAGTTTTGGTAGGCTTCTAATAGATGACGTTTTAAAGGGAAATTAATACCCAATTACGTATGTGGATTGAGTGAATGCAGGGCTCAAGATTGGTAGAACACATCAGCAAAGTTTGAGAACAATCAGACAATCTTCTGAAAAGTTTTGAATTTTGTAATTTGAGTCCAGCCATTAGGCCTAAATGATACATGTAGATGAGAAGACTCCTGCAGTTTGTGATGTCACATACACTGTATGTACAATGATTTAAAGAAAATATAGGAGGATTTCCCAAAATTGTTATTTTTTTTTTGAAAAGTACACATTTCCTCAACTTTAATACTGACACATAGTATGTAGTGGGTAACATATTCCCCCTGCTTTCTGAAAGTGATACTGGAAAGTCAAATGCTGTTTCATATATGCTATTTAAGTGAAAAATATGTTGAATTTTATGTATATTTTCTTCAATATCATTGTACATTTGGCACCACGAATTATTGTAGTCGTCTCATCCAGTGATGGCTGCATGGAAACTTTTGGTGACCCAGATGCTGCTCACCGTCGGCTCGCCGAGCATTGTTTTAATGCATCTATGTAGACAACATGACATATCATGTGCGAGTGAAATTGAAAAAGTTTTCGGTACAGTCAGTGGCGTGTGTCAGCTGGATGTCGGCACCTCTCTCACCCGATTCGTTTGCTGCTTTCGGCAACACAATCGAAAGGTCCCTAATGCAACACTTATGTGGGCTTGCTAATCTACAACTTTAAGTCAGGTTTGGATGGATGGATGGATCAATGAATGAATGCCAATTAAAAAAACTTGGCAGGTTTCCAGTGGATGGGAGGGGGGGGGGTGTTCAGGGGTTTAAACCCCCCCCCCCCCCTTGGGCTGCCAAGTAAAAATTTGAAATTTAAAATTCAAAAAGAAAGAACACACACTGGAGAGGAAAATTTCTAGTGCAAATATTGTGAGAAGATATAATATTATTCAACTCATCTGATAACTTATTAAGTTGATAATCAAACACATGATAACTCTGGATGTAACTGTGTATTAAAAATGTTACTTGATCTAAAAGACGTTATCATGGACTGCTTTTTATGGTCTCCATTACGTTAGTAGATGCCAGGAAAACATCACTTGCGGGGGTTTAAATAGCAAACAAAAAAAAAAGTTTCATATATAAAAAAACAAAATGGTTTCATATATTCAGTGACTAGGCACTTCAGAAATTAAAGGAGGTCAAGTAAGGCTTTGCCTCCTCAAACAGGTCTTGAAAGTTAAACTGTTCAGACCATGCACATGCACCCAGAATCAAGCGAAACATGAACTGAAAATACTTCTGGATGTTATTGTCCAAATATGATATGACAAAGGTTTAAGATCTGCAATCTGTGAACATGGTACATATGGTTCTATGTAGGTCCACAAACAAGTTTTTATGCCTGTTTCTAAAGAGCTCAGACTACAAATAGTAGCTCATTCTGCCTCCTATGATACTTAAACAGTGAGATATGAAAGACATTCCTTGAAGGCATTTTCATATTCCCAATAATGCTTTGAACATCCATGTTGGTTTACAGTGGCTCTATGTACAAAAAGAGCCCTAAAAGCTTCATAATCTTGTATCAATATTCTACTTACAGTTTCCACACCTGATGAATAATTTTCCACTTATGCACTTGTCAGAAAGAATGATAGTATATACATGTACTGATATGTTTCTCAGCAGTCCTGTAATTTGCAAAGGAGGCTTTCTGTTTGGATTCTACTGAAAGGTCTATAAATAGAGGTATACTATACATTGTAGGTTAACTTCTCTATAGCTGAGTACATTTTGTAAATTTATGTAATTGTATAATAGCTGTAGGTCCTCTGAAATTTGAAGGAATACAAATGTCTAAACTGAAGTGTTGCTTGTAGAGAAATTTCACCCATATCACCTACAGTGAAGTAGCTAACTTGTCAAGCTAGCATTCAATATATTCCTTTGATTTGATTTAGTGTAATTTATGATGGATTTATGATTGATATGTGACAATGTAATGGCCCATAAAGGTCTATTCCATCTGCAGTCATGACACTTCAGAATGGATAGTTGGTTTAATACAATGTGTAGCATCAGAACATTGTGCAGTCAATGAGAAACAGAATGCGTATTCAGTTTCTGTGTTTAGTGTCCATGAATATTTGATATGATTTTTTCTTTTTTACTTTTTTTGAGCTCATCTTGGATAAAAAGTACTTTATTTCTCATCTCCAAACCTCCAGCTACTAGTATACTTCTGTCCTAAGTATCTGTGAAAGACCCTATTGAGTATTAACACCTAAGCTCAGGCCATGGCCCAAGCTTGGTGTCGGGGTAAACATGAGATCGAGCTGGAACCCATTTTAGGACCTCCTCTGGTACAGTACTACACTATAGCAGCCTCGCTTGTCCACTGATTTGTGTGCAATCTTTTGATACTAAACAGTTACAGGGGCTTGGCCCCAGCAATTTGACATGTCCCTTTAATACGTGACGCGCGGGTGATATTCAGTATTTGATCATGTGCGTGTCATGCATGCATGCACAAGAGTGTCCTTGGGAAAAGTTTTCGAGCTCTTTTGTTGTATGCTGGAGTGTTCTCTGATGATCCATCGGATTAATTACTGATGTCATTGCTGAAAAAAAGCAAAACAAACAAAAGCATGTAAAATGCTGATTCACAATAATTGGGCGTATTCCCTGACAAATCTAATGTTTTTAAACAGATAGGCCTGGGTCCAGTATAGTGCCATATACACACTGTAGGGTCATCATCATCATCAGCATCATCATCAATTGTATTGGATTTAAACATCAACATCAATTCTGCATAATTATGATTATTTGTGAGATTCTTGTGTCCACGCACATAAAAATACCTAATTTCGTACTGAGAAACAGATATATGAGCATTTTGTGTAGTTCGGGGGGGGGGGGGGGGGGGCATTTCATGAAGCATTTTTGTCAGATTTTTTCTGGTATAATGTTATAAGATACTGAAGTCCTTGCATCTGATTGGCTGAGAGCAAATTTGTCCGACAAATTCTTTGCAGAATGCTTACTGAAATGCCCCCTCCCCCCTCCGTGGATTTTGGGGGTCCCAAGAATTTCAGTAACTTATAACAGTTTGTCAGAAAAGATATCTGACAAAATGCTTCATGAACGGCCCCCTGGTCTTCCTCTCACCTGTGCAGTGTGCAATAGGAGTCACATAGAAACAAGAAAGAGGTACGTACTTAGAGCATACTACCTCTGGTAGATGTTCCTTTTTCTCAATAGTGAAAGCAACAAGAGGACAACAACATTCTTGTGGTTTTGGCTCGGTATGCGTATTTATCCTGGACTCTGGACATTTGGCTCCCTTGGCCATTCATTTGACCACTGATGGGATCCCAAATTAGTTTCTGTGGTTTTCCTTTGTTCTGCTCTGTGTATAGTCATAAGGCTTTTGTAACGTGAATGCTCTATTTGGGAAGGGGGGGGGGGAGAACCATTATCGTAATGCAGAATTGCTGGTAGATGTGATGTTTTTCAATCGCCACTTTTAAGGCACTCTTCATAGGACCCTACTTGCTGCAGATAGAGGCTCTTCATTAACAGGGATATATGGGAATTAAAAGAGAGCACACCTCCCCCACACAGAAGTGTGAAATGTACCGAGACAATGTGGTTATTGAAATATTGCAGTGAAGTGCTGTCCATGACAATTCAACAAAAAAAAAATTGATACATCATTTAGATGCCTGTGAATTGTTCAGCCATTGAAACAAAAACAAGCAGTAAAACAAGTCAGATTGAATATGAACACTAGAGTCCTTTATCACCAGCAGTGCACAAAATCAGGTGTAAACAACTGATTTAACTACTCCCTTGAGTTGATGTAGCAAGGCTGGCAATGTGGCAGTAGGTACAGGTTAACATCATGGTGGCCCATTGTTGAATTTTGCTTTAACCACATTGTGAAGTAAAAAAAAAAATCACAAAAATGCTCCTTTACTGCATACAAACATTTTGAGAATAATTATGCTGTTACTATCAAGAGATCTATCATCCTGTGAAAAAAATCACCATGCTATCAAATTGTTAACATAATGATTTATTCTAACACTCCTGTCAATGAGAATATTCAAAGTATAGGAAATCTGTTGCTCACACATTTTCTTTTTAAAGGGTGTGTACAGTTCTGGTTGAGGTGAGGATTTAGCTTTTAATGTTTTGCGAGATATTCAGAAACCACTCTATGAGATGTCAAAGAGCATGCAATTCTAAGGGGTATCAAAAGTTTATTTGATGAAAATCAGTTCTGAAATGGCTGAGATATCCAAAAACAAGGTGAAACAAAGAAATCCTAATAAAAGGCGTGGCCTGTCGCCTTTTATTATTGTCACTTTTTTAGATATCTCAGCCATTTGAAAACCAGTTTTCATCAAATAAATGTTGAATCCTTCGTAAAATTACATGCTCTTTCATATTTCATAAAAGGTTTCTCATTATCTCACTTAGGAATGTTCAAAACATGAATCCCCACCTCAACCAGTACTGTACAGTCCCTTTAAGTATTTACTACTTTCAGACCTAATTTTTCGTAGCTTCATGTTTTATCCAATATGAGACACTCTGACAGTATGGGGGACAGTAGAGCTCGGATTTTCAAAAATGGGAACCATTAATTTTGTTAAATAGTACCTTCAAACTGGGATTTTATGAAACCTATCTAGGCCCTACATTGACTGTGATTGACACAGGCAGTTAAAGACACCTCCAAGAGATGCAAGAGTGACTGATGTGCCCCTTTAAGCTCTCTGCTCGTCAACCCTCCCCGTCAGCGAGCCTGGATGAGGCTTGCCCGTGTGGAATTGAAATCAATATTTCACAGAGTTTAGGGAGATTTTATGACGAATTGGGCACGTACGGAGAGCGAGTGCGGAGCTCATTAGCGAAGGAGCACCAATAACCTGGCTTTGTAGTGAGTTCTGCTCTTGGAGGTTTGTTCGTGGCCGATGAGTGGACCTTATTCTGACAAAAAATGTGGGAGGGACATGCATCTTAATATTTATACAATACATGGATTTCTGTGTGAATGTGGACTGTGTGTGTGTATGTGTGTGTGTGTGTTGTGTGTGTGTTTGTGTGATCAAGCTTGGCAAACAGTACACACACATCCACACACACAGAATCTCTGATAAGTTGGAATTTTGACACTATTCAAAGAGCGATATGAAATGGTTGTGGAAGGAAGATTAAAAACCTTGGTACCGGGTATGTACTTTTATTTAGACTGATTAAAGATTTATACAAATAAATAGGTCCTAAATTATAAAAGGGAAAGAGTTAGTTGAAAATGCAGTTTTGTGTTTTCTCACTGCATGGACTTATATCATGGTCCGAATTCGCAAAAGTACCAGTAATTTCAGTGAAATCTATGTTTTTATGTTACCAGTCCATGGACCAACATTATTGGATGTCTGTTGTTGTACAAGATATTTTGTGCACATTTACATGTGCTGTCAAAATTTGCATACTACACTGCAGTAATTCTTGGACTTTAATGATTTAAGGCACCTTTGTGAATTTAGGCTTTTACTTTCAATATTGACTTTCATTATCAGTTAGGCTTCACTATACGTTTAGCTCAAGGAAATATCCAATCAGGATGAAGCAATACGTTAGATATCCCGAAATTTATTTCACCAGTCCTCACTAGCTCGATCGGGATAATATCCGAACATTTGGAGCATGGCCACCTCATTGAAAATTGGCCCTTGTTGATCTATTAAAACACGTTTACAAAAGTTGCATGTCTACTAATATGAGTGTACACGAGAACCAGCTTCAGAATCCACTTTCCCATACCAGCATGCATGCAAGGCAAACACAAGCACTGCCTTGGCTGTGCGCATCCCACCACCTCGCACCTCTAGTGTACCATCTACTGTTTCAGTTTACTCAGCACTTCGTTTGTGTCCAAAAACTGGCTCAAATTTCTTCCCAAGTGACTCATAATAATTTGTAGTTGAATACATTATGCTTGTGAACAAGATTATAAAACGAAATCAGTAGAAACAAAACAGTTAAAACACTCTGCTCACAGTGCATGCATACTTAAATGAAATTTTTGCACATGTAGTGGTATAATTTTGGTATAGTTATGTCTTGAAGCACAGTGGTGTGCGCACAAAGCATGATGGGATATATCATCTCGATCAGATCAATCCAAGTTGGTCTTGACTGGTGAATTATCCCAGTTGGATCGCAATGATTTGAAAATATCCCCAAAAGGGTGCATTGATAAGAGACAGAACATCAATATTTCAATCAGGATAATTTTGGACAACACTGCCAGTTTATTATGAGAGTTATCTTTAGATCATTGATCTTGAAATAGATCTTCTGCTAGTGATGCCTACCATCATGTTGGCCTGTCTTCGTCAGACTGATGTTTCAAAATAGTGCGCTAATTTGTGGTTAGAAAGTTAGTCCAATGTCAAATTAGCCCGCTATTTGCGCAATGAAGATGTACATGTAAATAGCACACTATTTGATCAGAAGATTTTCCCAAGTTTGTGAAATAGCGCTCTATAGTAAGATTAAGGTTGCCTCTGTAACAGCCCAAAATTTTCTCTATCCCATCATTTGAACCATGCGCTGAGCCCACAGAACTCTACATTCAGTTCTGTGACTGTGTGATGAGTACGCATGTGTCAACTTCAGGCTAATTTCCCAAGCGAGCTGTTTTCGAGCTGATGAAGGCACACATTCGTAATAGTGCGCTATTTTCCAAAACCTCAAAATAGCCTGCTGGTTTGAATTTCGGTCTGATGAAGACATGCCTCATGTCCAGTTTCATGCATGCCTCCATCACCAAGGATTACTGGGACAACGTTGGTTTGGAGCATGTCTGATATTCCTGTGGTGCTTTATGCATCGGTCAAGTTGTAATAATTGATTTTGCAATCTCGTGTTTAGTATGTTATCTAAAGAAGATCTCAGTTGTTGTTATAAAGTATGAATAGTGCACAGAGAAGAAAAGTTCTCTTGATTAGAACTATTGCACAAAAGACAATTAGACAAAAAGCCTAAAGTGATGTTTTTTAATAGTGTTATTGAGTTGAGAATAATGATTTATTGGAATACTGCATTTGTCATAGTGGTGCCAAGTAAATATTTTTTATTAGATTTATAATGGCATTGATTTATATTGGATTTACAAAGCGGCGGATGTTCGATCTACAGTATGATATGCCTTCTCTTTGTTTTGTTGGCAGCAACACATAGCGGGAATCTAACCTCCATATACCTTTGTCATAGATATTATTTATATTAGCTTTAGATGTGTATGCCCTCAGCTGATGAATTATTGCTCTATGGATGAGAGGGAAGCTCTCGGAATGTAAACATGGCTGCATGCCGGATTGTGCGGTATGTGGAGGCCAAGGTATTGACAAGCCACATTCAGTAGACTTGTGGAGAAGCCTGGATTTGTTTTGATAATATGTCAGTCATTTCTAAAGTGCCAGATTTTTTTTTCTGTGTGTGTTTGCATCTTTCTCCCCCCCCCCCCCCCCCCCAAGAAGAAGAAAAGAGAATTTGATCAAGCAGGTTGCCAGCAATCAGCAGCATGGCCATATGTTTTGTTTAAGTGAGAGAATGTTGACAAAAATTAGAACAAATAATCAGTGTCTGTCTCTTTCATGGTGCTCTGGGCAGAGAAATGTTCTTCTGCAAAGTTTTTCTTTGCATTTCTTTAGAGATTGTCAGAAACAGCCTGTTTCTTGTTCAAAATGGATGCATACAATGTAGTTGTTAGTTGGGACATCATGCTGGAATGCGAAGTAATATAAAGACCAAAGACAGCTCTTGAAATTCTCATCAAATACAGTGAAGTTACTGTCAAACACGATATATTCGCGGCATGAAAATTTCGCGAAATTGGAGCTGACGGCCTTTCTCGCAGCATGAAATTTTCACGAATTACCACTTGCATCCAGCGCATATTGTGTAGACAAGAACTTTCCCATGCATTTTAATTTCGCGAATTTTGGCGCTCGCAAAATTAAAATGCACGCGAACATTCCTCGTTTACAGTTCTGTAAAGCAAGATATTTTCATGGCATGAAATTTTACACGAATTGCCGCTGGCATCCAATGGATATTGTAGACAAAAACTTAAGTGTGTATCTTAATTTCACAAATCTTGGCTCGTAATATTTGCAACATTAAAATGCACTTGAGCATTTTTGGATTTACAGGAGTGGACACTTGATGTCACAAAGCCTTCATAACATTGATATCAAGTACATGCAGGTTGACAGTTTACTTCGACATTACGAAATGATTTATGATTTGATTTCTCATTCTTTTTGCAAGCACTGTGGTGGTTGAATTTTGCTGCTGGAGAATATTGTTTTCTGGTGAGCACCTGGGATAGTGGATCTAACCGTAAATAAAGAATACACAAAATTTATTGGGAAGTGCAGTATGAGTGCTGTTAAATTTTTGAGGCACTCCACTGAGCAAAGATGAGAGGGATCATCGAGAGAAACGGGCTGCGTTTATCTAACTTGAGAGAGAGAATCACGTTTCAAAACGCGTTTGGAACTGTGTTTGCAAACGTGGTTTGAAACACGATTCTCGGGAGCTGCGTTTATCTAACTATCATACAATCACGATTCGAGTGGTGTCACTGCGCAGCTGCTTTGCGCCGTTTGACCCAGGAAGTAAAGGTCAGTTGCATACCACCAAACATGCCTCCTCAGTCACACACAAATAATGGGAAGAGAGCACAACCGGAAACAACTGGGATTTGACCTTGAGATATAAATGCGTTTCAAAACGTCATTGCATTTATCTACTCACAGAACGGCGATAGTGGTCTCAAACATGTTTCAAAACGCCCTTTGAAAGGCATTTCAAAACGGCATTTCTAAACGTGTTTGAATTACATGGTTGCATTTATCTAACCCCTGAAAATGCCTCAAACGCGTTTAGGATTGTGATTCTGCCTCTGAAATTTTTTAGATAAATGCAGCCAAGGTCAATTCACAAAATCTTGATATTTAGCCTCTATTCAAGTATGTAACAGATTATGAACAGGGAAAGAGTGGAGGAACCAGCAACGTTGACCACAAGGGAGAAAATAAAAGTTTTTAAAGAATTAAATTGAAAGTTTGAAGAAAAAAAATGGCGACAAGGGCTTGTGGGGACTTTCGATCAATCAGGAGAACAAGGCCATTAAATCCC
Source organism: Diadema antillarum (assembly GCF_040938485.1). Classification (NCBI taxonomy): domain Eukaryota; kingdom Metazoa; phylum Echinodermata; class Echinoidea; order Diadematoida; family Diadematidae; genus Diadema; species Diadema antillarum. Next base: position 813,714 of record NW_027270972.1, on the reverse strand, counting down.
ACCAAATGAATACAGGGATGTTTGTGAGTGAGAGGCTAAGGGGGAGAGGGAGCAAAGCCACAGCCTTTTGTCTGTCTGCTGAACAAGTCAATAGAATGCCACTACTTGAGATCAGGGCAAACAACCCACATGCTTCGCTATTTTATTGACACATGATACCCGTTCACACCTGAAAAAAGTGATATTGTGGGCGTTGTACTTGAAGTTGTTGTTTCTTCTTCTTTTTTTTTGCCTCTGTCGTGTAGGTCTAATGCAGTATATGATATTTTCCATTTTTTATATGGTAAGGGATTCTTATGATCTTTCGATATGAACATGAATTGAATATTAGAGTATCTTTATACTGTAGCTGCTTGTATCATTAAAACTACTGATATTTATCTGGTAAGTTGTGTCAGAGTTTGCTGGATTCTCAATGTACAAATAACTCTGCATGTGTGAATACCAACCAAATCTTGTTCTTATGATGGTCCGTGATAATTGAATAAATTGCAATCTTTGATATCTATGTAGCTGCTACCGTAGAAAGACTCCCAACGGGGGACGATTTCTTTGCTCTTTATGCTCTATTACTTCTCTACTCCATTATTTGGAATGATCCACATTAACTGTCAATCTAAAGTTTACTGAAAAAAAAAAAAGTGGTCAAAAGTATGTGTTCTCGTCCATATCACGTGTCCACCAAAAATGATATGATTTAATCTATTTAAATTCATAATGACATTCCAAACACACTTGTTTTAGCTACTGCATACTTCTCAGACACAAAATACAGACTTAATTCTTGGCTTCTGGACATGTATCGGACAAATTCTGAACAAATACAACTGTCCAACAGTCTCTAATTACTGTACTTTTATTCCTTCTTGTGCTGTAATTCAAATCACACTCAAAAGTACAGTTGAACCTCTCTTATCCGGCCTCCCTTTATCCGGATCTCTCTATTATACGGACGCAATCTCGCCGTGATTTTTTTAAATAATTACGGGAGGAAAGAGGGATTCCCAACTCCTTGAGAACTCCTACACAAACACTCATGAATTACATATTACTTCCAACTGTTACATTACATCAAATTTCCTTCCAAATTGCTTACCTTCAGACATTCCATCCCCAAATGTAACAACGAAAAGGTTGCAGTATACACATTACTATAAACATGTGGTACTACAATGGGCTACATCAGTACATGTGTATGTATATGTACATGTATAAAGCATTGAGTCTCCCGTATCCGGCCAAATCCCTTATCCGGATGAGCCCCGGTCCCGACTTGTCCAGATACGAGAGGTTCAACTGTACCCACATGGACAGTGTAAGAACCCGTCTTTAATACACAAAAGCTGTTGTGTATGAATGGAAATGTATAAAATTTCAATGATTGAGAAAATAAACAAAGACTCAAGAAAATGATTTGAATTTCCATTACATGTTCAAGTTGATACAGAGAAGAGAGTAAAATCAGTCCCATGGGACTTCCGTTGACTAGCTAGTATAATTCTTCACAATTATTTTTTATATCCTATGAAAAATGAGAAAATAACTGAGTTATTTTGCATTGAAGTATTCTTTTGAGTTTAATGATTTGAGTAATGACGAATTGCTTTGAAAGGAAAATTAATTGTTGTTGCCTTGTATAAGTTCAAAATTGCAAAATTGTGTTTCATATTTTTGTGTACTAACAAATATGAAAGCTGTTGAAAGGTTTTTAAAGAAACCAGGGGGATAAAAAAATTACATGGAAGTCAACACTATCAGAAAATAAATCTTTGTACCGTTTAGCACAGACAATGATTTTTTTTTTTTCATTTCCAGAGCTTCTTTGTGAATTAAACCACAACTTCACATGTTTGTGAAATCAACAAATTCTCTGAGTGATGATCTCAATAAATAGCAACTTAACTGTGGGTCCAGAATTTATGACAGTCAATATATACAGAAGCTTGGCTCCTTATGTTTACCCACGACAGTGTATTTGGAAGTTAGGTATTGTTTGCAGCATAGGGTACTGTAGGAAGAAGAAAAGAAAAGAAAAGTAAATTTATCTATTGTATGATGCCCTCTGGATGTCTGATGTGATCAGATATCAGATAAAACTTTGTGCTTTTGATTTCGTTCTGCTTCAGAGTGGCTTGATCTTGAGAAACCATAGATGGAGACAATTGTACTGGGTATTTCCATCCTGATTTTATGTTGCTTTGTGTGAAATCGTAAAAATGAGAGAAGTATAGATCAGTTAAAATTTTGGGAAAAGAAATCAGTCACATACAACAGTTCAATCTGTGCCCAGATATTTGAGACAACTGAAAATTAGTGAATTTTTAATACAAAACAAATGAAGAACTGCTCAACACCTAGACTACACAGAGGTGCCAATTTGTCTTTTATTCTCTAGAATTTTACATTTCATAGCTTTTTTTTGTCCAGTTTCCCCCCCCCCCCCAAATATTCACTGATTTACTTCTCTGATTTTTCTGTATTCATAGAAAGCAACATAATATCAGGGTGGAATTTCCTCCTACTGGAGAGCAAAACCACTGTAACATTCCCTATAAACTGTATTGGTCTTGTTATCATGTGAGATTGGGTATACAGATGTAGTTTCTGAAGTCATGCATGCTTGTCTTTTCCTCAGACCTGTGCCATTTTTTTTTAACCCACACTGAATCTGAGCAAAGAGTAGTGTTATGATTAATGCTCATCTCTTTAACACTATGAGAGATTAAAAGGCATATTGCAAGGTGCATATCTTTTCCTCATTATTTGTTCATCTGCTTAATAGCAAAAGTACAAAGTGCTAGAAGAGTTATACAAAGATTCTGATTAAGTTTGCTAGATAGGTTTGTTACTGTAAGTTAGACAATTGATTATTTTTTGGTGATGATCCAAATCACAATCTAGATCCAGGGATTTGCTAAGATGCATGCAAAGTTCTATGGCATTAACGACCTACATATTGTATGGACTTGGCTGAGGTTTGCAATCTCAAAGTACTGCAAGTTGTGATTGTGGATAGCTCTGCCTCATAAATGGCTTGAGTTTCTAAATGGCTGCAACCTGTCGCCTGCGTTCAACAATGGCAGAGACAAGTGATTGTGACATCACAGTTTTGACAGAAATGACTGGAATATGGGGGATTTACAATAGCTGTAGTCTCTTGCCAAGGCTCATTTGAGAAATGGAATCTGAGCTTCATGATGCTGAGTTGGCAACTTACGTGTCGATGTCTCCCTAACACAATGTTATACACACATGTGGGATTTTTGTTGGCCTATAGTATGTTCTCCTTGTGAGAGAGATGATAAGTTTAAAGTGTATTTTGAAGTGGGGGGATATCTCAGCACTAGAAAGATAAGAAAAAGAGTGATTCTCTTGAGACAAATTGCCTTGAAAAAGGTCAAATACGTTTGCAGGACCAATGTTAAAGGTATTGTTTACCATTGGGAGCAGTGATTTAAAAATGTTCAAGTTACCACATTTAATGCATGAGTGTGGGTCAGTTGTGTCACGAAACATCCTGCCATATAGAAATTTTGCAGTAAAGCCAGAAGATATAAGGAGATATCACTATTTGTGCAATAAACCATAACTGTAGACAGTTTAGTCTAGAAACAATTTTATTGTGACTATTGTTCACATTTTGTATATTTCATAATACTTAATATTGATTACACTGACTAACATTTTTACATTGGTGGTTTCTACAGCTGTATCCCTAGCTCACACTGTAGAACTATTTTGAAGCACTAAAGCTGCATTTTGTTTCCTCTGCAAATGGTACAATTTGTAAATTATACCTTTAACTATACACTGTGATGTCTTATCAGCATTACACACAGAAGTAGTTTGTGGGAAATGGTCCCTGGGGGGAAAAGTCAGTATTGAGGAGTGGTACACTGTACCTGTGTCAACTGTTTTCTTTGTTTGTGTGTTCATATAAATGTTTGAATATGTACATATACAGTGTATGTATGAGTAAACACGTGTGACTGTTGTGTGCGTGTCTGTGGGCTGAGCATGTGAGTATTTGATTATGTTGAGAGCAAGGGGAAGTGTGTGTTGTGCAGGATGAAGTGGTCATCAATTATGGGATTAAATCACTTGTGATACCATAAAATGGCATTTAGGGCCTATGCACAGTCTTACTGACCACTGTCTGTCTAGATTGAGTGTGATCATAATGCCCTTGTATAAAAGCATGCAGCCACTTGTACAAGTACCAGTAGAATACATAGGGTGGTAACCCAAAGCAAATCTTTCATCTTTTGTTTCAACTGTCTCAATTGAACGCAGTGCATTTACATTTTTATGATCTCATCACCCATTTATACTGGTCAGCCACTCCATTTCATAGTGGCGTACTCCATGATAGATTGCAAATTATACCACTCACAAAATTGTTGGGAAGTCCCAATTAATGAAAAATTTAAGCTGCTAAATATATGGCATATACAGCATATGGTATACCCATACCCATACCCATACATGGTTGCACTGTCCCAACCTGTCTCTGTTGTCAGTATGAATGGTGGGATGCTTGTGGAAAGCTTTCAATGGTGGGATGCTTGTGGAAAGCTTTCACACTTGTAAAAGTGCTTGTTTATATCAACATAGTGTATTAGGCATGTTTAGAACAAAAAGTATGTTTTACACTGTAAGCTAATTTTGTAAGACTAAAACAAATGTGAATCATGTTTCTCTCAAACATTCTTTTATTTTCTCTCTTTAGGCAGGGCTCGACACTAACGGTGACCTGGTGGCCCGGGGCCACCAAAAACGCACGTCGGGCCACCAAAATTTCAGAATGAAGAATTTGGTGGCCTTATTGGGCCATCAAAAAAGGTCGGATGTTTGCCTTTGGGCCACCAAAAATAAAAGTTAGTGTGGAGCCCTGCTTTACATGTAGGTTATATCGAGCCAGTCATGTTCTGGAAGTATTTTTCCTGTTGATGTTTGGCTCGAGTCAGAGTGAATTTCAATTGCAAAATGAATGGTTTATTTCTGAAGCATGATTTGAGGAGACAAGAGTTTAGCCGGACCTTCACTCACTACTATCACTTCCCTGCTACTAGACAAATGTAGCTAGCTACCTATAATTGTACAATGTAAACTGTGTGCGCTTTGTATGGTGCATGTGTGTATGTACACAAACCTTGCATGCACGTGTTGAGTTGGAGTGGAGTGTTTGATTGACATGCAGACCAGGGCGTTTACAACACAGCTGTCGAATGGAATGCCTTTCTTGCAGTTAACACTTGGCATTAAAGAGACTATTTAGGTGTGTGTACAGTCTGTAAACTGCAGCACGTGATTGAAAATCCTTTCCAGAAATGTCATTACATACTGGATTTTTTTTTGCAGTTTGAAAACGAACTGATGTACATTGTATAATTGATCAGATACAGTTGCTATGTGCAATTGAATTGGGGGATCCCATGAAAACATCTTCATATGATTATTGTTACGACCAAAATCACTCTGAGAATGATCGCACAAAAGAAACAATCAACTGATGTTCAGGCGGTTTATTAACAGTGATATTGTGGGTACAGATTGGTAATCGGCGTCACATCAGTACAATAATGATCACGATAAACAAATATACGTCAGTAATGGAATTACTTACGTAGGCATTACACGCAATATCCCTGGAAATGTCCAAATATGATGTTCGATGCACAAATGAATGATCCGCGATACACCGATGAATGATTCCTTCGACGTAACTCCAGAGGCGCAGGTTGCGATAATCCTTGGTATAAATCCGGGGTAAAGATCCACGATATATGTCCACGGCGAAACGTGCAGAGTCCAAACGTTGTGACGACCACGTCCAATTGATGCGTTGAATGATGATTCACTTAATATTGTCCAGCTAGGAATCCAGCCCGTCACAGCTTTGCCGTAGCAATGTCCATTGACATAAAAACATGGAGTCCAATGAAGGCACATTAATTCTCTGCAGGCAAAATGTCTCCCAGGCCAAGTATCTCCACAAACATAATAGGTCAGCAGGTAACACAGGACTGACTATAACAAGTCGCTTCAGAGCCAGAAGTGACGTAACTCTCAGAGCAGAGGTGTTGGGTACTCTGCCTACTGCAGAATTTCTCTGGCTTATATACTATCTATTCACCCCTTCTAGCACATTCTATAACTCTCTCCAACCTACTAGCCAGTCTAAGTTCCAGGAAACCTGGATGACTCACTGCCTAACTATGTACAAAACATCACTGCCAAGAATAACTACCAATCACATTGGGCTACAGGGACAGTGCCTCACTCAGCCAAATATGTTAGCACTTCCCAGAACTTTCTGGAATGGGTGAAATCATTCTAGATTGAGTGAGCTATAATGTATTTCCTGTTACATGCATGTACTGTATAGCTACATTGTATACCACCTAGAAAATTCTCCACTTATCTGGTCAGCCTGTATGTACTATATCTATACCACATAGAATGTTCTCCATTAATCTGGTCAACCTGTGTACATACACATTAAAACAGCCATGCATACAGTACATCATACTGTACATAACTACTAGTGTGTACATTTGTGACACCATCCCCCATGGGAAAAAGAAAGCCTTGCTGTAGCAAGGGTTTCTTTTACCTTCACAATTTCTCATTGTTATTTACAACGAATGTGAGGTAAAGTCCAAGTCAAGCAACAATAATCACATACTATCACATGCCTTTTGGATAGCTGTATTAATTCCATGTTCTCTTTTACAATGATATTGCTTGGATTCTCGGAGCTTATACAATCATATCAAACTGTTTTGCACACATTAATGAATATGCTAAACACATACACTGTAAGTGATATGCCGGTGAAAACTTTTCACCCTTAACTTCTACTGTGCTATCCACTATTTATGTCACACCAACTGACTTTCTGTCATAGCACTCTTTCAGCACATTGACATGACACATCCTCTGATCTTTGCGTCTGTCTGGCGTACTGATCACATAGTTCACATCATTGAGTTTCTTTTTGACATAGTACGGGCCACTGAACTTGGCTTTCAGTGGTTCACCTTGTATGGGCAGCAGTACAAGAACTTTGTCACCTGGGTTGAAAGTTCGGGCTTTGGCATTTTTGTCTGCCTTTCTCTTCATAGAGTCTTGTGACACTTTCAGGTGTTCCCTAGCTACCTCACAAGCCTTTGAAAGCCTTTCACGAAACTTTGACACATAGTCAAGTAGGTGGACCTCATCATCCTCAATCATGAATTTCTCTTTGATGAGCTTCAGTGGGCCCCTAACTTCATGACCGTACACCAACTCAAATGGGCTGAAACCCGTTGACTCATTTGGGGAGTCCCTCGTTGCGAACAGTAGGAAAGGGATGCCCTTATCCCAATCCTCGGGATACTCCTCACAGAACGCCCTAATCATTGTCTTTAGGGTCTGGTGGTAGCGCTCCAACGCACCTTGGGACTGGGGATGATAAGCTGACGACTTCAGCTGCTTCACACCCAAACGATACATCACCTCTTGAAATATGCCTGACATGAAATTTGACCCTTGGTCAGACTGCACTTCCTTGGGCAACCCATACCTAGTGAAAAACTGCACTAGAGCATCTACCACAGTCTTAGCAGTGATATTTCTCAATGGGATAGCCTCTGGAAACCGTGTAGACATATCCATGATTGTCAAGAGGTACTTATGACCCGACCTAGTCCTAGGCAAAGGTCCAACACAGTCGACTAGAACCCGACTGAATGGTTCTTCAAACGCAGGTATCGGAATCAATGGCGCCGGCTTCACTGAATGCTGTGGTTTACCAGCCACCTGACATGTGTGACAAGTCTTGCAAAACTCAGCCACATCCACATTCAACCCTGGCCAATAGAAATGCCTCATGATCCGATCCTTTGTCTTTCTGACGCCTAAATGGCCGCCAACAGGTAACTCGTGAGCAATCCTCAAGATCTCACCGCGGTAACTAGGAGGGACAACAACTTGACGGACCACCGTCCAATCCTCATCAGCTGGCCTATGGGGAGGTCTCCACTTCCTCATCAAAATGCCATCTTTGACATAATAGCACTCAGGGACCTTTTCAGCCTCAGCCTCAGAACACGCCGTCTGAGACAAGCCTTTCAACTCAGAGTCTGCCTGCTGTGCTTCAACCAAGGAAGACTTGCTAAACAGCCCATCACTGTTAGCCTCGGAGCCTAATACAGCAACCCCATCATTTAAATCCTTGAAAAAGGTTTCTGCCAACCAAACACCGGAATTCTCCTCCACATCAACAGAATCCGCATCATCTTGAACAGCTCTACGAGCCTGAGACCTAGTCACAACACAATCTGGGAAAATCCCAGGAAATTCCTCCTGCAACTGCTCAGTTTCAGCAACCACCACTGGTTTCTCCGAAACAACTGGGGACGCAACCACCTTGTCCCCAGCCAAGTCATTCCCCAACAAGAAATCAATGCCTGCCATGGGCAACTCAGGAACAACTCCAACAGTAACAGGACCAGAAACTAGGTCACACTTCAAATCCACTCTATACAGTGGCACTGACATATAACTGCCATCAACAGTCTGAATCAAGACTTTTGCATTCACTGCACTATCTGGTGGAAAAGTCATACCACCATCCACCATCAACGACTGAGAGGCCCCCGTATCCCGCAGGATGACCACTGGCTCACCTGCCTCACCAGAGGTACATGGGGTCACCTCACCATCAAACAAAAAGCTACGATAGCTCTCATCCACCTGCTTCAGCCTATCTTTGAATTTGGGAGACTGACTTTCAATGGCCTGTGTTTCACTGAACGGGACACTGTTTTCGGGTAGGACACTTTTTGACATAACAAATCCCAAGTCCTTCTTTGTTTTGTTTTGCAACTTCCAACACTGTGACTTTACATGCCCTGTCTTGTTACAGTGAAAACATTTAATGACATTTGCACTTGTACCGGACCCTTTGTCAGATTGAGGCTTTGGTGTCGATGAAGTTTCAGAACTCGTGCCTTTTTCAGAACCAGCATTCTTTGGACTGCTCGACTGATTTTTGTCTCTCTTATTTCCAGAGAAATTCCTGAAAGGTGGTCTGTTGTCATTTCTGTGGGTCAGCTCATACTCATCAGCCATCAAGGCTGCTTTATGCAAACTTGTCACTTTGTGATCATCCAAATGCGACCTCACACTGAAAGCAACACTCTTTTTGAATTCTTCCAAGAGAACAACCTCACGTAGGTTTTCAAAATCCTGATCCACCTTCAGGGATCTGTACCACCTATCAAACATCATTTCTTTTTCACGAGCAAACTCAACATGTGTCTGGCCTGGTCTGCGGTACGAATTTCTGAACTTGTGTCTATATGCCTCTGGCACCAACTCATAAGCATTCAACACTGCTTTCTTGACTGTAGCATAGTCACGTGATTGCTCTTCAGAGAGAGATGAGTACACATCGGCTGCTTTGCCGACAAACACACTTTGAAGGAGCAAGGGCCAAAATTCCTGTGGCCAGTTCAAACTGTTAGCCACCTTCTCAAATGACACAAAATATGCATCAACTCTGTTTTCTTCAAACTTGGGCACCAATCGAATGTTCTTTGCCAAATCAAAATCAGAAGGAGCCCTTTCACGATTTCCAACAGCGTGTGCATGAGTCAATTCCATCTCACGCAATTTCATTTGCTGCTCCATTTCGAATTTCTTCATTTCCATTTCTCTTTGTTTTTCCCTTTCCAGCATTTCCATTTCCCTAGCCTTTTGCTCTCTTTCCGATCTCATCTTCTCTTTCTCTATTTCCAATCTAGCTAGCTCAAGCCGTGTTTGATCTGAAATGTGAGCTTGATCGGAAGTGTCAATTTCTTCTTTGAGCTCCATGTGACCAGCTACTAAGTCAAGAATCTCTGCCTTTCTAGCACCTTGTGGAACATCAACATTTAAATGCTGTGCAACAGCGGTCAAATCACATTTGCGTAACCTTTGCAAATCTTTGAGGGACAAAACTGTCCTCTGAACAAATGCCTGAACATCCATTGTACTGATTGACATTGTCACAATGTATTACACACAATACATGTATACAATTGAACAATCAACTCAACTGGTATTTTGTCTGTACCAATATTCTGGATTCCGGAACGTTCCAAATTCTAACTTTTGGCTTTAAATTCACTTCTCGGACACAAGCCCCCAATTTTGTTACGACCAAAATCACTCTGAGAATGATCGCACAAAAGAAACAATCAACTGATGTTCAGGCGGTTTATTAACAGTGATATTGTGGGTACAGATTGGTAATCGGCGTCACATCAGTACAATAATGATCACGATAAACAAATATACGTCAGTAATGGAATTACTTACGTAGGCATTACACGCAATATCCCTGGAAATGTCCAAATATGATGTTCGATGCACAAATGAATGATCCGCGATACACCGATGAATGATTCCTTCGACGTAACTCCAGAGGCGCAGGTTGCGATAATCCTTGGTATAAATCCGGGGTAAAGATCCACGATATATGTCCACGGCGAAACGTGCAGAGTCCAAACGTTGTGACGACCACGTCCAATTGATGCGTTGAATGATGATTCACTTAATATTGTCCAGCTAGGAATCCAGCCCGTCACAGCTTTGCCGTAGCAATGTCCATTGACATAAAAACATGGAGTCCAATGAAGGCACATTAATTCTCTGCAGGCAAAATGTCTCCCAGGCCAAGTATCTCCACAAACATAATAGGTCAGCAGGTAACACAGGACTGACTATAACAAGTCGCTTCAGAGCCAGAAGTGACGTAACTCTCAGAGCAGAGGTGTTGGGTACTCTGCCTACTGCAGAATTTCTCTGGCTTATATACTATCTATTCACCCCTTCTAGCACATTCTATAACTCTCTCCAACCTACTAGCCAGTCTAAGTTCCAGGAAACCTGGATGACTCACTGCCTAACTATGTACAAAACATCACTGCCAAGAATAACTACCAATCACATTGGGCTACAGGGACAGTGCCTCACTCAGCCAAATATGTTAGCACTTCCCAGAACTTTCTGGAATGGGTGAAATCATTCTAGATTGAGTGAGCTATAATGTATTTCCTGTTACATGCATGTACTGTATAGCTACATTGTATACCACCTAGAAAATTCTCCACTTATCTGGTCAGCCTGTATGTACTATATCTATACCACATAGAATGTTCTCCATTAATCTGGTCAACCTGTGTACATACACATTAAAACAGCCATGCATACAGTACATCATACTGTACATAACTACTAGTGTGTACATTTGTGACATTATACATATTATGCTCTAGGTTCTACCAACACTGAAAGATCAACTCAGTAGACTTTACACCATAACATGCAGTAGCATGGGGATTCATGGATGACCCGATTGAATTGATCTTCATTCACTAAGCAATGGACATAAAAAACAAACAAACATTTAGCATCCATCAGTAAATATGTGCATGAAAGCATATGAATGCTCATCGGTAATGATCAACTCCAGTTTAGATTCTTCAGCTGTGTGTACAGTATATACATATGTACATAGAGATCAGTGATAGAGCTGTACACGATTCATTACAGCCGATACACTTCTTGTATTAATTCTGTTCACTGAATATCATGAACGCGACTGAACCCGAGCGAGCAGAGCGAGCGAGGGGGGAGGGGAGGGTGTTGGAGGGGATGTCCCCCTCCCACGAATACAGGGATCCAAAATATATCCCAGGTCAGGCCAGCTTTCCCTACTCCAATTGTCTCCCCACGCCTTAGATATATCCTCCTGACTCTCAAACAGACAAAATGAGGTACAATGTGAGGAAGTCTGAATTCTTATGCAATTTTAGTCACATGTGGATTTTGTTTATTAAAGTAAAAACATAGTTTTTACTTTTTTTTTTGTGGGCAGGCATAGTTTTCATATACCTGTCCACAAATATAAGAAATGTGTGAAATAACGCTGTAATGGCATGATCTCAGTTGGTTTACCTAATGATGAAAATGAGAAATATTAGCTGAAAAAGGTTCATTGGAAGTACTGTAAAACATGAGTAATTCACGGCTTGAAATTTTCGCAAATTGGAGGCGATGATCTTTTTCGCAAATTGGAGGCGATGACCTTTTTCGCGGCATGAAATTTTCGCGAATTACCACTGGCATTCAATGCATGTAATGCAGACAAGAACTTTTGTGTGCATTTTAATTTCACGAATCTTGGCTCTCACGAAATTCGCGATATTAAAATGCATGCGAACATTCCTCGTTTTACAGTATTACAATCTTATACGATATTATTACAATTTTTAATTACATCAGTTACGATATATTGGGCCATATAGCAAGATCCATTGCTACGGCAGGGGCATGATTTGATCATCAGATACTGGTAGTGTTCTACATAACCACTGCTGAACTACATGTAGGAAGGCGCTTTGGGAATAAAAGTCATGCGCACTGGCTTTATCATTTCACACTTTTGATCTCAAAATACTCCAAAACAACTCATTATTCCGGCAAAATGTACCGGGCAGACAAGTTTCTTAGTAGTGCTTTTTGATATACTGCAAGTAACTGCTAAATGGTGGAAGATGAATTTTGAGCCCTTCTGAGAACTATATTCTATCTCTCAGTAGAGAGCAGTACATGTTCAGTTTCAACAGTGTCAACCTCCCTGTCTGTCTCTCTCTTTCTCTTTAATCAAAGTGTGTACATGTACTGAAAATTGTACTGCCCTAGTGGTTTGCTTCATCACACATGCTTTTTTTTTGGGGGGGGGGGGGGCTTCTTTTTAATTGTTATTTTGAAAGCTTTCTGACTGCCAGGTCGAAATCTGAGAATCCGAGATCGGTTTCGGCCAATTCAGTGATGAACTGTTTGGAGGAGAGCTCCAGTCATGCTAGTCTACAGAGGCAAAAAAAATAGCAGCTTGTGCTCACAATGAAAATAGTGATGGGAGTATAATTAGCACCTGTGTGATTCTTAATGAGGGGCCTTGGAGTGCAAGTAAGCCTCTGCTACATAGCTGCCATAAGGGCAGAATTTTTTAGCTCGGTGATTTCAGGGGAGAAAGGGTGAACATTGGATGTACCAAAGATTTTATGCGTTGTTTGTTCATCATGACTGTTTGTTGGGTTAACAAGGTGACACAGCTAGGAATCAATGACACATTAATGTTAAAACATGGTAGTTCTCAGGAGGGCTTAAAATTCATCTTCCTCCATTTGGAATTTGCGTGCAGTATATCAAAAGGGTCTACCAAGAAACTTGTCTGGCTGACCTGATTTGCCAGGATAATGAGTTGTTTTTGAGGATTTTTAGATCAAAGAATAAAATGAGTTGATCGGAGTACCCATCTTTTATTCCTGAAGTACCCTCCCCATTCAGTATTGGCATTAGGCTACAACTGTACATGTTGATAGATCGTGCCCTAGCAGTAATAGTTTCCTACAAACTGCATGCAATTCATTCGCGCTCAGAAAATGGAGTGGATTACTGTATACGCTATATATTTCACGGGGGTTTTATTTTCGCGAATTTCGCGAGTCGGGAGCTGTTCGCGAAATTAACAACACGCGAAAATATTACCTTCCAAAATGAATCCCTTGCCTTGATGATACGAACATTTCAGTAATAGTATACCATGTCACGGCTTACCGAACAGACCATACTGGCTAAGCTTGTTTACGCACGTCCTCGTCTACTTACGAATACTGTAGAGAGCCAATCCATTATCGCAAGGGGACCACTCGTCAGAAATCTAGCGCGATGGACTAAACCACTTCAAAAATGTTGAATTCTAACTTACTAGTTCGCAGAGTTTGGCAAGTCTTTTTCATGCAGTGTATAACTAGTATCATTCTTATTTGCTAGTAAGTTGAAAATTCACACTTTCTTTGCCACTTCATATTTTCTCTGGTCCCCCAATCGCGAATTTAACCACTCGCGAAAATGTGTGACAGCGGCAATTCGCGAAAATTTATGTACGCGAAAATTATAGCGTATACAGTAATATCTTGAGCTAGCTTTATGTTTGTCATGAGATGTTACTGTATGCTTAAAGCTAATTTCTAAGGCCACTAAATACAGCTGTAAGACACACTGTGATGAAAATGTACTGTCTTGTCACCCAAGTGAAGTGAATGAACTAAAAAATTAGTGTTGGGATCTTTTTTACTTTCTTTCTTTTTTTTTTGTTGTTGTTCATTACAATTTCCTGGACCATTTCCTGTTCAAATCTGAGAAAACAAAACTTCTTTCCGGTGTGAAACTGTATTTAAAGGCATTATTTACAATTTGCAGATGAAACAAAAACCCAGCTTTAGTGCTAAAAAATAGTTCTAAAATGTGAGTTAGGGATAAAAACATTTAGTGTTAAAATTTGAATCAGTGTAATCCATGGTATGTATTGTTTAATGTACAAAATATGAACAATAGTTATGATAGAAGTGTTTCAAGGCTAAACCGTCTACACTTATGGTTTATTGAGAAAAATAGTGATATCTCCTCATATGTTAGGGTTTATTGCAAATTTATGTTTATATGGTAGGATGTTTTGTGATACAACTGACCTTTCACATTATGCATCAGATGTAATATCTGGAACATTTTTTTAATCACTGCTCCCAGTGGTAAACAGTACCTTTATTTATTCAGGGGAAATGTCAGTGAATAAAGCACAGCATATACAATGTCTGGAGAGTGAAAAATATTTTTGGCGAGTCTCTGAATAGGAGGTAAGCTAAATCTGTGTCCTCAAATTGCTCCAGTGCAGAAAGAGAGAGAGAGAGAAAAAAAAAATCCAAACTTGATCTTCGGCAGATATGGCATGTTGATATCATTAGATCTCCCCATGGGAAGTTTCGGATAAGCAAAGGCATACCCTAGGACTTTTCAAATGTGATACAGAATCCCACAAACAAATTTGCAGACATGTGCGCTCTGTTTGTTAAAGGTCAGCTGTGTCGCTAACAGTACTCTTCAGTCGGCAATAGTCTTGTCTCTAACAATGTGTGGAATATATCGTTGTGCATGCAGGTTGTTCAGGTAAATCAATGCCCTTAATTTGATGTTACAATTGTACATAAAGCATGTTGTGATGCAGATCAGAAACTTGTCTTTTTTGTTCGTTCATTTTTTTTTTTCATTCGACAATTAGTACAATGATAGTATTCGAAGGCACATTTATCAACTCAATTCTGGCGTGCATTTAAGGTTTACAAACAACTTTCAGGGGATATTTGGGCAGATGATAAATGCAAAGCTGTTTTGAGTATGGGGTTACTTAAACGTTAGACATGTCTTTCTGAAACAAGGAAAAAAGTGTGATCACAAATGCATTTGAGCCAGAAAGGCGTTGCTGTGAAGATGATGAATACAAAGTCATTTTGGGAAAACGTTTATAGCTCGAGCTGTAGATTTATATCCCACGAATTTCTGTCAGTGTGAATCCCACTAATGAGGAGTGTTCTTTTCATTCTTGGTGAATGTAAAAGCATACACTCTTCGTCTACACAATAAATTTTCAGTGTCATCTACTTTTGCAAATTTGGTGAGTTGACTGATATTCGCAAAACTGACAACTGGGGGGGGGGGAATAGAGATATGATCTCCTGTAATACAAATAATGCATCATATATAACCTCTCCAAGGCACGAAATTACCAGCTTTTCTCATGAAGAGTGGAATACTTATTACCTCCACCAAGGGAGGATGTTATGTTTTCATTGGCGTTTGTTTGTCCGTGTGCAAAGTAACTCAAAAAGTTGTGAACAGATTAGGATAAAACTTCAGGAAAGGTTGAGAATGACACTTGTAAGAGATGATTAAATTTTGGTAGTGATCCAGGAATTTTTATGGATTTGATGAAGGATTTTTGATATTTTGGCGGGTAGGGTCAATAAACCTAGGAGTTTAAGCTGCACATATTTAGAGTTTGCTTGCGTGTACAAAGTGCATGCTCTAGTTTCTGCTAGGTAGAGGTGTGCCATGCAGCTGGAAATTGATGACGTAACAAAAGGTTTCTATATTGAGAAATTGGGTGATTTTCAGCAAGCATTTACATATGGATGAAAATCACTGATCTCTATGGAAAACAAGATAGTAGTGGAAATGAGCTGCTTGGCTGAGGTCTATGCTCTCAGAGTGTTTCTCTAGTTTCTTACTTGGTTACTGTTGTTCTTGATCACAAATTCAGCCACTTGCCAACTTGTCTCATATAAGTCCAGATTTGCAAAATATCATATACTCCAGCCAGACAGTGGAATATACTATATTTATGTATGACAACACAAGGATTGAACTGAAATTGGAAATCCATTTAAAAAGAACAAAAATTAAGAGCATTGCTAGACTGTAAACACAATTTGTTTATTCATGTTTAAATGTGTGCAACAAAATATCAGTTTGTATCAGTCCAAACCCGATGATTTATGGTAGCAGAAATTATATGTGGATGATGATCTTTGATGCCGTTATCAACTGCAGTTTGAGGAAACCGAAAGTGATCCCTTCATTGTAAAAAGAGTGTGACCACATTATTATGTGTTGTGTATCCCTCTTTTGAACAGCATAAAACAAAATTTGTAGATTGTCATCAAGTTACGGTTGAGCGTGTAAAAATGTCCAGTCACAACTTAGTTTGGATGTACAGTTGAACCTCTCTTATCCGGCCTCCCTTTATCCGGATCTCTCTATTATACGGACGCTGTGATTTTTTTTTTTTTTTTTTTTTTTAATAATTACGGGAGGAAAGGGGGATTCCAAACTCCTTGAAAACTCCTACACAAACACACATAAATAACATATTACTTCCAACATGATTAACATACATTACATCAAATTTCCTTCCAAATAGCTTACCTTCAGACATTTTAACATCCCCAAACATCCTCAAATCATCGCAAGAACAAGGACAGATTATGCGCTCGAGTCCTCTCATATCGCAGTGCCACATATAGGTCCATACACCGCCGTCGATATGACTAGATAGACATGCATTGTTTCGAGTCATTGGCTGAGCAGCGAATGATATTGAACACTCAAAATTTTGAAGCGTAGTTTCGTCGACTCGTACTGTTTATTTTCAAGATCTACTTGATACATAAATTTCTTAATAATTATTTAGGTAAATCATCCCAAGAATTTATTTCAAAAAATGATTTCATTCTTGCAAACACGAACCTCTATTTTGGGGTCTGTTACTGAGTGTAACAATGAAAAGGTTGCAGTATACACATTACTATACAATGTCATGTGGTACTACAATGGGCTACATCAGTACATGTGTATGTATATGTACATGTGTAAAGCATTGAGTCTCCCGTATCCGGCCAAATCCCTTATCCGGATGAGCCCCGGTCCCGACTTGTCCGGATACGAGAGGTTCAACTGTATTTAGTTTCGCTGTACATGTAGTTGAGTCGGAGGTTTTTGACACATCAGGTGTGCATCAGGTAATGATTTATGTCTGTTTGTCATTCAGTATTTTCACCAGACAGAGGTCCCATTCGAAAGCAACTGATGCATTGGCAGAGCTGTCTGATAGTCATTGGAGAGTTATTTTAACGATTCTAAATCCCACCACCTGCTTGATTCACACTTAAATGATGGTATGATATGCATGGTGTTTGAAGCTCCTTGGTCTTATCCAATCCAGTCTTAAACCAGAGAGGTGGGAAGAGTTCCCACCTCCCTGCTTAAACCATACAGTGTGCATTTTCCATTGTGTTTACAACACATTTGTATTATTGAATAACCCCACACTCTTTATAAGCTGTGTATAATTCTTATCAATGGATGAATGAACTGACTGTCTTGGACATTTAGATCAGAGTCACATGTTTCCTTCAGAGATCATCTCCTAAGTAATCAACCCCTTTAAAGTTAAATCCCTCCTGTAATACAAGACGATTCTTCTCCCTGTAATGCTGATCCCAAACCCATCCTCTGCAGCAGATTTGCGAAGATAAGCGCTGGAAGGATGTGAAAGGTGTAATGGCCCATAAAGCACAAAGTTAAACACTCCGGGTAGCTATTTCACGCCCCGCTGCCTCCGGACTGTGAGTCTAGATTTGCAACTATTCTTACCGCTGAATGGCGAGGAGCGGAGAGCAGCCGACACATGTCGCTGCCTGCGTGAAATTGAAAGCTTGCTCCTTCCGAAAAGAAAGGCGTGCCATCGGACGGAGTCACCCCTGAGTTCAGCATTGATCCAAATCGGCGACGTCTTGTTCTTTGTCCTCAACTGCTGCCAAGGTGTGGAGCAGCAACAAGGGGACACAACTTGTTTGAACCAGCAAATCAATGGTCTCATGGTCGTAGAGGAATTTGAGGGCCAATTGAAGAGGGATAATGTCCAGTGTTGTTGGCGAACAATGTATCCCTCCAGTGCAAAGTGGCACTCCAACACCCCTTTACAATGGTATGAGGGCCGTTCTCAATGACAAATACTGCAAAATTTTAAACTTGGAAGATTTTACTCCTCTGTCCATGCTCATTCAAATGCAGTGTTGCCTCAGATTCTGGAGGTAGGCCTACAATGTTTCCTTGGTTTTGCAAGTTGACAAGATGTGTCGGATCCCACGTGAAAGAAAACTTGCAAGATTTTTCATTCTTGAATTCACACCAATAAAACTAATAATAAATGCAAACTCAAAATATTTTGAATGATTGTAAGTCAGTTCCCACGAAAGAAAGACTCTTTGAGCATTGCTGTGGAAAGCTTCTTTCAGCTTCAACGCTTGTGTTTATTTCATAGTAATGTGAATGACCCAACATTAAATGTTAGCTTGGCAAAGGGGGCAGAGACATGGTGGTACACGTTTGACATTTATGGTTTGGTTGACAAGAGTTGCTGTAAAAGTTCCGTGACATTTATTGCTACGCACGTATCTTAACGGCTGCATCAAAATCCCTCGAGTTGCAGCCATCGCATCAGCCGAAATGTTAAACAACATTCAGAACATGCGGCGTCCTTGCAGCTTCGCCAATCAAGGAGGGGGCGGAGCATCTGAACCTCACACACAGTGTATTGTGTGCAATACCTCCTGAACCCCCTTCAGCTCTGCGAACATTGGCTTTCAAAGCGTGTGTGTGTGTGTGTGTGTGTGTGTGTGCTTGCATAGATTGGGGGGGGCACGAAGGAGGGATTGATTTATAGAAGAAAGACTGAAGAGAATAGGGGATAATATTTGGAAAGGGAAAGCTCTGTGCGTTGGAGCACGAGATGACGTCTGAAGAAGTGATGGGATGAGATTTCCGTGGGAGGAGCATGCAGAAACTTGTAAATAGATAAATAAGACTGAGATTCAGGATGGAATATCAGCACACAATAAAAGAATATATAATTTCTCTCATCCTCTGGCCTGTACTTAAAATAGAAAATTGAGGCCATATGTTTTTGTTATGTTTCTGTATTGATGATAAGCATTCATGTAAATTGTAAACAATCAGTCAGTAGTAGTGACATACGTGTAGTTATTTCCCACCCCAACAAAAAGAAAAAAAAAAGAAGAAAGTGATTGGATTTGTTGAAGTGGATTAATGTTGAATTACCAAGCTGGGTTTTAATTTATACAGTTGTGTCATTGCAGAACAACCACAAGTGACAAGCACTATTATATAAAATCATTGATATGCTACGTATTCAATATGCTACCCAGCCAGTATTATACAAAAAAGAAAGGAAGAAGTACTGACATCATGCAAGCTGAATGGAAAGATGCATTGTAGATCTCATATCGATTGCACATACTGCACACCGTATGCACAACTTATCCAGAATCCCAAATATCTGGTTTTTCTCATGCATGCACATTTCCTGCCAAAACACTGCAAGTGTCCAGTGTTTCTGGCAGTGTAAATGGTGCCCCAAAAAACTGTTCCCCCCACCCCATTCTGTGTCTTTCTGGTGCTAATAGCCCTACTGTTGCATAGACATGCATGTCGCTAAAAACGACTGAGTCAACCTCATTTGTGCTGTGCCAGTGATTCGCCTCATGCCTTATGCTGCATGATGTGGGTGAGGGTGACGATCATATTCATGTCTTAATGATTTCCCTCTCCTTTGTCTACCTCCGATCACAGATGGACAGGCAGGTGTTCCTGTACGAGATCAACGAGAACATCACCTGCAAGCTGTGCCATGGATACCTCATCGACGCCACCACCATCATAGAATGCCTCCACACATGTGAGTAAAATAAAGTCAAGAAAACAGAAAACGCAAGATTCTTTCTGTGGGTGCTGCAGCTATTATCAGCCTATGCTTCCTCTCCCAGCCCACAATGTTAAAGGGGAAATCCAGTCCAAATATAAGTGAGCCTGATAAAAAAGGTAGAATCTAACGAATTCAACGATAAGAATTTGACTGAAATCAGATTTAAAAATAAGGAAGTTATGACATTTAAAGTTATGCTAATTTCTGTAAAACAGTTCTTGTACAGTGGATATGAATATGCAAATGAGTGAGCTAACTATGTCATAACCTCACA
The DNA here is from genome assembly GCF_040938485.1 of Diadema antillarum. Lineage (NCBI taxonomy): Eukaryota > Metazoa > Echinodermata > Echinoidea > Diadematoida > Diadematidae > Diadema > Diadema antillarum. Next base: position 793,225 of record NW_027270972.1, on the reverse strand, counting down.
ATTTTCCATTGATCGTGTAAAAAAAAAAATGACGAAATTCAATATTTCTGTCATTGAAGTCTGCAACATAATGTTATTCCTGGTTGAATAGCTTCAGAATAGTAATTAGTTAGATATACCGGGATTTGAGCCTTGAGCTTACTTGCATTTGAATGAAAAACTGGAAATGTCATATATATGCAAGTTGTGAGGGGGTGAAGTGATGCTCACTTTGCCCTTTGCGTATATTGACCATTCAAGAACTGTTTCCTGAAAAATTAGTGAAACTTCAAAATGTCCATAACTTACTTATTTTTCACCTGATTTCGATCAAAATTTTACAGTTGAACTTGTAATGTTTTATTCTTTCTTATCAGACTAACTTATATTTGGACTGGATTTCCCCTTTAAGCTTGCTGGAGTCTTTGCTCAGATGAGCTATGTGATCAGTCATCATCCAGCATCCATCACGTGTCGTTCATCGAACATTTTTTTTTTTTTTTTTTTTGGGAGGGGGGGGGGGCAATTGAAAGAATGATAAGAAAGTGCTTAAAATTCGAAGTATAACATATTTCAAGAAGGTTTGTTAGTGTCACAATCACATTATATGCAAAATAGATGAGGGAAAATGTAATCTCTTCCGTTGGGTTATACAAAGAAATGTTAGAGTTATCATTTTGAAGTCAGTAATTAAGCATGTATAAATCCCTTACCCGCAAGTTATCTTGCTGGTTGAAAGTTGCCGGAACCTCTTGAATGTTCTGTGATTGTGTACTGTAAAACGAGGAATGTTCACGTGCATTTTAATTTCGCGAATTTCGCGAGCACGAAGATTCGCGAAATTAAAATGCACGCGAAAGTTCTTTTCTACACTATATGCATTGAATGGCAGTGGCAGTTCGCGAAAATTTCATGCCGCAAAAAAGGCCGTCGGCTTCAATTCGCGAAAAATCCATGCCGCGAATATATCATGTTTTACAGTATCTATTTTTTTTAACAGTGGGAATTTTGGTGAACTTTAGTGTTGAAACAAAAATGTAAGACTCCAAAGATCCATGATTTTTCTTACCCTTTTTAAAAGGATTTATAAGAAACTTTCACCATTTGAGTGGATTGTTATTTCTTTTCTATAAATTTTTGTACAACAGTCTGTTCTGAGTCAAAAAATCTCTGAGGTACCCTGTTTGGAATCTCTGTGTTATTATACAACACTGCAATTCATTGTGAACATGGAGCTACGAGGTGTGAACAAGTGCCTTTGAAACATGAATTTCAATGGCACACCTATTTCTCGCATGTTTCACAATTCATTGCTCTGCAAAAACATCCACAGCATTTGGAAGTGACTTTCTGGAGAGAGAGAAAAAAAAAAAGCCAGTCAGAGACCAGTTGCAAATCTTGCTGGCTTGATAATGTTTGCAGTGCCTTGGAGCATGTTTGCGAAGAGCTTTTATGCCTCAACTTTTGACTTCACACTCTCTTTCTCCCTCTGTGGCGCAGCCTAAATGTTGGTGATTTGTCCTGTTCATGGGTATGCATGATCCTGAGTGGAAAGGGAGGGAGGGAGGTGGGTGAGGTTGGGGGGGGGGGGGGGGAGAGGCAAGAGAATACGGCTCAAGATTTCTGCTGGCCAGATCTGCCTACGACAAGTAGCAGCCCAGAATTTATAGACTGTGTATGCGTGTAATTGTTCATGGTGTGTAATTTTTATTTCCACTATTTTAGAACAAACAGCAGTAGCCCTAAATATACAGATTGTGTGTTTGGGTGTGTGTGTTTACATGATTTGGGATTCTTTTTTTTTTTCCAATATTAAGACAAGAAAACAGTGTAGATTTTATACATTAACTCTAAAAAAAAAAAATTGTGAATGATATCAGTTTCATTTTCAAGAGGAGATACTTGTGTTTGGCCACCATTCTGTTTGTACAATTGTACATACAATTGTGCAGACAATGATAGAGGGGTAGGTAGAGTTCGGTTTTATTGTACACATACACATTATAATTCTTGAAAATGCCCAATTATCATGCATGAGTGAAATCACCTCAGCTACATATGTGGATGCTTGTGTGGAGATGTAATGCACAAACTACAGAGGTTCTCTGTGGAGTTGGGTCATCATGAGCGTAAGGAAAAACGAAAGCCGTCTGTCCATAGGGAGACATTCTAAGGGATTGCTGGTAAACAAATCCCACAAACAGATCTATTATCAGTGTTATTTGGGGCATCCCAAGTCTCCCGCTGTCTGATAGATTTCGTGATGACGAGCCCAGCCAGCAAATTGCCGAACCCTGGGCCTACTGTGTGCCCTGCAGAGGCGAAGATCCTCCGTCTTCTTCCCCTGTAGCCTTATTACTTGTCTGGCTGCGACATCTTGATATTCCATCAGGGTTCTCTTAACGCGGAGGAGGTTTTTTTTTTTTTTCCTCTCTATCTTTAACCAAAGTAGGTTGGACTGCACAGAAGAGTCTGGCTGAAATTTGCTTGGAGCGCTGCTCTGCCCTTGAACTGTAAGATGCCACAAGAGTGCTTCTGCATTGCAGGCCTGCCAACAACTCTGACCAATATTCAACTTTGTTTTTTCTCATTTTGCTTTATTATCTTGTTGCTTTTCAGTATTATGGTAAATATGAGCTGGGAATTTGTGCTGAGAAGCGTGTTAGTTGATATCTAGGACTCCTTCAGTTTGAGATGCGAGTTGAATTGATTTTGTCTGAGACCAATGATCGATGTAGGGTTTGAGCTCAAATCTACCACATGGCTGGATGCGTGACTTCCCAAGTGATATCGTACAAATGCAGTCCGGTGTTCTGATTTTACATCAGTTTGTTGCATCCTCGGGGGGGGGGGGGGGGGGGGGGGGGGGGGATATGGGGGAGAAAAGGGGGAGGTGATTTTTCTGAAACATAATATATGAGACTGGTAATTTTGTTTGTTATCCAGCCAGACATTTAATACTGTATATCCATTCCCCCCCCCCCCCCCCCCGAAAAAACCTGAATAAACAAGTTAAGCATGAAATTATTTTGCATAAAGTTGTTGCATAAAAGTGTTTAAGCTGGAGTAATGTCTATCCAGAGTGACAATCTGTTGGAGTTGAGCAGTGAGATGAGAATACATTTTTTTTTTCTTCTAAGGGGCTCAAAATGGGTTCAACAGGAACCATTGTGGGTGTAAAATGTTTTTGGAGGTTGACTCTGAGGAGAGAAATGGAGCATGTAAACAAGCCGTATTAGCACGCAGTCACAGCCAAGGCTGCTGGTATCACTGTATGCCTGCCATTGTGTTCCTCGTACTATCTTGGAAAAGGTTAGCCATGTTGTGTTCACAGGTGTTTCTGATCATCGCTGCGATTGACAGCCGGCCAAGTTTCCATAACTTGACACCCTTTGAACAATATTGACTCGTATATACCCAGCTCAGAGCTCAGGAGATATTTTCGTATAGCCAGCAGACGATAAGGCGTGTAGGCTGAAAATCTGGCTTCCTACCAGGCTCCCGAGATAAGAAATGTTGGTCAAATTTTGTCTTGCTGTTGGAAAAAGCTTTTGTTTTGAAGTATACATGGTGTAGTCATGTGTGTTTTTTTGTGCGTACATGTATATAATGATGTAGTAATGAAGAGCAAAGTAACAATGAAATAAAAGAGAATTAATTATAGTGCATTATGAGCAGCATTGAACATGCTGGTATAAACGTGAGCAAGTTGAAACCAGTATGTGCCAGTAGGAAAAATGTTGAATTCAAAACAAACCTGAAGAACTACAAAACAGAAAGGTCACAACAGTACACCCTACATGGGGAATTAAAGATGACAGATCTGCTGTACTGTATACTACGTGTGATTGGAAAGCATGCATGCTTCCGTTGAAAGATACGCTGAAAAATTAAAAACCCTTGAATTTTCTGGATTATGAGATTGGCTATAGATTAGTTATGACATATAGGTTAGCAAAACAGAAGTGACTTGTCAGATATATATACAGTATGACATATCTGATGAAAAACAAATGAGGATCCAAGTAATGCAATCCATCTCACAGTAGACAAGAAAGATCATGAGCAGCTCTTCCCAGCAGTGATACATGTTTGTAGACCTCAAGAGACCACTTTGTATCAAAGATTGAAAAGTTCCGATAAATAAGCAAACAAATAAACATACAAAATAGTTGGCATTAAACCTTAGCATTAAACCTAAGAAGTAATCTTTTTCATTTATTTTTTTTTTCTATCAATGATATATGTTAAAATTAAATTAAACCTAAAATCTGATCACTGTCATCTGTGTGTCTGCCAATTATATATTTGCCGAAATTGCATTCTACTTCCCGGAAAAAAGCAAAATGTTCAACGACAAAAAAAAAAAACCAACCAAAAACCGAGACACATTCACACTAACAGATCAAAATGCGACTTTTGAAAAATGGTGACATATGAAAACTGGCAACATTCTCCTCACCGTGTGACTGTGCATAAAAACCACCCATAACGTTGCAAGAAATATCATGCACATAGAGCATGCAGTGAAGTTCACAGAGACAGATGACAATGAGAATGCTCACCGCAGAAATATCATGATTTTCGTCCTACAACATCCACTCCCTGCTGACTGCTGAGCCAATCACCCATGTGCATACGGTCACCTTCATAGACATGTGGGTTGAGTGAATGCAGCAATATTAGTAGAACACATCAATGAGAGTTTGAGGAAAATCGGACAATCCATTCAAAAGTTATGAATTTTTGAAGTTTCTGCTCAGTCACGGCTGGATGAGAAGACTACTATAGCTTGTGATGTCATATGAGTACAACTATATAAAGAAAGCATAAAGAAAATTCAAGATATTCTCACTTTTCTCACATAATGAAAGAACACTCGACTTCTCTCTTTCAGAAGTCAGGGGGAATAATATTACCCCTAACATAAGCCAGTAACAAGTCGAGGAAATGTGCACTTTATTCAAAAAGTCAAGTTTTGTGAAATTCTCTTTTTATTTTCCTTATATAGTTGTACGCATGTGACATCATACACTGTAGTAGTCTTCTCATCCAGCAGTGACTGCACAGATACTTAAAATATTCATAACTTTTGAACGGATTGTCTGATTTTCCTCAAACTTTCACTGATGTGTTCTTCTAATATTGCTGCATTCTCTCAATCCTAATGTATATTAAGGTGGACTTGTCCTTTAAAGGACATGTTCACATTCATATACATTTATAAGGATTGAGTGAATGCAGCAATATCAGAAGAACACATCATGGAAAGTTTGAGGAAAATTGGACAATCCGTTCAAAGTTGTGAATTTTTGTTTGATTTTCCTCAAAATTTCACTGATGTGTTCTACTGATATTGCTGCATTCTCTCAATCCTTATGTCTATGAAGGTGGACTTGTCCTTTGTATATCAACTTCACAATGTTCAGTGATGTCATCTTTGCTACAGGAACTCAGTGTCTGTGCAGAACAGAGGTGTGAGTCCCTTGGATCCCATAGGATTCTCAGCTGCATCACTTTCAATAGCTGGTGTGACTTTGCAGCATTCTCTTGCTTTTATTTCTTAAAGTCTTAAAAACTTTTTCAGTAGCCAACTTTTGGTTGAATAACGTCAAGATGAAGGCTTTATCAAATCTTGTACCAGGCAATAATTGATTGGCACTTCAGTTGCACTGGAGTTCAAACCAAAAATACAGGACAGGGATAAATCACTGTATAAAAACAAAAATGTTCATGTGCATTTACTTTTAATTTTGAGAGTTTTACGAGAGCCAAGATTTGCAAAATTACAAAGTCCTTGTCTACACCATAGGCATTGAATGCCAGTGGCAATTCGTGAAATTTCGTACTACGAAAAAGGCCGTCTGCTCTAATTTGCAAAAATTTCATGCTGCGAAAATATCTTGCTTTACAGTAATAACCTGTGCATTCTAGGTCTGGAATGCAAGCCTAGCCGTCTCAATGTGGTGGAACCAGTCATGGATGTAGGCTAATTATAACATCATTTATGATGTAGATTAATGTGTGAGCCACAAAGGTACAGCTGTAGTTTACAATTTTCAAACTTTTTATTTAAAGAATGATTTGTATGTGATGCTGCACTTTTGATGTTGTGGAGTGTGCTGATTATCAACTGGCATTTCACTGAAGTCTATTAAAGATTTGGTACCACCTTCCTTCCAGCCCCTCCCATGCCCCCCCCCCCCCCCCTTCTAAAGAATGTCTGGAGATGAACTGTCTATAATTTTGGTGTGAATGATGAACTATGACAACGTTTTTATGTGTTTTTGATCATACAATACAATGTACACATGGACGGAAGCACGATTTCAGCAGCATCACTGACATGATCACATATACCTATCACAAATTAACTAAATTACAGTTGTAGCCCGTTTGTATGTTTGGGTTTCAGTGACTCATCCACAATATTCCTGCTCACTAACCTGCACTCCTAGCTGTAAAGATTAGTATTAAATTGAATTCCATACTCCAATTTGTTTTCATGTGTTAAAACGTTATCTCAAGCTGTATACCTGGGTGCATGTAGTATGAAATCTTCCGTCAAGTGATAGTGAGTGTAGGGGTTACAGTACATTGTGTATACACTGTATTTATGTACATCACATGTATGCACCAAAAAATTAAATGTCATATTGAAAACTTTCGGTCATCTGCGAAGCCGCGCTTCCGCGCGAACGCTACAACACGTAAAACGGGTCAAAAATCGACTCATTTTCCCACAAAATCTGCCATAACTTTTAAATTATGTAAGAAGCAAACTTGGGGCGCCTGGATTCTGAAAGTGGACACTTTAGGGATTATCTGTATGTATATATCATTATTGTAACATTTGTAGCAGTGACGCAAATTTGATCAGAAAAGTACCTTATGAGTAGAATTGTCTATGGGGAACAATCCAAATTTGAGCATATTTTGCCGTCTTGCAATTCTTCCAGGCGGGATATCTCGAGAACGAAAGGTCGCACAAACTTGGGGCGCACGGTTTCAGAAAGTAGAGATTCTGCCCATTTTTGTGATATAAGAATCCTGTTCATTGGTTGAGCAGTCCTGACGCAAATTGGCAGTAAAGCTAGACTACCCAGTCACAATTGCTGTCATAGGGAACGTGTACAATCCATACAGAACTATCACGTGACGAGACTACCAACGAACATTTGAGCCGTTGACCTTCACTGTCTGCCGTCGTCAGCAGTGTAAATTCCTGTGATTTCAAGCTTTTGTTTCTCGCTAAATATCATTTTCAACGCAATATCCAGATACAGTTGTATGTGAGACATTATCTACATATATAGCAGCCTTATTAACAGCATAACTGTTAAGTTTGGGAGCAAAAAACAACCAAATATATTCCACATTCCGTCTCATTTTTCGATGATGGCTCTAGTCGGACTGGTGCATTTCCTTGGAGGTGGTAATAATGTAAGTAGTTGCAACGGTCACTCGCCACCTGCTGTCACTGCAATCGGGCGCTTACACGTGTTGTACGGAGGTAATCAACCGAAATAATGTTGTAAAGAAATGATAAGGCCATAGACTATATCATATCAACTGTAAGATTTAACCCGTTTTCTGTCGCCTAAATTATACACACACAACACACTACGCGTGAAATTATGTGAACATGATGTCCCTCCACGCACGGTGCTGCAGGCCACCCCATTAACGTGTCGACTAGCCACGCGCCCCACACGCACTCACTTTCGTCAGCGTCTGCTACCTCGGATTTTCTGCGTGAATTAGGGCGAAAGTTTTCAATATGCAATTCTACATGTCCCCCCAAAAAAGAGCAACCTTACTTAAACTTGTATGCTCCCGTTTTTCATCATAAATAAGAATAAGCAGATATTTGATGCAGAATTTGAGATGCGCTGTTGTTTTGCTCAGCTTCTCTGCACATTAATGATCCTTGTAGATATACATTGTAAAGCATGCTTGAAAAAAATATCAGACTTTGGGTATTGAGTCAACAAAGTTACATTTGCTGTGTGTGTGTGTGTGCGTGTGTGTGTGTGTGTGTTTGAAAAAGAATGGTCTGCCATGTGATGTTATATTTCACAGTGTGAGAAGATTATGTACATATAAATGTATATTTATCTCTCAAGAATCAGTGTCGGCTCCAGTGTTGCAGAATGCAGATGGAATATTATCCTGATGTTGAAATGTCAAAATGTATGAGCGGTTCCCTGCTGTTTCGAATGCATCGTGCGAGAAGAATTTGTTATTTCATATCACAGATTTCTCTGGTTTATTGCTACTGCTAGAGCCTCCTTTGTAAAATATAGGCCCTACACCTAAACAAATGTTTCAGAACCAATTGAAGACCTGAATATAAGAATGACCCAAGTCCAATTTTTGGCCAAATTCAGTTTGACATGGGAAATTGTAGCTTATGCATGGACTCATTTTGTGTATAAACGATAAATCGTAATTACCCCCGGAAGTGCCTAAAATGAATGAATTAATTCTTATATGAATGTAAAAATGAAGGACTTGGGTCATTCTTACATTCATATTTTAGTGCCCTCTCTCATCCTTCTCTCATATCTATGGCAGAATATCATGTACTAGTATATCATTCAAAAAAACGACCCAAGTCCATCACACAAATGGCCTCTCCACAATTAATGTAAATGTTAATTGTCATAATAATATATGTTCTAATTTGAATACAATGTTGCCTTCCCATCACAGTTGAATAAAATATTATTGGACAAATAAAAAAGATATGAAGTTTTTTAAAGTTTACTCGAAATGGTCTTCCATGGACTTGGGTCGTTCTTATTTTCAGATACTCAATTTGTTGGTGGTTTTTTTTTATTCGGGTGGGGGGGGGGGCGGGGGAGGTGGTATACAGTATGTGGAGGGTACATTATAATACATTGTATTCCATACACTGAAGGTCATTCCTATTCACCAACACTCGTTCACAGGTGATACACAACAAACATGACCATATAATCACAGCAAATCCACAAGAAGTCATCTTGAAAGTTACAGTAAAAATATGTGAGAATTTAACGTCTTCATCCCCTGTAATCAATATCCATTGAGTGTAGGAGTCGAAGTCGAAATGGATAGCAATTCTAGACATCGAGATATCATGTAATGATAAGACTGACGAGATCTAGTGGCGTCATTATGGCATAGAAACAGCAGTCAGGAGGGGCTTTACTTGATGGGATAGATGTTAGTGGTTTTTTGTAGACCAATATGATGTCAAGGGCAGTATGAACATTATATGTAATATCAAGGAGCTTCAGTTTAAAGCTCCTTGGTAATATACTTGAGTTGCCACACACGATCAAAGTTACTATTGTATTTAGTGTGTGCTTGGTGAATAAAAGTGGTAACAATATAGGCCTACTGTACAAGCTGAAATTTTCACGAATTGCTACTTGGAGGACATTTTGGCTTGTTGTTAATTTTGCGGTTGCGAGGGTCTAACTTGTTGTTATTTTCGCGTGTTGTTATTCTCGCGGTTCAAAGGCGATTCGCGAAATTCTTAAAAATAAAACCACCGCGAAAATTTCAGCTCATACAGTACTAGCTGTGCATGCATCCCTCCAACAGCTGTCAAGTAAAGAAGGGATGAATATGTTGGGGGGGGGGGAAGGAAGAGGACAAGAGTGTGAACGAACTTTGACCCACTGCATACCACATAAATCACCTTTCCATAGGTTTGTGTGTGAAATTTGTGCACATTCAACTATTTGGCACAGAATGGGTTAAATGGACCATCTCGATCTCTTCTCTTTTGTTAAGCTTTAAAAAAACAACAACAACTAACATGCTTGAACACCATAGTTCCTTTCATACGCCTGATTGAATAATAGTAATGACCTTAATTGCAATTCTCTGTTGAATTGAAAGGGGTATGAAAACACAGACTAAGGGAAGGCTAACTGGAGACAGGATGTGCTATGTTTAGCCGAGATTAAAGGGGAAGGTCAAATTCAAGAATTCCAGATAATGCAGGCTGGAGAGAAAATGAATCTGGAATTTGGTTTGTGTGAAGGAATCCTTTGCTGTGATACTTGAGCTGCTTTTTGTGCTTGTAGTTGTACCATATGAACAGTTACATGTATCTATTCGCTATATATGCGAGCAAATTTATGCTCCTTTAAAGGGGAAACTCAGTCATGTTATGCATTAAAGGGATCGTATGGTTTTTGGTTGAGACCTAATTTCAGATTTCTAACATTTTTTTGTGAGATAATGAGAAACCTCTTATGAAACATGAAAGAGCATGTAATTCTATGAGGAATTCAATGTTTATTTGATGAAAATTGGTTTTGAAATGGCTGAGATTATCCAATAAAGAGCGATTCTAATTAAGTGTGATTCTAATAAAGTGTGGGTCCCACACTTTATTACGATCGCTTTGTTTTACTTTGTTTTTGGATGTACATGTATCAGTCATTCCAAACCCGGTTTTCATCATATAAACTTTGAATTCCTCTTAAAATGGTATGCTCTGGTACTATATCATAAGTGTTTTCTTGATATCTCGCAAAAAGTTAAAAGCCCAATTCTCATCTCCACCAATACTGTACCATCCCTTTAAAATAATCAGTCACCGTGACATATTCTGAATTTGAAAATTTCGTCAGCCCAGTTCAAATTCAATTAAAGTGAAATACCACTCCTCATGCAAGTCGGCAGTAATGATAATTATTCAATCAAGCAAACAGAAGGGCATAAGTAATGTTAACCTGTTATGGATGAGTCCTGAGTATTCATGTACTCGGGCAGGTGTCTATGGGAAATGCGTGTTGTAGCAAAATCAGCCCATCCTCAATGGCTTAAAACAGACCTAAGGATGATTTTTTTTTTTTTTCTGGAAAAGATTATTAAGTTGTTTAGTCTACATTTTGGTAAGTCTATAATAATAATAATAATGATAATAGTGATGATGATGATGTTGTTTGGTCTACATTTGGTAAGTTTGTAATAATAATAGTGATGATAATAGTGATGATGATGATGATGATGATGATAATAATAATAATAATAATAATAATAATAATAATAATAATAATAACAATTATTATAATAATAATAATAATAATTAATTTTATTATATATAATTGTACATATTAAAGAGAAGAAAGACAAGGGAGAGACAGAAATAAACAAATCCAACAAATATTCAACTAAAACAAGATGCAAACATATATGTATACATTTCAAAGGGTCAATAAGCAGCAGAACTACGTGCATACATACCTGTACACTTGTAAGATTAATTCATGGGGTGGCATGGTTTGAATGAGGTTTGTATAATGTTCGTGTGTGTGTGGGGGGGGGGGGGGTGGAATAAAGTAATTTTCTCCTTTTTTTGCCATATGAACTGTCTGTGGCCTGTATACCCTCCAGAAAATGACAAACCCACTTGTATTTAAGTTGACTGGGAGACACATGCTAATTAACTTGGGACATCAGTAGATGCTTCTTCATATTTTTTGTACATGTATCTCATTACAGACAAGAAATGTGTCCTTGAAACTGAGATCGTATCACAATTTTCTGTATAAATAGTACTTTGCTGTTGGTGCCAAGAAATTCCTTATCACGCCCAAAGCTTTATCGGGCACTAAAGGAAGTCCAGAAACATCCAAGTTCAGGAGAAAAGGGGCGAGTTGCCTTGAGCTCCAGACCCATTACCATAGCAACAGAGATGATGACAAATAGATGAAGCCAGTGGCCCCATCTGTTCTGTACGATCCTGTAAATTCTGAAGATGCATCATGCCCCCTGGAATTATTCATAGACTCCCCTCAATGCGGCCGTGGATTACTGGGGAGACATAGAAATCATCAATCTTGCAGTTTGTGTTTGAACACGCCACTGGATGCACACAATGTCAAATGGGCTAATCCTTTCGTTGTGTGCCAAGATCTATTGGCTTTTAATGGGAATGGGAAGCACCCATAATTGTTACAATTTCTATATTGAATGCGATCTGACAAAGAACCCTGCTTCACAAAGCAGTAAAAAGCAAAGTTAGATTATTAAGCAGAATAACGAGTGATGTACATATCTTAGCCCTCAAGTAAAAATACTTGTTCAGTATACTTGGAGCCCCCTTAATCATTTCATTCTTTGAATAGAATTATGCATATTATGTGCCTGAGCTGTACATGTGCGTAATATGTTTTGAAACATATTGGATCCCCAACAGTAAATTCCAGGGTCCCTATTTATTTTGGTCTGTGAGCCAACTTGTCTTAACCCCTGCAGAATCCGTGTGTAAAATTGCTATAGCCATCATACACAATATATTTGCTGTGGTAATGATAGAATCAAATCCCATTGGCCTATCTACATACAGTTGAATTTATATAGATATATAAAGAGGGTGGGGGGGGGGGGAGAAAGAGATTTAAAAGAAAGAGAGAGCGGGTTCATTACTTGAGATTGTATACCACACAACTGCAACGAGGAGAGCTGTGGTATACAGAGTCATTTATGATAGACCTTAGCAGCTGCATCCATCACTGTAATCTTCGTGATGCTTTGGTTTCGAAGGTGTCAATTTTGAGTAATCATACCTCTGAGCAATGTGTGGAGAAAATGGATGTGAACGCTTCCTTAAGAACCCTGGGCATATGAGCAGAGTTAATGACCAGCACCATACATGTACTGTAGGCTTATATGTGTCATTGCACATAGTGAATATATGCATATGTTATGTAATCTTTCAGTACTTTGTATTTCTTTTTAGTCTTTTTTATTTCTTCTGCCTTTGTTAGTTTTGTACTACTGATGCATAAAGTGACAAACCTGAAAGTCATGAATAATTTATTCATATTTGTTTTCTTGCACTGTGATATTGAATTGAAATCAGACTACAGTTTGTTATTTTCATCTAATGTTGATGTTCTGAAATAATGGATATGATGTGAACAGTGCCAGGTGATTTATGCTATTCTCATACAATCTCCACCTCTGCCCCCTGTTTCTCTCTTATTTGGCCAGTCTGTAAAAGCTGCCTGGTGAAGTACCTGGAGGAGAACAACACCTGTCCGACATGTAGAATTCTCATTCACCAGAGTCATCCACTCAACTACGTTGGGTAAGTCGGAAGAGACGAGTTTACCTTTTCGATCCGAAAACTGCCTTGCTCGACCGCAGCGTGCTTTCAGATGGCTTGAGAGTGCATTCAGGTGGTGAAAAAAAAATGTGGTCAGGATATTAATTCCATGGCAGTTTTATGATTCTGCATGCCTGTTTGTTGTCTGAATGGTACATGTCGTATGTGCCTTGAAACAAGCAGAGTTCGGTTGTCATTCATTTTGTCCAACAAACGGAACATTTTTTGTATAGATACATTAGATTGATGACGACTAGTGGGGGAGGGAACATACCAAATGTTACTCCCAAAGGGTTTGAAATGCTAGTGAGGGAGGTTATAAGTCCCGAGACGAAGTCGAGGGACTTATAGCCTCCCGAAATAGCATTTTAAACCCTGAGGGTGGAACGTTTGGTACTTCTTCCCGACAACAAAAGTCATCATCTGTTATATTATATGGGTTAGTCAAATCTGCTTTTTCACATTGTGTGGAATAGGCAAATTTATCCTATTGATTGTATGAACAATATGATCGTTCAATCATTTGGTATCGTTTGTCATTTGTTACGTGAAAATATTTTCCCATGGGAGAACATTACAAAAACGTTCTCCCATGGGCGAACATAACCAATGTGCCTCCATCACGTGACTGTGTTTAGCCAATCACTAACCGGTATTTGACAAACCCATTTAATATTCTATGATATGGAACATGCATGTATGCACATAACTATTCATGTGTGCCTGTGTCAAGAGTTGTGTGTTGTTGTTGTTTTTTCATGCGAATGCCATGTAGTTTATGACACATCTACACTAATATGCTGTTTGTGGTCCTCTCGACATTGCAGCATCTTAATGACCTGTGATTGTACCCATGATCAGAAAAGCATTGAATATCAACACAGTAGATTTTGCAGTTTTTAATGGGGTGGGCTCACCAGATTAGTGGGGGCGTATTATCTAGGTTATCACTCCCTGCATCAATCCTCTCTTTAGACTCTAAGGTCTTCTCTAACCCCCTTCTCCTTTTTCTTCCAGCTTCCTTGGTGGTACCCCTTCTTTCTTTTATATACTCCCTCACCATCTCCTACTCACAACCCCTTCATATTCCTTTTCCTCATCTTTTCTGTGCTTCCTTTTTTTTTTTTTTTTGGTCTCTCTTCTTATTCCACACTTTTATCCGTCTACTTCCTTCTCTTCTTCTGTTGCGTGTCACACTCTCTTCTCTTCTTGTTTATCTTCTGCATACTCCTTTGCTATCACTTCCTCTTCCTTTGCTTCTCTCCATCATCTTCCATTTCCTCATCTTCCTTTTCTTCCTCCTCATCATCTTTCCTTCATCCTCTTTCCTGTCCCCGTCTTCTCCTCTTCTCTTCACCCTTTTCTCTGTTTTGATCTTTAACCTCTTCCTCATCCTTTTTCTTCTCATCCTCTTCTTCTCTTCCTCTTGTTTTCTACATCCTTTTCCATATCCTCATCTTCTTCCTTTTCCTATTCCTTTTCTTGCCTTCTCCAGCTTTTCTTCATCCCTTTCAATAACTTCATCTGCCTCCTCTTCCTCTTTCTCTTTCTTTTCTTCCTTTTCTTCTATTCTTCCAATTTTCTTCATCTTTCATTTCATCATCTTCCCTTTCTTCCTTCTCCTCCTCTTTTCCTCTTCCACTTCATCTCCTTCATGTCTCACCATCCTCTCCCTGTCATCATCTTCCTCCTGCTTCTCTTCTCTTCATCATTTTCCTTGTCTTCATCTTTTTCTTCTTCCGTTTTATCCTCTTCTCTTCCTGTACTTCTCCTCTTCTTCTCTTCCTACGCTTCTCTTCATCTTCCTCCATTTCCTCATCTTCCTCCTCCTTGTCTTCCCTTCTCTTCATCCTCATCCATGTCTTCATCTACCTCCTCTTCGTTCTCTTCCTCTTTCCTTCATCCTACTCTCTGTCTTCAGCTCTCCCTTCGTGTTCCTCCATTTCCTTCTCCTCTTCTTCCTCTTCTCTTCCACCTCTCCTCCTACCCTGCATCCTCCTCCTCCCCTGCATCCTCCTCCCCATCCTCATCTTGTTCCTCTGCCTCCTCCCTCTCCTTCTGCTCCTC
The DNA here is from genome assembly GCF_040938485.1 of Diadema antillarum. NCBI lineage: Eukaryota > Metazoa > Echinodermata > Echinoidea > Diadematoida > Diadematidae > Diadema > Diadema antillarum. Next base: position 778,062 of record NW_027270972.1, on the reverse strand, counting down.
TTCTTCTCCTCCACTTTTCATCATCCTCTCCCCTGTCCTCATCTTTCTCTTTTTCATCCCCTCTAGCTCCTGTCTTCTCATCATTCTGCACTTTTTCTCTTTCATCCTCCTCCTCCATCTGACGCCTTCAGCTCCCAGGAGACAGCATTTGACTCATCGCTCTTTAGACAAAAACTCCATCACCCCACTCCCCTTACCCTGCTCTCTCCCAGGTGCACTAGAGAGTGAGGAGGTTGGGGAGTGATGGCCCATGACATTGTCAGTGTCGCGTTAGATTTGTTTGGTCTGAATCATCTGGTGTGGCAGTGGATTAGAGTCAAATTATCTGGTTGGTGTAATGAGTTGAACTGTGTTTGTTAGCGTCAGAGCTAAGAACTAATTTGCCTGGTGTTATTTGTGCGTAAGCAAGGAGAGAAGACGGGGGTTTTGATCACATGTAATCTGCTTCCTAATAAAACTGATACTCTGGATTATGCAAATAGAATGGCTATACAGGCCAAAGCCATTTTCAGTACAGGCTTATTTATAAGATCGACTTCCATCCTACTGGCAATAATGTGTTTGTTTTGTAGCTGATTATGTCTGAGGATTGATTGAGTGGTAATGTCTGAAAGGGCATTGCTGGGTTTAATGACTTTGTTTTGGCTTTATGACAGCTACACCACTCATAAACATATATCACAACTATTTTCATCCCCAACATTCCTACAGACTCCATAAAGGGACAATATTTGTCTAGTGGATGCTCTGTAACAATATATCACTCCATGTAAACGGTGTAACGTGGAGCGATATATCGCTGGCCCCCAGAACACAGAACTCTACTCTGCAAGATGATATCACTGTTTCATGAAATGTTTGTTAGCGTGATGGTCACTGTGTTGTACCAAGGAGGTAGTACCTCCTTGGTTGTACCAAGAAGGTTCTAGAGAATGGAGTCACAACCGTCTTATTTCCTTTGCTAGATGTTCGAAGCCGCCGCTCAAAAATATTTGAAGCATGTGCCAAACAGGATCTGCCACGCAGATACGAAGACAATTGACTTGTTTCTCATTGCATAATCACCAGCCACTTTCAAAGGAAAATATGTCTTTGTGATGGCAATTACTTTTCGCTATCCCTTCTTATAAAAGGTAGGTGGTACAGACATGAGGATGTGCGAATAGAAATTGAGCAAAAAATGCTGAAATAAAGATGAAAATTACTCGACTGGGCATACCCGGGCACTAATCTGATATATCTATCAATAAAGGATTATACTTGAAGATTAATCCATATTAGTTTCATTTGTGGAAATTAAGCGGAAAAGTGATAAAACCAGCTTTCCAGGATCGTACAGTTTTAAACATTTTCACATGATGCACCTCTGATTTACACTTTTGCACAAATTTCTGGATGGGATTGACTTTTGTTTTACATGCTTTATCATTAAGTGAAATTTCATTTCATTTAATAAATAAATGAGCAAAATATGGCCAACATTATAACGTTTAAAATGAATCTTCAGATTGCTCAGCAAGACCGCGGCGTCAAACATCGATCATCAAAGGCACAAGTGCACCTGTGGAATTCTTTTATACATCAATAGAAATCTGACAACTGTTTGAATAATTACAGCCAGTTGGAACTCCATTTATGAAACCTCCTTGGTTGTACTATTTGACTCCAACAAAAATGTGTGCAAGGGGAAAAGGTACTTGGCATACTGTGCTCTCAAACTTTGCAGTCACATGGCAGTCCATTTTATTCTTCTTCTTTTTTATCTTCTTCCTATAACAGGTGTAATCAAATGTGTGTGTGTTTTCCAAGCTATGAAATGCAGCTCAACAGAGCAGTTCTTTTTTTTTTTTAGCTGATCTTGTTATAAGAGTCTTTTAGTTCATGGACATGTACAAAATGTGTGAAGAAATCGATTTGATACTGCAGAATATCCATCTAACAACTGATAGCATGTAATATCAGTGCTCGTGACATTTTCCTCTGTTTTTGTGATGTTCAGTATATGCAAGTTTTTTGTAAGGGTTGCTCGACCTAGCAACTTAGCCTTGATGTGCACAAAGTGAGAGCTGGCTCTGTAGAAACATTCAAATACATGGCTCTTGGTTACCAACATGGAATTCAGTAGTACACAGGAAATGTGAACTGCTCAGTATTGAGGGTTTAGGCCCCAAATTTCTGTGTGTTTGATGACAGAAGTATAGAAGTGTATTATGATGTACAGAGCTCTTTCCAAACCACCTGTAGCTAAGGCTTGCTATAAATCCCCTCCCCACCCCAAAATCATAATGAAACAAAACAGAGATAAAAGCCATTAAGTTGATCTTCTTGTCTGATCCTTTATTTTCAAAGTATCAAAATCATAGTTTTATTTTAAAGTCATCCTATCGCCTGACTACGATGAAGTGAGAAGCTGTAACATCGAACATGTCAGTACAATGATAGAAATCACCAGGATCATAATGAATACATGGATCTGCAACAATGTAACATTACCTGATGAATCCCTATGTTTGTGATGGGGGGGGGGGGGGGGAGAGAGGGGGTAGCAAAACAATAGCCAAAAGAACATGGGTTGGTCAAACCAAGACCCAAGGCAAATCAGAGAACATATCAATGTTCATGAACAGGCTTGACAAATTAGGCATGAACCTTTTCGATTAGTTAAATAGCAACTGGCCTATAAAGGCCTCTGTAGGTTAGCTGTACTCCAGCCCTGCATGTCTTGGCAGGGACTGCTCTGAGAAGCTCCATCATTTAGATTTTTTAGTCTTTGCAGGTGAAACAACTAAATCTGCTTTTAAAATTTAGCCACATATCCATGCTCTTAATCAGTTTGACAGTGGTTTTTTGAAGGCCTCTTGTGAGCAGACTGTATAGGCCAAGTCGTGGCTCAGCCAAGCGAGAACGCATTGAGAAGCTCAGTGTTTGTTGCTACAGCTGTGAAAAATGAATATATTAGCGATATGCTGTCAAAGAGGGCACTGTTCCGCCATTCACTCCATACCAAATGTGTATTCAAATCTCGCCCCTATGCATAATAACCCTTACAGAGGTTACCATGGCAATCGTAGATCTGACTTGACTCCAATTCTCTCTATTGCATGTAAACATTTCATCGCTAGCGGTTCAGTCTGAACTCTGGCTGTACGCCATGTATAAATGACTGAGGTGATCTTACGCACCCACGTGCAACATGCTTTGGTCAAGCGGGGTCACTCTTTCAGTGTTCACCAGTGCACTTCCAGTAATGTGGAGTTATTGTGCAGCAGGCACGGGCAGAACACTTGATGTGGAAATCGTATCTAATTTTTCCCTTTTCATCATGAATAAAACATTGTCATTTCACAATATGCATTTTCATTGCCCCGTTTTATCAAAAGATATTTAATCGATTATAAATTTCCGTAATACACAGGCTGCCATAGACTTATGATAGATATCAACTATAGATATAATCAGTTATAACTCTTCATAAAACAGGGCCCAGAGCTTATAAATTAATATTTATTTTCCCAACACGTAACAATTGCTGCTAAAATCTACAAAACTATGGTACAAATGTACTTTGGAGATAGACATAGTGCTCTATGTTTTCTGTGTACGATAGTAGAGCTCACACAGTGCACTGTCACAGCATTGTCAACACATTGTTATAGAAATTAAATAGCAGTGCACTTGGGCAACTGACTGTAAATTTGACATTCATCTTAGAATATGCGTGGGTGTATGTGAGTGTGAATGTAATTGTATGTTAATGTGGATGGATATTATCTTGGAAGTGTAGTGCATTGAATCTTTCTATATTATGTCTGACTATAAATATAACATGCTCATATGACATTAGAATTGAACAAATATTGGTGTTTTCTATTCAGCACCAGTTGCAAAAAAAGTAAGTGAGTGTGTATTATGTGCATACTGTGAGCGTGTGTGTGTTAGTGCAGTGAATGACAGTGGTAACAATCAAAAAGCGGATTTCGTTTCCTTGGTTAAAAGAGTTACAATGTAAGTTTGACATTAGTTTGCACAATGTTGGTGTTACTGCATTTTGTTCTTATATAGTGTAAGATTGACATTATTTTGTACAATGTTTGTGTATAATGCAGTTTGTCTTTGTATGATGTTTTATTTTTGTTTCTGTGAACGTTTCTGTTTCTGTGATACGAAATTGAACGAAATTTGAATAAAGAATGATTAAAAAAAAAGATATGATGATTTGGGCAGCATCCTTTTTGTTGCTAGGTGTGCATGAATGGTTACACTTCCTCCTCCTCCCCCCCCCCCCCCCCCTCCTCTTCTACCACAAACCACTGATGGCGAGGATGAATTGTTGTTGACAGTGGAGGAGACAGTGAACAAGCCATGATGGGGGGGGGGGGGGGAGGAGGGGGGTTAAGGGAGATGGGGGGAGGCATGGGGGTGGGAATGAGATGGGCTGGGATGATTTATGAATGGAAGGAGCAGGCTGGGGGATGAAATACGAGATAGAAGAGATGGGCTGATCATGAATGTGTCCGAGGGGCGAAGGGAGGGAGATGTAGGATAGGTATGTGTTAAAAGAGGACACACTGGGGAACAGACAGATCCAGGGATAGAGAGAGAGAGAATGATTGTGTTGTATGACACATCATTCATTGAAAGAAGATGAGTAATTAGATTTGTGCATGATACAGCTACAAGACATGTACGATTTCACGCGTGAAAAACATAGTCTTTATTAAGATTTGCCAGTTGAGGTAACACCATCATTGGATAAAGTTTCTGTCACTGACAAGGTACCGCATGGTTTACCACTATGAAAGGTGGTTAAGCAAGGTAGAGTATTTTGACTCGCATTACAGTGGGTCTCTAGATTGAATATTGATGACTTATTAGATGTCTAACATTCAACATCATTCTGTGACACTTAAAACATGCAAAGTACAGCAACATGAATGCTTAATCAAAGGCCGTGAACTCTTTGAAACAGGAAGTTCACAAAAGAGGCTTTTTTATGATAGAGAAAGTCTGAAATGACTTTTGCATTAATCAGGGCACAGATTTTCCATACAAAATAAGAGATTAGCATCTACACTGTATAGGGATTAGCTAACTGCATGTATTAAAGGATAAGTTCAATGCTCTTGTGGCTTGAGGGAATGCAGCAATGTTAGTAGAACACATCAGTGAAAGTTTGAGGAAAATGTAACAAGCCACGTTCAAAAGTTATGAAGTTTTGAAGTTTCATTGCTACCATTACTGGACGAAAACTCTACAACAGCTTGTGCTGTCATGTGCTTAGAAAGATATAAAGAAAATATATAGAAAATTCAACATATTTTCACTTACCTCTCATAGTAAACGAGCACTTGACTTGCCTCTTTCAGAAGGCAGGAGGAGTAATATTACCCCTTACTTGCGTCAGTTATACAGCTGTACGTCAAGAGAATGTTTATTTTTTTTCAAAAAAGGAAATTTTTAATGGAATTCTCTGTATATTTTCTCTACACGTGTAATATCCTGCACTGTACATAGTCTTCTCATCCAGCAATGACCGTGCAGAAACTTAAAAAATTTAAAACTTTTGAATGCATTATCCAATTTTCCGTAATCTTTCACTGATGTGTTCTACTGGTATTGCTGCATTCACTCATTTTGCATACATGTACATGTAGTGTACATTATGGTGAACTTGTCCTTTAACACTCCTTTCTTGCAGGAATTTTTATCCTGGAATGACATTTGAAAGCCTGTATCACATATCACCTCTGAGATCAAAATAACCCAAAGGGTTTCTAGCGGTATGAAGTAAAAGTACAGGGAAACCCTGTGTGCAGCAATCACTGGAGAAAGACAAAAGAGGTGGCCTTTAGACAAGACAGGTGGCCATCAGGGACAGGTTGGTAGCTGTTTGTGATTTAACCCTGTCACTACCATGGTGGCACTCTCTTTATGCACAGTGTCTATAGCCTTTTGGGTTGGCAGTCCTGAAAGGGTTAATTATAATAGTCTTCTTTACCCAGGGTAGCCTCTTCCATGGGTACATTCACATTGATGATGAAATACTGTGGTATCGTACATAGTATTTCAATAATGTGAACGCAAATACACTGCGAAATACTTGAGAAAATATGGTGGTATTTACATGTATGTGGGGATAATTCACACTCTGTACGAAATACGCATGTGAGACTTGCGCGTGGCTCATGTCACAAAATACCAACAATCGCACAGCGGTATATTTCTTGCATGACCTGACGCACTTTGTATCTTTTCCCATTGGAGATACGCGCATGCACAATGCTAAGAGCAGAATGAGAACCTTTACCAAGTGAATGCCATGGTATTCATTACCATAGTATTTCGTCAGTGTGAACAATGCCAACAAATTACTGTGATATTTAATGCCAAGATAATTTCAGTGTGAATGCGCCTATTGTTGCCTCAGCTCTACCATAGGGAACTGCCATCATTATTACCCTGGTGTTGACAGGTACCCATTTTTACACCTGGGTTGAGGGAGACATCTTAGGAAAAAAACATTTCGTCCAAGGATGTGGGCACTTGACGAGATCTGAACTGAGGACCTCTGATGGAAAATCCTGATTGTCATTCACTATACCACAGTGCCCTTACGAGGGTTAACCACATACTATCTGTGATACATACAACATGCATGTTTCCTGTGTACAAATAGATGTAAAAGGTTGTGAAACATAGCTTAAAATGTCAATCTCAAATACATTATGTAAAACTTGAATTTGATTTTCAGCTTTTAATCATGATTTCAAAGCAACTTGACTGCCTCTTTAATGAAAAAAGGGGGCAGTTATGTTTTGATGTTTTTATTGTATTTTCTTGTAAGTCTATTTAGAGTCTGCATCAAAGATGATTATTACCACTTAGTTTGATGGTCGAAAATGTGGAAAGTCCTGAAATTGCCCCAAATTTGCTCCAATGATCGATTTGATTTTTTGGGACGTCATCTTGGTTGCCTTGAAATTGAAAAAAAAAAATGTTAGATGAGGGCATCAGCAATTCATGTGATCAGTTCGGGTCATGCGTGAGTGGTTCAGCCGATGCTGGGTTCAGCCATAATTCAGTAGCAATTACGACACCCATGCCTCCCCACAGTCCTGGGGAAAGCCAACGTAGTGTGGGTGTGTACGTAACTATTTGTAGGTGCTATGTGATTGATATGTGTTGAATATAGCAATGCATGTAACAGCTAGTGAGGATATACATGTCTTAATGCATACTAAAAGATAAAGAAATAAAGATAGAATAATGTTTCCATTGCTCTCTCTTTCCAGACAGCACTGATATCTCATTTGCAATTACGTTTGTAAAGAGCATGTCTAATCATGTTTAGAGAACTTTACGTACTGTGCAGACGTTCCCAGAGACTCCAACCCAAAGCACCTTCTGATCTGGAGATTCTCCCGCCTGAAACCCCTAGCAAATGGGAGACTCCAAGTTGATGTGTGTGAAGCACGAAGTTCCTAGGGTTTTAGATGCTCTCTGGTGATATCTAAAGCTTATTTTTTGAACACAAGATAGCAATAAGTAAGAAATCCTTTCCAACGGGAGACACAGAGGTAGGGCGGGAGACACAGAGGTAGGGCGGGAGAAATCAAATCTCAAGCGGGAGAACGGGAGATTTTGCAAAAATGGGTTTTCGGCGGGAGATGTCCCGTCGAAAACAGGAGCGTTGGAGTCTCTGCGTTCCTTGCTTACTGTGAACCACAAGCAACATCCTACACAGCAGATGTGTAACAAAATTCTTTAGCCGTCAATCAAACGCTCATTTCTCATTTCATGTGCTTGCCAAGGCATCTGTACGTTCATTCACGTACCACTCACATTTATGTAAAAGAGCGCTAAAACTGTTGCTCAAGTGAATACAAGGTCAAGCTAAGTTCTGCCTCACCCAGAACCATTTCGAGACAGACACACATCTTGAATGCAGCGAAACTCGATCGCAAAATGTTCCCAGACTGCAATTGACAAAAAATGATTTGAGAAATGTGATTTTTTTCCTTAATTGCCTCCAGTCACCAAACATAGCTTAATTTGCATTGATTGTTTCGTAACATGTTTACAGGTGGGTCATTCCACAGTCTAAAAGGGCCCACCAATAGTTTGGAGCATGTTGATGAGTACAAAATCCAGATGTACATTCATTCCCTTTTGTGTCATCAGTGTTTGTGATCATCATCACACAAAATAACAAGCATGGGAACCACATACTGTAAAACACGATATATTCGCGGCATGAAAATTTGGCGAATTGGAGCCGACGGCCTTTCTCGCGGCAAGAAGTTTTCACGAATTGCCACTGGCATCCAATGCATCTTGTGTAAGCAAGAACTTTCGCGTGCATTTTAATTTCGCAAATGTTGGCCTTCGCGAAATTCGCAAAATTAAAATGCACGAGAACATTCCTCTTTTACAGTAGTTAGTTTCCTGACGTGCAGATATGAACCAAATATGCCCTATTAAAGCTGACTAAAGTAGTATCGTGACGTCCAAACCAAGTATGCCCTATTGATGACGACTCTCTCGTCATATTCTGTCGTATGTCACATCCTATTTTTGTCCAAACAAGAGTGCTGATGACTGATGTTTTGTTTTTAGGGAATCATGCTTTGCTGACATACTATACCATACAATATCAATATAAACAGTTTGACTTGGTGTCACATGGCTGTTTAGTATTTTTGTGGGTGAGCCAGTGCCATTCAGGTTTCCTTCTACACCATCGTTAAAACGGCAAAGGGAAAGTCAAGCTTTTCCGTTGATGCTGTCATTTGAGCCAGAAATGGCTTGACGATGAGGAATGGTTGTTTTTAAAAACAAATAGCGTCAGTTCCTGTGGGGATACAGCTTCCACAGTCGGCGCTTCCCCCAACAGCAAATTTTATTTTGTTGTGATATAGATATGATAGATGTATTTTCAGTGCAGGATATGTTTTTGTTGCAAATTTCATGCGCAATACAACATGAACTTCCCCAAATCATAACAATATTTGTGACGTTGGCCCATACTTCCTGTCAAAACCAAAAACCACTGAACATTGTAAATGATAGAAAGGTTAGCTTCCCTGTTGACATAATTTGTATGTCCACTGCAACTCCTGCATATATGACTAGAAGATATGAAATCTGAAGTGGGAAATAATTCCATTCTCTCAAAGAGTTGCTGTATTTTTAGCATTCCTTCCTTTTACCTGGGGTCATGAATAACTAGATAAAACCTCTACAGAAACACTTATGTTAAAAAGGACATCCCAGGAAATTTCTGTAAAATATGTGAAACAGTCAATGTCTTTCATGTTTCATAGCCAAGCAAACCAACTTGTTTCACTTACTTCTGAAATTTAATGGGAGAAAGATTCCTGTTCCAATTTTACTCAAACAAATAAAACATTCAAAGTTTCAGTAAAATAGGAGAGTATGTGTTTCACTGAAGCAAAGTTGAAAATCTTAATTTCCTATAGAAAGTGCATTCCCTTTACTTGTGAAAATATGTTTTTTATGTTTTCTTATGTTATGATATCAGAATCTCAATTTGTTTTAGAATCCCCATTTAGAAAGGATTGCACAATTTCTAATTACCAAAGCTCTAGAAATCCTTGACTTTAGGGCAGATTGTCTACCTTGCCTTTAAACTCTCACTGAGTGTTACCCTAATCTTAATGTGCATGTGCAGAATCCATGTGTATGCTTATAGGTCACTTCCCCTTCAATGCTAAGATTACACTTGATGAATTGTCTTTTTTCTAATTGAATGAAGGATTTTTTATTTCAAGAACAGTTAGTTTGTGTTGTGCCAGTACATCTCTGGATCATATTCAATGAGAGATTCGAGGAAATTGAGAAGACGGTAATTATGTGAAACCAAAAATTACCTGCGGGAAGGATTCCTAATGGGCATAATTAGCACTAAACCTGGAAAGTGTAAGTAACGGATGATGTTGCGTAGCTTTTATTTTTTATTTATTTATTTATTTTTTTTTTGGGGGGGGGAGGGGGTATCAATTGGTTTCTATCATAATCATTGTAGTACCATGTTCAATACAATATATGTATGTATTAATATCATATATATTATATAGATAGATAGATAGATAGATAGATAGATAAAGGAATTACTGGTATTGTTTGCTATTTTCTCCTCATAGTGGGTAAAGATTATTTCATGATCAATGGGATATTAAAGAGCTCCCTGAAAGTTTTTCAAAGGTAACACTTGCATCCTGTTATCATTTTACTAACTATCTTGGAAAACAGAACATGGTTTTGGTTGAGACAAGTTCCTCCCCTCCCCACACACACACTCACATTCCAAGAAAAACCACTCCAAAAGAGAAATGCCTTGACCTGTAGATAGTGCATCAAAATCACTGTGAAAATGGAAAAGTTGATATTAAAATGACCTTGTTGCTGTTTTGTTGTTTGAGATGAAAAGTTCACATATTAACATTCCATAATGTACAATTTTATTTCGAGATGAGTCATTGTCCATTGACTGGTTCAAGATATGACAGGATGATTACAGTGGATAATTTCATTTCTATGACTTCAATGAACTTGTAGAGAAGTGCATCATAGCTGATATTGATGTCATTTCATGTGAAATTCACTCTCAGCGTGATCAGTTTAACCCACTGAGGACGAGTCCCAAGTATACTCGGGCAGGTGTCTATGGGAAATGCATGTTGTAGCAAAATGAGGCTGTCCTCAATGGGTTAAAAGAATGTGTTTTAGCTCTGTTCACTGCATTACTGACTATAGTGTTTTGTTCTACCATCAGTTCTTGTTGCTTTTCGAGCTGGTTCAAGACATCAGCATTTATTAATAAAAATCTGTGAGGTGACAGTGTATATTTGTTTCTTGATATGTGTTTTAGCTGATAAGAATACATGCTGACAAAAACAAAGTGCATAAGCTTACTTGGCGATGCAACATGGTTTCCACACTTGACATATAACACATTTGATTACCTAGTAGAGAACTGCTCTGTTGCAATTGATCTATCATTAATCTCTCAGTTCTATCGCTCAATGTACCGGTACATGGTTTGTACCTGGCCGATAGATTAAGAACTCATTGTCCAAAGAGGTGGAGTTACAATCGATTGGGCATTGTTTCCTCTGAAAAAACAGAAAAATACTTCCACAAAACACAGATGCAAAAATTTGCTGTTTCACCCATAGAAATCCACCATACAGAACAGCCTTTAGGGAAGTCATAAAGAGCTTACAAATGTCAAGGGTTCATTTGTGCAGTAAGTGTGCTTATCCAACACTTGTTACTGTAAGGTACAGATACTCACCCTAGCCTGTTATCCGTGCATGCTGTTCTAGCCACCCATGCATCATATCACAGATTTGCAGACCTGTCGTTGTTAAAGAGTGGTTAAAAGAGGACCTAAAAGCAAAGATGTGACATTATTTCATGAATTTCCCTTCCTCCATTTCCTTTTGGGGTATTTCGTGGTTTTTATTTATGGGTAAGGGGTAGAGGCTATCTAAATGGAAATATTGCAGGAAGATGATAATGTGGATGAAGAATGCTTGTGTGCTTAAAGGTAGGGAATCCCATTTGCATGCCTTAAATGAAGAGTTGTATAAATACAGTGGTATGTTGAAGAGAGTATCATTTTAGAAACTCCCATAAAGTATTGAAAGTGGAAGGTAACATTTAATACATTTTTTTGACCGTTAGATTTTGAATTGAATTTTTTTCGGGGCTCACCGAAAATTCCAGTACATTACTAGGCTACCTTTGCAGACCCATGCACTCCATGTGTGTCCATCATGTATATTTTGTGAAGAAAGTTCATCAACACTTACAAGCAGTTCTATATACATTCTTGCCACACACTCTATATGTTATTACATCAGCTCTTGTACTTTTAGATTTGTGTTTATAGATAACAAATGCAGAAGACTGCAACAAAAAGGCTTAAGTGTGGCTGACACACAGAACTACTGAGTAGTTGAGTTTTGTGCATCATTCAAATTTTAGATAACTGTTGACTTCCAAATTTCTAAGCAGTGGCCTAAGCAAGTCCCCTGAGGTTCATATTTAATGTTTTGCTGCATTTTAGGAGGTCTGTAAAAGGTATCCCCTACCTTTAAAGCCACTATTTGCACCTTGCAGATGGAAAAAATAAAATGCTTTAGTGCTTTATATTTCTAAAATGTGAATTAGGGATGATAACAACCAATGTAAAAATGTTAATCAGTATAATCAATGTTAAGTATCGTTGAATATACAAAATGTGAACAATAGTTTTATTTGAATCGTTTCTGGAATAAACCATCTGTAGTTGTGGTTTATTGAGAAAATTGCTGATATCTCCTTATATTTGCAGCTTTATTGCAAAATTTTTATACGGTATAGGATGCTTTGAGGTACATCTGAACTACATATGCATCAAGTGTGATAACTCAAACATTTCTTTAATCACTGCCCCCAATGGCAAGCAGTGGCTTTAATGTCATGAAAAACTATACTTGTGTTGCAAAGAAAACTTAATTAGCTTTATAGTAAGCTTTATGATAGGTAAAAGGTACAAATTCCTCATAAGTTCCCAGGAAGATAGAGCACAGACAAGGTCAATTCAAATATATATAAATGGCCATGAATAGTCGGAGAGTCATATGCTGCAGTAATGCAATGTGTCATTTTGCAGAGGGCCTATTATGTTTCAAGACCTATGCTATCATTTGTAAAGCAGCAGGAGGGCCGCTATCCTACCCCTTAATTCTCTGCTTTAACCCTTCTTGAATCACTGCTAACAAGTGCTGCCAATAAACTACCACTGACATGCAGTGTGGTACAATTGTCAGTGGCAGTGAAAGAGTTAATCCTGCAAGTTAAAGGCAAGAGGCAAATTTAATTTGGGTAGAATGCTTTCCATGCTTTGTGCCTCTTATATTCTCGGCCTGGAAAAGTGCCCTGTCAGATCTAGAGGAAGACAAAACAGCATTAGTCTGATGAATATATTCATGTCTCTTGATTTAGAATTCACTGCAGAGATTCCCAACTAGTTTCAGGCAATTGTGTGTGTGTGTGTGTGTGTGTGTGTGTGTGTGTGTGTGTGTGAGTGTTTTGCTCAGCATGGCCAAAGTCATATCAGACAAAAGGGGAAAACGTGAAGGAAAAATGACCTTTACCAAAGTTTTGGCACAACTTTATTTCATTCAATGTTTTTACTAAGTATTGGAAGTATTAGTCTCCTTGTAAATATATATATATCCATCTATCAATTTACGTTAATTGAGAATCTATCTAACTGTATATCACTCATCCACCAGACATCCATACAGACAATCTACGCGTATTCTTGATCGATGACCATGAAGAGTATTCGTGATCGATGACCATGAAGAGTATTCGTGATCGATGACCATGAAGACTCTCCCGACACAATCAACTTCTTTCATGTCCAAACAGATCACTTGTTCCATCTTTCTTCACGAGAAGTTATTTTCATCTGCCTCCTTTTTATGCCTCTGCCACGAAGTGTTTTGAATTCAAACTAGGCTGATGATACAGTCCATCTGTAAAAGAGTTGAGTTTTTTTTATAGATTCAAAAAAAAAAGTCATTTGGTTTATCGTGATATTTCATTTATTTTGTTTCCATTATACTTCATGAAGTTATCTCTCTTCTTTTTTTCTTTTTTTTTGAGTGAGGTTCATCCGCCAACCTGGTTTTACAACCTTCAGTCGTCTCTCTCCCTCTCCTTCTTCCTCTTCCTTGATATACATCCTCTCGTTACCCACCCCCTTCCTTTCCTTCTTCTTCCTCCTCTTTTCTTTTTTTCATCGTACAGTGTATGTATCTCATGTTCTGTCTGTGGGCATAACACCACTGGGTGGGGGGGAACTCTCGTTTTTTTTTGCGCCTGCTGCCTCGCAAACGAACAGAGTTGAGCGGCAGGCAGACGAGGGAGGGAGGTGAGCGGGGTAAAACGATGACGCAGTCCTCAGTGCCAGAGGCATGATAGTCTTTGTAAGAGCCGCTAGAGAGCTTCTTGTTGTCCCATTGCAGGGCAAGGCTTCTTAGTCTTCACTGCCAGACCTATTATTTACCATTTGCAGATAAAACAAAAACCTAGCTTTAATGCTTCAAAATAGTTCTAAAATGTGATTTGGAGATAGGAACAAGCAATGTAAATATGTTCATCATCACTATGATCAATGTTAAGTATTGTTAAATATACAAAAATGTGAACAATACATATGTTTCTATAATAAATCATCTACAGTTACAGTTTATTAAGAAAAATAGTGATATTCATATCTGTATAGTTTAGGCTTTATATAGCAAATGGTAGGATGTTTTGTGATACGCCTGACTTACACATACTGTACGCATCAAATGTGATAACTCAAAAATTTTCTAAATCTCTGCTCCCAATGGTAAACAATACCTTTAAGTGAAAGCTTCTCTTTGTAGTCTCTGTAAGTGATTTAATCCTGTACAATGTACATGACAATATCCAAGTGCAAGAAGGCATAACAAACCAGTTGATGGCACAAGGGGGGGGGGGGGGGGGAGAAGGGGGAGGGGAGAGGGGAGTCAATTTTATGTAATATTGCAGGGTGAAACATTCTGATAGATTCTGAATCTTAAAGGTACTGTTTACCATTGGGAGCAGTGATTCAAAGAAATGTTCGAGTTATCACATTTGATGCATATGTGTAGGTCAGATGTATCACAAAACATCCTACCATATAAAAATTTTCCAATAAAGCCTAAATATAAGGAGATATTACTATTTTCCCCAATAAACCATAACTGTAGATGGCTTATTCTAGAAACAATTTCATTGCAACTAGGCCTATTGTTCACATTTTTTAATATTTAATAGTACTTCCATTAATTATACTGATAAATATTTTACAGTGGTTGTTTCTATCCGTATCTCGCATTTTATAACTATTTTTTAAGCACTAAAGCTGGGGTTTTGTTTCATCTGCAAATAGTAAACAATGTCTTTAATGATGATAGCAAAGTTCTGAACAGGTACACAGAATGTCAAGTTACCGTCATTTTTCCTCTTTCGGAGCCCCAAGATATGACTGGCAATAACCATTAAGTAGTGGGAAATGACTGACCGATCTTTGCTTTAATAGCCATTCAATTACCCTCGTATTAGTAAATCCACTAAGAAACAGTGTGAGTAAACAGTATAAAAGCTCTGACTGCACGTTTGTGGGCGGAGCAGGTAGTGGCAGTGTCAATAGCCATTTATCCACCGGCTGTGATTGACAGCCACTGCCTGTCCAATAGAATCATTTGCTCTGCCCTAGGCCACACCCACATGGTATTGTATGATCTCCTGGGTTTTTTTTTTTTTCCATGACCTGTCAGCCACTGACAATCTGATGGATTGTGCAGTTTATGATATCCGTCTGAGGGTATATTTATTTCATATTGCATTTAAAACTTTGAGATTTTTAGTATAATTTTGTTTAACACTCTATGTGACATGTTGATAGGCAGGAAGTGATGTTTTAGATAATTGCTTCACTGGATTTTTGTTTTGACTCCGTGCGAAGTCGGTCTTCGCCTTGAGCAAAAGTGACAATTAATGGGATACTTTTGTAGTGCTTCTCTGGAGTAACAGAAACAAAATAAATGTAAACAAATCAAAACTTTTCTTGTGAAGATCATCCATGTGATCTGCAGGTCTCTGAAAGGCAGGGAATTAACCTGTCCTGTTCTCCCTAGCAGAAACTGGAGACGAAAATCCCCGTACCTTACCCTACCTCCAACCCTCTAATGTGATGGCCACATCTTTTGGAAGACCACCCTAAGAAATATAGTAATATTTAAAACAAAGGAAAATGATGAAGTAAAAAGGAAAAATCTATTAAAAAATGATGTTTGTTTGTGCAGACTCCATGATGAAATAAAAAGAAATGTGTGAAAAAAAAAAATTTGTTTGTGCAGACTCCGTGATGGAAAGAGAGGCTGCCATGAAAAGCAAATTCCTTATAGAGGAAGATGTTATCAGTGCCAGCCAAGGGAAACGGTGTTCCTATGGGAAAGATAGTAGTGTCCTCACAATATATCAAAATCAAAATGCGCAAATTCATACATAACATATATAGCTTTGTGCTGCTTTCAATTTCTGTAATCTTAAAAAATCAATACCATGTGTGGCATATGTACAAGTGTATACAGTTGTATATATGTGACCCGCTACAACAAAAAGGTCCTAAAGTCGCGCACGGTCGAAGCCGTGAAAATCGAGTTTGAAGTCAGAGCATTAAAATTGGTCAAAACTTACGATTTTCTGATTTTTATATATCATTGAAGTCTAACATGTCTTCTTTCATCTGTCGAAATTTTGAAGCAAAATGATCAGAGGAAAGATAAAAAAATAGCGTTTTTCTGAGCCATGTTTTTTGGCGTTTCAACGAAGCAGAAACTGGTTCGAAAATTTGGGTTGAGCGCCACAGATAGATTCCGCCCCTAACAACGACCAGAGTGATCTCATTGGTCAGTTTGCTGCTTGCTGTTAACCGAAGCGTGAAGCTCGCACACTGCTCAGTCGACTGGTGCGTGCGGGCGGGGTGCTCCATGCTCAGCCGCTTCTCACATCCTGGTCACTGATTGGTTGGTGAGGAGACCGTCGACGCTGATGTGCTTGAATGAACTCTTCGGGGGTTGCTAGGGCTTACCTTCTATTGTCCAGAGGTGAAAACTGACTTGTGCGTCCCTTGATCACGATTGCGTCAAAAGGAAGACTTTTAGGGCGCTTTTCTCGAAACGGTGATTTTCCAGACGTCTCGATATGCTCTCTTTTAAACAACGATATCTCCGCAGCCGATTATTTTTATAAGATGTGTTATGTATCAATTTAAAGTAGAAAGATTAGGGGATTATATCATGCAATTTTCAAATAATCGACCCCGCCCGACTTTAGGATCATTTTGTTGTAGCGGGCCACATATACTACAGTATGTGTATATGAACAGTACATGTATGATTACACTGTACATGCATGTTAAGAGATACATGTATGTATACAAGTGCATTAAATGAATTATTTTCTGTTTATAGCATTTTGTGTGAGTTTGTGTACAACTTCTGTGCATGTGTTTGTGTATGTGTGTGTGTGTTTATTGTGTGAGATCGTTCGTTTGTGTGTATGTGTGTATGGATGTGCATGTTGTATGTATTGCTGCATGTTCACTGTGTGAACAGCACCTATTTTTACTTGGAATGTTGACTATCCGGAGGCATGTGTGTGTGTATATGGGGGGGGGGGGGGTAAAAGGAAAATAACATTCGGTTTGGCAGCTAAGTGCAGCGGAGTGTCTGCATAGCTACTGCTGCTGCAGCCCGCCCCTGTGAACTCTCGTTGCACCCCTGATCTGCGTCACTTCTGTCAATATTTCCACTGGGTTCCTCAGCCCCGGGGAAAACAAGGGGTCAGTTTCTGTCATTCTCGACATAGCAGGTGCAATCGAGTTGGAAAAGACACATATCTCCCTTGTGATATGCTTGTATGATTATTAAGTATTCACAGTGGTATGTGTATTAATACCCTGATCAGAATTTCAGGTTCATTTCTAAAGGTTAGGCATGTGTATTCAAAGAGTAGGCCCTACATGTGGTAGAATAGGTAGAGCTCTCAAACTCCCATTAATTAAGTCAAAATATATTGCGTAGGTTTTGTTGTCAGGAAATATTAATGTTCATAGGTTGATAGTGATGGACATCACTGAGCCAGAAACCTATTCGCCCACTTGCCCTTAACAACCAAAACTTACAGTAGAGCACGTACCATGAGTGGCTGCTTACTTGTCAAAACAAACAAACAAACAAACAAACAAACAAACAAACAAACAAACAAACAAACAAACATTCAATATGGGACAGAAGTTGAAAGCTTGGGAAAAAAATTAAAAACTTCAAATAAAAAATCAGATAACTTTGACAACTATTTTGGTGTAGCATAATCTTGACATGATTGATTATTGGTTGGAATTTGGACATACCTACATGTAACCTTTCTACGCATTTGAGCATCAAGCTCATAGTATACATGCACTTTATTGTCTGTTGTCCTTCCCCGGCCCATACCATCCCAAAATTCCATTGGGTGCATACACAAGAAAGTTGCCACTGATAATGACAACACACAATTGGGGGAGGGGGGGGGGGTTGTTCTTTGTTATTTTCTTCACTAAAAGCAGTACTTTTTTTTTTTGAAGGGGGGGGGGGAAGTTGAATTCCCCATTTCCTTTATTTTTTAATATTCCACACAAAATCATCATGCACATGTGGTAACAGTCCTAATTTTCTTAAATACGCCCAAAGGTTACTCAAGCATGTGCCTTGACTGCAGTAATTAAGATCGCCGTCTGGCCGGCCTGTATGTGTGAGGAGTGTGTGTGTTGAGTTGCGATGAAGGTGATGGGTGAAAATGAGTCATGTTATTAGGGCGGTGACTTTTGATCAAGATTGCCATAAAGCACACTATACTGTGATACCACGCTATAAAGTTTGTGTGGAGCGAGGTGGTGGCAAGATTGTTTTTGTGTTTTTTCTGTACTGTTTGTCTTTATGTGCATGCAGTGGAAAAAAAAAGGAATGATGCACAACACACAGCAGCTATGTAACAATTGGGATTGTGAACTGAGCTATCTCAAATCCTTTCTTTAGCCCTTTTTACACTTGTGTTTCTTAACCCCGGACTTTCTCTGACCCAGGACTATCGTTAGTCCCGTACCAATTTTTCAGCTTTTTACACTCGCCAATTAGTCCCGTGCTATCTCTTGTCCAGGGCTAAGGAGAAAACTGACCTTTTTACACTCGTATTTCTTAGCCCCGGACTTTCCAAACCACATAAATATTCATGATTATGCTGTGTACTGTACACGTACACGCACGCACCGGCAGCACTTGATTACATCGTTTCTGATTGGTCAGTAAGGGTCGGACTTCGTCTCCGTCACTTAGCCCAGGATTATTTTTCGTTCTGTTTACACTCACTTGCTTGGCACGGCAATTGCGGTGCTAACCCTGCTATTTTGCAGGGCCAGATAGTACCGGGCTATCGGTGGGGCTAGCCCACTTTGGCAAAAACGAGTGTAAACAGAAAGTGGGCTAAGGATAGTCCCGTACCAACGGTGGGGCTAAGGCCCCCCCTTAGCCCCACTGTTGGTACGGGACTAAGCAAAAATTTACAAGTGTAAAAAGCCCTTTTCTTTCTTTCTCAAACCGACTGTATGCATTGTGAATACATGATTCCCATGTTGGTCCTCATGCTACAACAATCATAATGACTGGTCTGCTCATGCATGCCTTGCATGCAGAATTAGAAAGGGGAGAAAACAAGGGGAAAGATAGCTAGGAAGAGAGGGGGGGGGCTGGGGTGAGATGGGGTGGGGGGGGGGGTGCCCCGCATTGGCTGCAACAGTGCCCCCAGCTCACACATAACTCTTCAACAAACAGCATAGTAGGTGCTGCTACAGTCCCACTATCATTATACCCAGTATATACTCCCCTTGTTTTGTATGCATCTCCCTCTCTCGTCTGTCCAATTATCGTGGGGGGGGGTGTTTACACGCTGCATGGCATGAGTGATGAAGAGGGGGATTTCACATTAGTTAACAATTCCCAACAATAGGCGAACATTCATTGTAAAAAAAAAATCTTCCAAAAAAAAAATCATGGTTTGAAAAAGAACGAATAATTTCAAAACAACCATATCATTAGGTGATACGCTTTTAGCGTATCACCTATTGTGTTTGTCAAAATCTTCCTTTCTTTCTTTTTATTCTTCTTTCTTTCTGGCACATTTTGTGTCGTGAATATCTCAACATTGACATGACGGAATAACATGACATTTTCAGTCAACATGTCTCATGACAATATCTAGCCACAATAAGGTTTTCATGACAGTAACGTATCTATGACGTCATCTAGGCGCCATTTTGTGATTTTCGGACCATGTTACATGATCGATCATAACTTCATAACCAAAGGACATTTCTGTATCATTTTCGGTGGACATAAAGTTCAGGTCACGCTCTATCTTACTTTGTAATGCTAATTACCAAGGACATCTTTACGCGCGCGTACGAGCGCGTCAAACTTTTTAAAGGCTCAAAACAACTTCCCAATGGGAAATCTCGAAGTTTCAGACAATTTTAAGCGTTCCGCGCGTTCGCGTCCGTCCGCATATTTTCGCGCGCAGTGCGCGTAAGCAACATGAAAATGCAAATTTTTTGACAGATTTGGATTCCTGATACATTAAGTAACAATATCCATTGATTTTCGATCAATTCCGACCTATAACAAAGGAATGCGCTGGCGTCAAAGTTGAAATTTCGTGTGCGCGTCTATGTGGAAATATAGCGAAAAACATGTCTTTGTTTATTCCGCCATAGCTCTTTAAAACGTGACCCTATGTTTTTATTGCATATTACAAAAGCATATGAATTGAAAATAACGTTTCAAGTATCAATATTTCCCTAAATACATTATGACATCATCATATCATCATCTGAAATCAAAAAAGCGGAATTAATTTTTTTGAGGTACTGTTTCTTACATTCATTTGCTCGTATCTCTGTTGTTTAAGCTCAATATTATCCAAAATTCAGATATGTTGTACTTTGAACATTTGCCTTTAGAGTCCAAGTCATGGTTTTGAAATTTGATGACGGCATCATATCTCAAATTGTGATTAAAGGTAAAGATGCAAAATCGGACAAGTTTACGTGTTATGTCTATGGAAGGTGATATTTTTTAAAACCACGCATTGACTTGACAACGTTTAAGCACCTTTATCTCAGCTGATTTTGCTTCATTTCCTCTGAAACTTTAGTATGTTGTAGCTGAGACAATAAGCTGCAGTAATCATGCATTTTATTTTTTGAAATCTCTTCATCAGGTTGACAATTTTTCAGTTTAAAACTGAAAATGAGAATGGAATGTGGATAAAACGATTCCCGATTCATCTTTCACATACATAAGTTTACGTTCCTCACATTTTCTCGCCGAGACGTATGGCCGAGTGGTTAAAGGCGACGTCTCAGAGACGTGAGGTTGCGGGTTCGAACCCCACAAGATCACGAAACAAAATACATAGCTATTTTACTTTTTTTTCTTCAATTTTGTATTACATTTTCGTCCATGAAGAAATCACGTCCGTATATGAACGCACCTATACACACACACACACACACACACACACCATATCCCTCTTTTTTGTGTTGGAGACCACATTGCTCCCACTGCTGCAACATTTTGCAGGCTGGCCTTGTCAAACCGATCATAGTATGTAATGACGACGACAGAGGTGTTGTACTTTGAACAATTGTCTTTCAAGACCATGTCATTGTTTTGTACTTTGATGACGTCATCACACTGAAAATTGTGATTAAAGGCAAGGTATCAAAACCAGCCGATTATAGGCTTTATGTCTACGGCGCGTATTTTTCCCAAGTTGCCAGAAATGGCATAGCGACATCAGTCGTTACAAGGCCGCATTTCCGTCTAGCAATGCAATACATGTTCACGCGGCCACGATTGTTGAGTGGGCATTGACTTTTTCCCCCTGTAATATCTATACATTTCTTTTTCTTTTTTGCCTTACCATTTCCGTGGATGTCCCGTGGCCGAGTGGTAAGAGAAACGGTTTTGCATGCACGCTCAATATAACTTCAAGGTGCCTATATCACATTCTTTTCTTTGTCGATCACAGATGACCGACACCTGATGACCCCAAGCGTATCACCTAACTCGTCAGCGTGACGAGTTTCATATCTCGTGTTAGATTTAGTTTCTGAGTGGCAGATATAATTGTGATGGTGATATGTTACTCTTGTGGTAAACATATCGAAGAAGGAATTCCTCTGTGTTTGCTCAAACTTCTGACTTGTCACTTATGTGTACAAGTTATGCCCCAAGACTTTATTCTTACAAATACAGTAAAGGCCTATATATACAGTGTATTTCTGAGTGAAGTTACATTTTAACCTCTGGATGTAAAAATTTTCTCCTTTCTTTCCTGTTTCAGATTTGACCGGACAATGCAGGACATTGTCTACAAATTGGTTCCAAATCTACAGAAAAGTAAGTATATAGGCCTATAGATAAGAATTAAGGCAAAAACACAGGAAATGTACATAATATCATTTTTTTTTTGTGTGTGTAAAGTGACAGGAATGAGGGTAAATCTTATATAAATGGATGATGTCCCAGGCACATTGTCCTTGTCAGATTGAAAATCAAGTGCGACAAGACACCTATTCGTCTGTGACATTTGAAGTGAGGTGTTCAAGCGTCGCCGTGGACAAAGAGAAGGTATTGTCGTTAAAGTGTGAAGCGTCTGCAATAACATTTTGGTCTCATCCATGCATGATCAGGTATTGGAAACATTTCTTTGTTTGCCCGTTGAGATGTTAAGGTCTAAAGGGCACAAAGAGGTGTGTAGGCAGTGTATGCAGAAACCACCAGAGCAAAAAAAAAAAGAAAAAAAAAAGAAAAGAAAATGGGAAAAAAAATTATATTCCAAAGCTTTGCTTCATTTTGTATTTATGACAGAAAGCATATCAAGATACGTATGTGCAGGTGTACAGGCAAAAGAGACACTTTCAGACTCCCTACACAATTTTTTATTTATTTATTTGTTGATGATCAGAACAGGGAGGTGTAAGAGGAGTGGAACAATGCATACGTTTTAAAAACAGAAGTGTTATCTTTTGTCAAAGCAATCTGATAACACCTGCAATAGAGCGCGTAACTTCTCGGCAGCATGGAGCATGGGTACAAAGGAGAGATTCTCATTTCTTTGGACAATCAGAAAGAGAGTCTATTGGTTATGATAGTCACTCATGCATTTTGACACCTACTATTGTATTATTCATGTTTTTGTTTCCCATAAAGGGACATTTGTCCCAACTATATTGTGGATTCTGTGAATGCAGAGGTATTAGTAGTACACATCAGTGAAATTTGAGGAAAATCGGACAACCCGTTTAGAAGACATTCATGACCTCATAAGTGTTGGTTGATCAAATCTGTGTGCAGTCATTGCTAGGTAAAGAAGACTATTATATTGTGATGTCGCAGTAGGACAGTGATATAAAGATTAATGTGAAAAGAATTCAATATAATTTCATTTTTGCAGCAAATGAAGGATCATTTGACTTGCCTCTTGCAAATGGTAGGGGCAGGAATGTGTACTTAATTATAAGAAATGAAATTTTGTGGAATTCTCTTCATATTTTCTTTGTATCGTTGTCCTACTGTGACATCACAAAGTGTTGTAGTCTTTGTACTTATTGATGGCAGAAATTAGACTTGAAAAAAAATCATAGATTGTCACAGATTGTCTGATCTTACTGATGTGTTGTACTACTATTGCTCCATTCAATCGATCCACAATATGTTTTGGATAGATTGCCCATAGACCAAATCTTTATATGTGATACAATTATTTTGGTCACTGGTTTCCGAAAATTTCTGTAGAATAGCCTTTAATTTATTTCTTCAAGCGAGGTAATAGTCAATCTGCTGCTGGTAAGGTAATGCAATCAGATGTTGCCTTGCTAAACAATATTCTTCAAGAAGGAGCTATTCGGTTCTCATATTGCATTATTAACTACTTGTATCTCTCTTGAGTATTGATGATTACTGCATGGCATGAGAGTGTAGGCCCTATTACATGATTTGTTCAGAAATCAAAAGCCCACAAATGCCAAACTAGCATACACTTGTACTCTATTTCGGTCTCTTATTGCATTTCATAGCATTGCAAATCTTTTTTTTTCTTTCTCTTTTTTTTTGAAGATGGAAACTGTTTAAATGTCTGTGTTTAGATAACAGTTATCCTCTTTACAGTTTAAGCACTCTTAGAATATCCATTATCTAAATTGTCTAGATTATCAAGTGGGAAATATATGTTGTTACTCGAGTTATCTGAATCTAAATATTACCAAATCCTATTGTTGTGGCATTTGAATATCTTTTTTTTTTTTCCTTTTTCTGATTGAGACATGGTTGATATGTTGACTTGTCATTATTTATGGCTGATGATTTCTGATTTCAAACACTATTGTGAATTCACATCTTTGGTGTACATATGTACATGTTGGTACTCAGCATGTTTTATTGATCACCTTACTCAATCGTAAAGTCATCACTCTTTGTACAGTGTGTGATGGCTGGCCATGCTCAGAAAGGCATAATTCATGGGGAATATTGCACAAATCATTAACAATACGGAGAATACTGCATGCACTGGTGAGATTCAAAACAGCTATCATCAATGTAAAGGGTACAATAATGCATAGTTCTCATGAAATTACCTCATCTGGACCCAATTGCATTCTATGGTTCAAGTCACCTCAACAAGATTCCACAAAGGGTATTTTTGACCAACAATAGAACTTTTCATCAAAATGAAGGGAAGAAAGATACTCTATGATTTTTCCTCTCTTTTTTTTTTTCACTGAGCACACTCGGTCGGAGTCATTCAGGAAATGGAAAAGGGTAATGGTTTCTTTATAGTGAAATAATCACTGAGAAACTGAATCGTTTCAGAAACTATTGATTGCAGCTGACATTTGAGACTGCCCCTCTTCATCATTTTATATTCAGAGTGGATGCTACTGGTAAACTGCATTTGTATCGAATGACTTGAGACCAAAATAGACCAGTTTAGGTGAAATGCAGTTGTAGGCACATATTCATATCTTACGCTAACTCTTAAGTTGAAAAGTTGTTTCTAAAGACCAGAATGTATGCCTGAGACTTGCCTGGCATGGCTGTAAGAATCCACCTCACTTACGATCGACATCTCTCTTCAAGAAGGAAAAGAAGAAAGAGACAAAAAAATATGTATCATGTCTATCATCAGGTTGCAAATATCCTTCGGAAATTGTCCGACAGTAATGTAAAGACGCATAAACTTTCTGCTCAGCTGTTTCTGGATGTAACGAGCCTATGGCTCTCACACACCCCCTTATGTTATGTGATGAAAACACGACGTCTGCCCTTTTATGCCTACACCATGCCATTTGTCTCCGCAAGTTTCCAATCATCTGCAAATGTTTGCCCTGTGAATTTCTCTCGCGCGGCGATGACATTCAATCATATGCACCTCCGTACCCCGTGGAGCAGCCCGTGAAGAGTAATCCATTTAAGTCACATGTTGCATGTGTTTTAAAACAAAGGACATGAATTGCCTCATCTCGAATGAAACTGCAAATCTCCTTTTCTCTTTCTCCGCTGCAGGTGAAGAAACGAGGGAAAGAGAATTCTACGAATCCTTTGGGAAGACGGAACCAGAGGAGAAACCAGGTCAGCTCACAGTCCTTGGATTTGAACTTCTGCCTCATGCTTAAAATTTGATAATGTGGCATTATCTGCAAATGGATTCAGTTTGCCTGTGACATACACGAAATTTACTAACCTGTATAGGGTGTATTGAATCGTGTGATTGATTTTTAAAGTTTTAAAGCTAATCATACTCTCAACAATGGTCAAACATTTAGAATAGCTCACGAGCAAGTGCAGTTTATTTCTTCTAGCCCCAAACTTCCTTTCCGAAACATCAAAACGTGTGTATATGAAATGAGTGTTACATGATCCAGAATAGAAAATGGACAGGAGAAAGCAATCAATGTCCCAAGAGAATATTTTTAAAGAGATCTTCTGTGTACCATCAGTATTTTGATTTTTAATTGAGTACAGGTCATGCTAGGATTTCATAAAATTGCCATTTCAATTCTGCGGCATCCTCCACAGAGATTGATAATTTTGGCTTTAATAGATCCCAATCATGACAAAACAAAGCCTCTGTCTATCCTTGTCTTCTCAATATGCTTTGAATTCTGGGGATCATGTCACGATTCACCTACAAGGGATTACTAAAAAGAAGAAAAAAAAAATCAGATTTGTGTGATTGGCTGATAAATCACCTGTGTTTTTGCTAGCACTACTGCGTATTCTATAACGTGACGAATGATCATAAAGATACATGTTAAAAATCCGAGTTTCAGAACATCCGTTTTTTCCTCCCAGTCTGCTAGCTTGTATCTTCTCACATTATTGCTGGTTTTATTGACTCTTTTCACAATATGTACATATGTCATTGCTTCACACACTTTGGTTTGTTCATCAAAGAGGAGCATGTTCTACGATGTGAAACGCACCCCACTTTCACATTAGATCTACCCTGTGTCATGGGAAGAGTCACCAGAGAGCAAATCGTTTTTACGACTGACTGTCCACACTGCTGTCTAGACTGTCCCCGAGCTGCGGGGACAATCAGGACTTGAGGCGAGCCCCGCCACTTGAAACCAGACTTTGCGCATGCGCACATTTGATGAATACAGTTGGGTGCTCTCAATTACAGCCCAAAGTCACTATAACCACCAAATTT
The DNA here is from genome assembly GCF_040938485.1 of Diadema antillarum. Classification (NCBI taxonomy): domain Eukaryota; kingdom Metazoa; phylum Echinodermata; class Echinoidea; order Diadematoida; family Diadematidae; genus Diadema; species Diadema antillarum. Next base: position 751,650 of record NW_027270972.1, on the reverse strand, counting down.
TGTCCCCGGACCTGACTTGATGTGTGGGGACTGGCGGACAAGTCCCAGTGAGTGTCCACACTCTGGCTTTGGAGGGGAAAGTCCTGTGGCGTGGGACTTTCCCTTTGACATGGGACCAATGTTAACGTGAGAACAGAAGCAGAAATTACCATCACACACACACAGGCACAAAATAATTGTAGTGGCCCCAGCAATGATCATTCAAGCTATTTACAACCCCCCAAATTTTGATTCTCCAATGTGTAGTCTGTAGTGTCTCTTGTCTTTTCCATTGCTGTTATCAGCTTGCTCGCATATTTTCCCTCAACGATTTTCCCCATGTCTTCATTTCTTCAATTGAGGTGTACCAGGTGTATTAGTGACATCAGATGAGAGGAAAGAAAAAGAATGGGGGGGGGGGGGGGGGGGGAGGAGGGAAGGGGGGTAATGGGAAGGAGGGGGATGATCTGTGCCCCATTTCATATAAAGTTGATATGACAGCAACTCTTGCTGAAATGGCAATTGTCATATTAACGACAAGAATCCAGCCTCCTGATTAGCAGTTGCTATGGGAGGTTGCCATTCCAGCAAGAGTTGCAATCCTAACATCTTTATGAAATGGGGCCGTGATCTCTTTTGGGAGGCGGGATGGAGCGGGATGGAGCGGGGATGGAGTTCCTGCTGTGCCTGGGATATCTGGGGACAAAATGCATTCGCATGGTACTTGGATCGGATCACAGATGGGGCTTGGAAATGGATATCTGTCCAAACACTGATGATTATCTCCACCCTAGGGTTAGTTAAAATGTGCTGCCATGCGATATGATACAAAGAGACATTCCATCACCTCCGAGCTCTCGTCTGCGTCTCGAGAAATAAGGCAAAGGGATTCAGGAGAGCTCTCTGTTCCCATTCTCTTAACCCTTTGAGGACGGACTGATCTTGCTATGACACGCATTTCCCATAGACACGTGCCTGAGTATTCATGGCATTCGTCTTCAACGGGTTAAAAGAGTGGTTTTGGTATTGGAGCAATCCTGGCTCAAGTTGTCTCCCTGGCTGGTGACCATTTTGATGTATCATGTTTTTGTTTGTGTGTGTGTATGTGTGTGTTCAAAGAGTACATACTGTATGTATTGTCTGTATATGCCATCACCATAGCAACAACCTGCAGCATATTGTCCGTGGGGTGACAAGACCTTTAAATATCTCATTTGGCAGATATTAAAAAACCTCCCAGCTCAATTTTGAATTGAAAAAAAAAATGATTTGAGTTTTGATACATGTTTACAATTATTTATGTAATCAGAAATAATGTTTTTGACATTGTCCCATGTCAGCATTGATGTAATTTTGCAAAGTTTTGTCAGCCCAGGGATGATATGTGTACAACCTGTTGGTAGTAACAACACACCACTCATCACCTGCCATCATTGTTTGAAATGACAGCTTTAATCCCAGGAATTTCCATATCACAAATTTTGCAAGAGCCAAGATTCGAGAAATTAAAATGAATGCAAAAGTTTCTGTCTATACCATATGTGTTGAATGCTAGTGGCAACTATCTAAAATTTCATGCCATGAAATAGGATGCCAGCTTCAAATCGTGAAAATTTCGTGCCACGAATATTTCAGGTTTTACAGTATACATATTTGTGCCCCATACGTTTTGCGAGTGTGAGTATACAATGAGGTGACATCGGCCCTTTAAGCAAGGCCCAGCGTTGTAGTCAGTGTAGAACCGGGAGGCAATTTGATCTCGCGCTTGCCATTTAGATACTAACCTGCATCTTTCATGTACTGATTGAATTTGATGGATTTTGTATGCCCTTCCACAAGAGAGACCCATTACAACCTTCATAGACTCCAATCCCAAGTTTTCATCCGCTGCTCCCATTACCCAGATATGTAATTGGCTCAGAGCTCGAGTGTTGTGTCAGTTGCTGTATGATCTCGTACAGCATTTGAGGCTGATTTTTGTACCGTGGGATGGTGACCACGGAGATGGCAGATATTGCGCTGCACTGAAGTAAATGTAGCCGTGAAAATGCGCCATTTGAAATCAAATTTTTTGCTGGATAATGGGGAGGCTCTCCGAAAGAATATTATGCATTGCCGCATTTTGTGATGAAGAGCTAACAACTTCTTCCCCATCCGGTGATAGGTGGGGATGGTGGATGAAGATGTTTTCCCCCTGTTTTCTCGCTGCCATGACGAAGAGGTTTCGGAGGGCTGGGTCTGCATCTGTGTGCGAGTCACGTGCAGGCGTGTGGCACGATGCACTCTGATGGTATTGCCTCGCTGCCGGGGATATTGCCTTTGTTTGAGTGTCAGTGACGAGAATGATCGAGCGTCAAAATGCCAATATGAGTTGCTGGGGATGGTGCACTCGGAGTAGTGATTCAAGCTGATTAGCAACCAGATAGATTCTGCTCCTCCTAATCTCAGACTTCCTTGGCCATCTCATGTGTATGATGTATCCCTTTGTTGATACAAGGAAATGAGTTATGGCAAGCATTTGAAGAGACACTGTTCAAAAGCATTAAAAAAAGATGAAAAAGAAATGCTTCTGCTACATACAGTTTTGACTTAGCTATATTGCACATATCCACAGGACTTGAATATCTATCCAAAATCCATGAAGTTTGCAAACTCAAAAGATATGTCATCATACTACAGTCTTTCAATAAGCAAACTTCTTTCCCCTCCCCCACAAAAGAAAAAATAAGAAAAAAAAATGAAAGAGATAAGATAAGATAAGAATGTAACACTTGAAATATAAGCCTCAGTACAGATTATGTATCCAAAACATATGTTGAGTTTAATTGTCTAGGAAACTTTGTGATGTGTGTTTACTATTTTTTTTAATACTGAATATGCATGGGCTTTTCAGAAATGTATATATATATGACAAATATCTAGCATGAACTCTCCTTTTCATCAACATTGAAATCTGATCTGGATAAAGTACTTGGCAGTAAACATGTGAAAAATAAAACTAGAGCAAAACTTGGCACAGTATTACAAAATGACATGCCTCTTTAAGGACATTGTATCATGAGTGAGATTAGATTTGTTTTTGTCTTTTAGGAGTCTTTTTTTAAACATGAAATTTTAAGCCACTGAAAGGCATTTGGTGCAAATGGTAGTTTGCGCTTTATTTGTGCACTTCCCATGAGAGTACATATGATGTGTCTATCAAATATCAGAAAAAATTGCAATGTGTGATTATAGATCATTTGCTGTAGATATGTAGGGCTTTAATAAAGATTGAAAAAAGAGAGCCCCAGCATAAACTGTCTCTTTCGTTGACATCAAGATCATCTAGAATGTTCAAATACCTGTGAGATGCCACATAATACATGTAGCAAAGTCATCTACAGAGAAGTATTAAAAGAGTTTTGGATGACATAGACTGATCTTGTGGCCCGTCACCGAGATCACTTACCGCCGAACTTCAAGTTCGGCCCAGGGTTCTGAGACATTCCTTCGAACTTGGCCCGTGTCTATCAAACAGTGAAACAGTATCTGGCAGGCTTTCTGACTTCTCCCCCGAAGTCAAGTGCAGCCCATTTGTCATCGTCGTGAATATTCTGGGGCTGTTACTCCAGGAATGCTGAGTAGTTTGATACGGACTGAGACCAGCTCGTGGAGGGAAGTAGACTTTTTCTCCAGACCATTTTGCTGTGTGTATCTCGTCAAAATGATATTGGGGAGTGTTCTAGAATGGCCACCCTCTTGCTATCAAAATAGCCTAATTTGTTGCAGAGGAAAAATTGACTGATTTGCAGGTCTCGTGTACCATCATCGTGTGCTTTTTGTAACAGTGTTTCACGTACTTACAGTCCGTGGAAGGGCAGCGTTATGATATGTGTGTATTCTACTCTTTCATTTGCTAGAGTATCACCAACATCATTATCATTTTTACGGTAGTGTTTACTGTTCTGATAATCATGATGACTTTCATATTCATCTTTAGTATAAACCAAACTGAACATATGACCATCAATTAATGTACTAGTAAAGAACACTTCATGCAAGCAAATGGAAAATAAAAATGACCCTAGAACAAACAAAACGAAATGAACAAAACTTTAATGAAGAAATTATGTGATGTGATACAGAACTATTAACAAAAAGTAAACAAAGAATAGGAAAAACGAGAAGGTCGGGAAGGAGAGGTTTTCTGATGGGAGATAGAGGAATGGTATTTGATGAGGATAACGGTAAAGGTGGAGAATGATTCAGGGAAGATGAGATGAGGTTTAAACAGAGACCACCGTGGAGGATGAAACGAGATGCCAGCTACTTCTTGCTGCTACTCATTCCTCTTCTCCACTGTACCCTACTCCATTGTCAAACAAACAAGTTCATCAATTCTTCTGTTACTGATAGTATTAAACTGCTTCATATAAACAATTTCAAAGGCATCAGATAGTAGTTTAAAGAGGGTTAATGGGTCTTTTTTTTAAAGTAAATTACATTTGATGAATAAGAAATCATTGTAAAATGAGGATGAAGTTCTATTTGGACAGGGATGTACTGCGGGATGTAATGAAAGTAAAATGATATGCCCAGAAGAATGAGAAGATTGAAGGGGTTGATGTGTAAGGAAGAAGAATTTCCAGATTTGAGGGTGATGAGGCTTCTTCCTTTTGATATAAAGCCAAACATATTAAGAATACAATTTGACAAAAGTCTACGCTGATTCGTTGTGCCTTGTAACAATGGGAAAATCATGTGAATAATGTAGAGCTGTAGAGAGCATGAAATGAGAACGATATGGCTCACGGGCACCCCTTTCCATCAAATCTTTCACGGCGATACCGATTTGCGATATGATGCCTGTCACCCGGTTTGAGATGATGATGATGATGATGATGCTGTCTTTGCCAGGCCACATTAGGCTGCGCATGCACCCACAATTGCTTGCAGTGTCCGAAATAGGACCGGGCATGCTTGCTTCGTCTTGAGATGGCGGTGGATGCGGAGGAGGCAAACCTCAAGGAGTTTAAACACGCTCTGCTGGTGGTGGGGTTAGAAAAAAAGAAAGAAGAGGAGACCCTCATAAAAGGTGTACACGTGTGTACGGAAGACCCCCCCCCCCCCCCCCCCCCCCCCGACCCAGTAGTGTACTCGTCTCGGTTAGTATGCAAGCTCACACCTTATGTCCAGCGAGTGTGACAAGGATACTTGCTCTGGAGAAGATGAGAGAGGAGATGTTAAGAGAGGATGTGAGAGGCAGGTACAGAGAGAGAGGGGGGAGAGATGGGAGAGAATGAGGAGTGTGTAGCACTGGGGGACGAGAGAGCTCTATTACTCCTAATTTAAGACATCAATCATGCGCTGACTCGATTTATCGAGGGGCTGTCTGCTAGAGAGCACAGTGTATTCGCCATCTCTTACCCCCACCCCTGATACCACCCCCCCCCCCCCCTCCCAAGAAAAGAAAAAAAAATCTTGGGAAGAGTCTCCACAGACTCATTCTAGCTTGATGGCAATTAGTGGCATGTCTGGGCTGTGGCATGTGTGGAAAATGAAGCAGTCCGCCATGCGTAAATGTTACGATATCATGTGTCTGGGATGGGAGAGAGGGGGGTATTTGTTTTTAGAAACACACATGTAATAACTGTTTCATTGCTTATAAAGGACAGTGCCACGTATGATAGCTTTCAAAAGAGAATATTACTGTCTTATGAACACTGATGATAAATCTGTTTGAATATAAAATACAACATTCTCTCTCTGTATATTTTTTTTAATCAGCCTTTGTATGGAATGAGCAGTGTCATTTATAGTGAGTTGATTGCCATCATCACTGCCCAGTCATTTTCACTGATGGCCATAAAGGGTGTATTAAAGGGAGAATCTCTCAGAACATGTTCCATCCTTTTTCACCAAATACGACATGATCCAGAGTCTATGAAGAGCATCTTAATGAAGTCTACATGTCCCCCCCCCCCTGCTCCTTTTTGAATTGGGGTTGCCCTTATTTGCACTTTTTCATCCCCCAGCATGGATTCTTGTACATTGGACAAATGCTGATCATTTCTTGAAAACTGATAAATTGGATAAATTTGACCTTTTCACTCTGGCATGCATGCCCGAATTGACATTTACTCACACATCAAAGTCACCTGTGCAATTTGTGCCCTTTTCCGTCTATCTAAATCTGATTAATTTCAATTTGTGTACGTGTATTCAACTTCAGAGGACATGCAGAACGACATCGCCAAGGACGTGGATGATGACTGCCACCGGAACGACGAGCAGGTCAAGATCGTCCTGGAGAACTGCCCGAACAAGCTGCGGCCGCTGCGCAAGAAGTTCATCCGCATCTCCTCCCAGGCGACCATCAACCACATCAAGAAATTTGTGGCCAAAAAGCTTCAAATAGACAAATTTAACGAGGTGGGTTGTGGGTTGTGGGTTGTGCTTGTGTCTGCATTTTTTTTTAAATTCAAATGAAGGAATTTGGCTATCACTTTCAGTAAAAAACAACTTGACGCAAGAATTCATTAATTTGAAGAATATGCCGTACCCACTGCTATGGCTGTCAGGTGAATGCTAGACACTAGACACCTGTCTAGTAAGCCGGAAATTGTTGGTTCGAGTCTGACTTGTTTTTTTATCATGGCTACTACTAAAACACTAAATACCTGAATAATCGGTGCTTTTACATCAATGAGGGACAATTTGTCAATCAATTGCATTTTGCTTTTCTTTGGATATGAGTACTTCTTTGGGAGTAAGTGATTTTTAGGTGTCTTTTGGATCATGTGTTCAACTTCAGACCAGAGCTTCTACAAATCTTGTTGAAATTCATCGTCTTTTCGAGCAAAAACAGACTAAACAAAACAAACATAAGATGAATTTGTGCAGGAGGATTAGTAGACTCTTGGGCATTAACGGTAATCAGTTAGGGACCAGAGTGGGTGGAATACCTCCTGAACAGAGTCTTTGGTGTGAACGCAGCTCGGCCTCTGAAATTAGCAATCAATACACCAAAGTCTTTTGAAGAGGCTCATCTGAATGGTGAATCTCTATGAGGAGCAAATATCGTTAAATCGCACGTGTGATTGTTGATTAATGAAATTGGCTTTGTATGTACCAAAGTGTCCACCAACAGTTTCCAAAATGCATGGAAGCAACTGAAAAATAAAAGTAGATTGCCTGAATATGTGGTTAAACAACATGTACGTGATATCTCGAAATAAGATGGTCACTTTCAGTCTTATTTGTCTCTGATTATATATGCCCTCATAATTGGTAATTTGTCTCTGATTAAGTTTGATATCTTTCAAGAGGTTGATGCCCACATTCTTAACGAGACAAAAGGAGTTGATTCATGCATACGGTGGTGACTTCCTCTTTCTTTTTTCTCTGCCCCTACATCACACCCTGCAGCTGGATATACTATGCAATGAAGAAATTCTAGGGAAGGACCACACGTTAAAATTTGTATGCGTGACGAGATGGCGGGCGAGGGTAAGTTTGCAGAATCTAAAGTGATACAGTGGAACCTTGTAATAAAGAGGTTGGACATAACAAAACCTTTTCCAAGGGGATTTTGGAGGCCTCAAATTTGTCTGTGTGCCCTGATACAGTGAGAAACCTGGGTCCTGTTTTATAAAACTTGTTATCAGTGACAACTGCCTCATTTCTATGACAGATTTGCTCTTAGCCAATCAGATGCAAGGATTCCAGTAGCTTATAACTATAACAAGTATGACAACTTGTAACTGATAACAAGTTTTATGAAACTGGGTCCTGATACAACAAGGAATTGTCATGGTATTTACAGGTCCTCCTTATAAGGAGGTTCCCCTGTACTCTGTGGACATTTTTTTTCACCTACTGTAAACGTGGAAATTTTCGCGGTACATTAATTTTCGCGGATTTCGCGCTACGTTCGGCTAGCGCGAATTCAAAAACGCGCGAATATATCTTCGCAATTTTCTATGCACATTTTGAACGGCCTGAATTGTGTGCGCTTCGTCGATGATACAGCTACGTAGCACAGACATGTTTACGCATATAGCAGTATCATCGCACGCACCGAGCCCATGGCCGATTGCTACATCCCCGCGACTACAGTACTAGTACTACAGTACATCGAGTAAAATACACATGTACTACGTAGTTGAGCGCTTGTACATGTACTCGCACTCGCGCCGCTCGCTACGAAAAATTAATCGCGCGAAAATATTGACGTTTACAGTATATAGCTTCTGACCCTCCCTCACATACAACATTCACAAACACACACACACATGAACACTCTCCAAGAAGTGCTTGGGCACACAGTGAAACACACTCACACAGACACAGATAGCTGCACATGTGGCCTTCAAATAAAGACTTGCCCAAATTTGTTTCTACCAATGATTCTTCGTGTTGTTATTTTCTACATCTTTCTGTACCAACCTGTAAAATAAGTGTATATACTACAACATTTTTCAGAGGATGGTTTGACATTTTGCTCACTCTGAAGTGTTAGCCCCCCCCTCCCCCCCCCAAAAAAAAGCTCCCCCCACCCCCTCTGCAAAAAACAAGAAGAAGAAGAAGAAAGTTCTTGACAGAGAGAGATGGAGAGAGAAAGAGGGATAAAGATGGAGATTGAGAAAGAGAGAGGGAAAAAGTGGGCATAATATGATGCATCACGCGTTACCCTGGGGTACCGTAGTACCCCGGGTTACCGCGGCGTGTAGCACCACCTCACGTCCACTCGAGGACAGCCGCAGATTAGAGAAATGCATGCACTGTGTGTGCGCATGCATAGTCACTCCCATGCCACTGCATGTTATACGACGCATGCATGGCACGCTGTGCTAGCAATAGCGTGTGCTTCAGTGCACTGCAGTGCAGTGGCTAGCCCTGCTAGCTCCAGCACCAAAATAATTTTTTTGGCAACCCAGGGTACAACCTTTTTAAAAAAATAAATAATTCAACAAAATGGCTGATTTTTATTTGGTACCCCAAGATACCATTTATGTCATCATACGTAGACTGTAGTATGGTTGACCAAATAGACCTTACTTTTCGATTTCAATAGGAATTTGCTGGAGAAGGACTTGCACTGCTTGTGAATAATGGAAAAAAATATTATATTTTCCAAGTTTTCAGTGTTGTCGCCTGGTTTGTTTACATGCTTTTGTTTATACATTAATGACACCGAGGAGCAAGTGTACGTAATTGTACAGCCAGCACTAGATTCTTGCAAATGTGTATAGTAGTCAAGCACAACATCAAACAGATACTGCATATATGCGAAATATTTCACAAGTAAAATACTTTGCAAATTGGGATTGCAAAATTGGGATTTGAAGAATTCAAACTCAAAGACACTTTAACCCTTTATATGCTAGGGCACTTAATCACACCCTGCCAAGTTTTTTTTTTTTCATGTTTGGAAAGCATTTCCTTTTAAAGCCAGGTCTACTTATTGTTTTGATTAAATGGCCCACTCAGATGCAATGATTCCTCATTCCAAAAGCTAGGAAAGCCATGATAGGAAAATAGGGATTAGGGGGATTAAGTAATCTCTAGTCATTGACAATCTAATTTTCAGATGGCTTAACAAAGCAACGAAGAGAGCACTTTACCTGATATGCCAATTGGCAAATGTGCCAATGAAGGTTAAGGTAAACGTTTTTCCTTGAGCTTACAGAGAAAAATATTTTTGTTTGCAGTAAATCTTTGATGTTTGGTGTTTATCATTGGCACTTGTGTCCCTGGACGAAATTGAAGGACACGCGAGTGAGACAAATGATGTAAAATTCATGTTAAGCAGGTCCTTGATGCTCACTTTGTCATCATACTGTGCGTGACATGCTGTATTATGACCAGCGTCTGTCGTGATCATGAAACCATTTATGAAACCAGTCATGAATGCTTAATTGCCAATTGCCCCCCTTCCACCAGGGAGGTGAGAGGAACTCACCTCCCTGCTTCCACCCAGACGAATGTCAGACTGAATGAAAGTCCCATGGTAGTGTTGGTGGTGGTGTTGTTGGTGGTGGCGGTGGTTTGCACAATCAGATTCAAAATCAGTTTAACGCCTGAAATGTCACCGTTGCTATTCATGGATTTGTGATCAAGGACAGGTGTGAAAAAAAGGAAAACAAGGCATGTGCTCCTCATTAGATACCCCTTTTATACTGCACACGACTTTAGCTCGCTTCTTAAGCGAGATAACTTCAGCTCGGGCTAAGTCATTTTATGCTGCCGTTTATGGCTACCCAAGTTACGTGCGAGAACAGAGTATTTGTCATGGTATCCTTTCAAAGCGAGCTAACTCCCTGTATAAAAGGGATATGAGATTGTTTCAAATTCTCTCTACTTTCGTACTAATCCTCCTGTAAGCACAATTCCCTTATATACGTCCTCATCTGCACATGACCTTCTCCTGACTGTGTTTGTTTGATTAACATCCACAACTTAAAGGGATGGTACAGTATTGGTGGAGATGAGAATTGGGCATTTAACTTTTTGCAAGATACCAAGAAAACACTTACGATATAGTACAGAGCATACCATTTTAAGAGGAATTAAAAGTTTGTATGATGAAAATCGGGTTTTTAATGACTGAAACATCCAAAAACAAAGTAAAACAAAGCGATGGTAATAAAGTGTGGGTCCCACACTTTATTAGAATCGCCTTTTTTTGGATATCTCAGCCATTTCAAAACCAATTTTCATCAAATGTTGAATTCCTCATAGAATTACATGCTCTTTTATATTTTATAAGAGGTTTCTCATCATCTCACCAAAAAATGTTAGAAACCTGAAATTAGGTTTCAGCCAAAACTATATCATCCCTTTAAACTCCGGAGGGTACCATGTGTTCATGCTGTATTTTTGCTCAGTATAGACAGGGTATAAAACTCATCATTACTCTCTCCTACCTTTCTTCATTTGAACCCAACTCCCTTCACTTTTCACTTGTCTGAGCATGACTCCTTTCTCTTGATCTGAAAACAATTTTCCTCGTACCTGTTCATATGATTCCCTCCTTTTCTGTTCGTTGTCTAATCCCATAATTTCTCCAGCGTTTCCTCTTTTGAACTCAACTCCGTCCTACAGCTCCTCATCCAAACAAGGCTCCGTCCTATAACTGTCCTTTTCTGAACACGATCCCATCCAACCTTTCCTCATCTGAACAGAACCCCCTCCTACCTTCCTTTGCTTGAACCCAGGATCCTGTAACTTTCCCTTGTTTGGGCATGGCCCCTTGTATATGTCTTTGCCTGTCCTCATTTTTTTATAACAACCCCCTCATACCACCAACTCCCTCCTGAATATCCCTCCTTTTTATCTGTCCCTATCAGAAAACAACTTCCTCGTACCTGTCCCTAGCTGTGATTCACTCCCTTATACCTGACACCCTTATATTAGGACCTACCTTCATACGTACATACCTTTCACCATTCGAACAACGACTCCCTCATTTGTGTTAGAGTTTACTTTGCTTGTTGGGCAGCAACCTGCCCCGTCTTGAATTCCATGACTGACACACCTGCCACCCCAAAAGCGAGCCAAGTGATGGGCGAGGGAAACCGGAGACTCGGCCCCCAGTCCAGCGGCAGACTCCTGTGATGTGATTCACCGTGCTGTGCCGGCAGATCGAGAGGGTGGAGGGGATTGGGGAGCAGGGGAAAAGAGGATTTATCTTGGTATCAGGGGAAATCTGGTACTTGGTAAAAGACACAGGGCTCCGCGTAAGGGGGGGGGGGGGGTGGAGTTGATGGAGAGATGATGTAGGAGGGCGGTTATTTGTCTCCAGTGTAACCATGGTGATGGGTTGAGACATGATGTGGTAGAAGCCATTGTATGTGTCGATATGCACTTTGATAGCAGTACACTGTTTAACTGAAGTGCATATTAAAGACAGTGAGAAATGGTAAAATGATCTTGTGTAATGTTATGGGAACAAGAAAAGATAGGGAGCAATGTGTGCGTGTGTGTGTGTGTGTGTATAAAAGAGAAAAGGGATGGGGGAGGTGTAACAATTTGTGTGTGTTATCAGTAAACCAAACATACACAACATACAGCCGTCAATCATGTTTTTATGTAAACATGGCATTCAGGTGTCAGGTTTATTTAACACTTCCATTAAAAAAAAAAAAAAAAAAAAAAAAAAAAAAAAACATTCCTTTTGATTGATGGTTTTGACTGAGAAAAGGTTTATCTGTTTTGTTGAATATACATGTGTAAACTTCAGTTAGAATAAAATCTTCAGAATAGGAAAGCCTAAGCATTAAGACTGAACAGTTTGATTTAAAAAAAAAGACTGCAGATCTCAATGAGAGTGTCAGCCACCGTACAATGAGGGGCATCTAGAAATGAGTGTGAAAGGGGCCCAGTAGCAACATTCGAACTCGGTATGAACATAGCCCAAACTTGCTTATATCATATATGGCTGTGTAAGCCACAAGAATATAGTGCTGGTTTCTTGTATAAGATATTGTGTAGATTGTAGTTTGTGCAGATCATTATGGGAGAAAACAGAAGCATAATTAGGAGAAGTGGCAGCTACAACAGGACTTTGCTAGTCTGTCGCAACTTCCTCTGCAGTTGCCAGATATGTCTCGGGATTTGCGGCCCTGCCACACTTCAATGTCGCGAGTTCTCAACTTACGGCTTGTTCATTTTGCCAGATTTCCCCTGATACTTACACCTCTTCAGGTGATCATTTTAGCCAGAGTCGTTCCAGGGATGCTATACAATTTACTACACAGGGAATAGCCAAACTAGCACACCAATATCAGTGTGTGCTGGTATGTGCACCTGAAAAGTAGCATTATTTCCTATTTTCATTATTGACTTTGTTGTTATTATGATAATTGTCATCACCGGTAAAATTTCTAAGAGTTTAAGAAAGTTGAAACTTAAAAAAAAATGCAAAACATCACAGATGAGTACTGATATGACCTGTAATAATATGAATATTTTGTTGCAAACAAAACTGCTCAACTCATGTCCCCATCAGTGATAGTGAGTCCCCTCCCCCCCCCCCACCAAAAAAATAAATAAATGATAACCCCCGAAATGCCCTACCTTTCCCATTTTCAGTGACCCCATTACTCCAATACAACAATCCTTTTTTGGGGGGGTGGGGGGTGGGGGCTGATTTCGTGCTGTGAAAACCACATCTCAGGTTGTATTGTAAGCATGCAAGAAAAAGATGAGTGATGCACACTGTGGCATTGCATTATCTCATTTTGGAGGTCACAGGAGGTGTTATTTCATCTATTTAGATACTCATGGGGAAAGGAGTTGGGTTTGGTCCTTTTTCATTGTGGTGATGAACATTAATCTATATACCCATCCACATGTTGGCTTTGTGTTTGGGATGACCTGCTCAGAAAAGAATTAACTACGGTATCATCATTAGCGTTCCTCATGCAAAGGTAAATGAACCCTCCAGAAATCTTCATTCAAGGGACTTTCCCCTGGACTTGGGAAAGCAATTTGCCACCGCCATGGCTTGATAAGCAGCAGCCTGACAACATCTTCGCTCTCATACTCAATCTTGTCACCAGTTAGTCGGCAGCGTAGACGATGATCCACGCCCGACACACATGCACGCGCTGTGCTGATTTGCTCTCTGCGGCGCCATAGGCTACTGCGACGACGGTAGTCCCTGTAGTAAAAATGTTTTCATTTCAAGAAAGGTCACATGTAGCTCTTGACTCCGGCAAAAGGCTTTGCATCTTTATTGGATATTAGCAGTTAATGAGACAGAGTGAACAGACAATGATGGATTCAAAAAGTTCAGTCTGGCTGAACACCCCCACTTTGAAGGAGGATCTTGCAGCTACAGCAACAAATATGTCTTTTATAGCTATATATTCACATCTATAGGCACCTTATAATCAATGAAAATCTATCTGAATGCCAGACAAAGTTGTGTGCTTAAAGGTAAAGCGTAGTTCTCGGAAGGGGTCAAAATTCATCTTCTATCATTTGGAATTTGCTTTCTATTTATTGAAATGATCTGCGAGGAAACTTGTCCTTGCTGATGCGATTTGCCAGGATAAAGAGTTATTTTGGAGCGTTTTGACATCGGAAGTGTAAAATAGTTTAGATGAGAGTGCCTGACTTTTATTCCTGAAGAGCTTTTTTCCATTCTGTGATGGGTAGGTAGAATGTTACGCGATGATCGATCATGTCCTAGCAATTGTATATCCCAAAAAGCTGCGTATGATTCACTCTCACATGGAAGATTGATGGACTCTGCTATGGCCCGATTTATTCATTATCAGTAGTCAATCGTAAAACATTACGTAGCAACCATCATCGGATATGTTCTCAGATTGCAATACTAGCACTGTCGGTGTACCTTTTTGGCTAGCATCTCATATTTTCATCATTACCCAACTGAAATCCTGTTCAAATTCATGAAATTCTTCCGTCGAGATGTTTTCATTGCCACTGATGGACAAATTGCCCTACATCGATGTAAATAAGCACTGAATTGATCAGTGTTTTAGTAGTAGCTATGATAGATTAGTAGTAGCGATGATTAATTCAGTGCTTATTTACGTTGATGTTGGGCAATTTGTCAATCAGTTGCAATGAAATCATGCTGTCACAGCATTACCTCACACATTTCTGATGCATGTATGTGTCCATTCTGGAGCTTCAGCTTTAAATTGCTGGAGACGGGAAGGTAGATAGATCATGATATTCGGCAGTTCTGTAATCAAGATGTTAAAGAATTTACCCAGGGCTTCTTGTTATGGAATGGTGCTAAAACAGGATATATCAGAAATATGGACTAAATAAAAAAGGCATCGATAAATGCTTTTCTCAACCATTCACCAGGCTCCAGCTATTTCTCCAGTACCAACAGGGTTCAGCGCATCTCTACTGAAATTTGATCCCTTCGAATCTTTCATGTTGAACAAACAAAAGCCTTTGTTCCACTTCATGGAAAGAGTTTTCGAGGTGTGTAAAACAGGGAGTGGAAATAGCCCGAGCGCTTGGGGCAGCGTAATTCTACACTGACCATCTCCCCTTCCTCTGAGTTGGTAATGTGCAGTGTGTGCCACTCGGGTACTCATGGACTCCGGCTGATTTCCTGTCACTTTAGCATAACCTGATCCAGTATGCAAATCTACCTCAAGAGCTGACCGATTTAAAATTCAGCACATCTCAATTTTCTACCCCACCTCCCTCCTTCTCCTTCTCCTCCTCTTCCTCCTCCACCACCTCCTCCTTCTTCTTCTTTCTTTCTTTTACTTTGATAAATTTGTAGATACTTAGAACTCTTTCACTGTCATCCTTTAATGTAGTTGTTAGATGCTCAACCATATCCAATTGACAAAGCTATAAAAGTTTTAGTGCCTTTTCATTGTCTTTTTACGACACAGTGAGTTTTTATCTAACTTTAGTTTCCCATAATTGCAGAGTACTGTCAGAGTAAATGAGCATCGTTCACACTGAATATGGAAAAATTGTGACGTAAGAAAATCACAACATTATGGGGAAAGTTACTTGCAGGCAACTGTGGCAAAAGCGACTAGAATTGGCGGCAAAAGTGACTAGAATTTGCGGCGGAAAAAAAAAAGCAACAGCCAAAATTGCAGCCTAGCATGTAATTTTTGTAACTTTACAAAAAGTTTGCCATCACAATTTGCAGTCAGGGCTGGCCCTCCCCTCAAAAAACTGGCAGGATATTTTACATGATATCCTGATCTCTCCCTGCAATGTGGCCACATGTGAAAATTTCATGAGGTAGGCCAGACTGTTAGTTTTGTCTTAGCCATATGTAGCTATATGCAGCACTTTGCTGACACCAAGAGCACTTGTGCATCATGGTAGCAAGCATTCACATTTTTTTTTTCTCCAGAGCTGCGAGATTTCAATTTTTTCGTTGCAGTGTGAATGCAAAGGTCAAATGTTGCACATTTGTAATGTTGCAATATTTTCCAAGAAAGGTTCGTTTCTGTGAAGACTATCATAAAAATTTTGGCAGTGTGTATTGAAGGAGGATGACATGACATATGGTAGCTCGAAGGTATCTCATTCACTGTTCATGTTTCGAATAGGAGAGACATGATATCGAGATGTGACAGTGTGGGTGAAATATGCTTTGTGGAGGTGATGTGGCGGTGACAAGACAAAGAAACCTTCCCATAACAGACAAGCCCCCTGTTCAGATGCAAACCAGTTTATACCAAAACTTGATAAAGAAACGACGTCTAAAGAATCATCGTATAGCCGACAGACCGTTCAGCCGCTGATCTCAACCGTTCTGGAAAAAATTCGATGTTGTATAGATGTGCAGTTTCCCACTGCACATGTTGTAATGGTCATGACGTCGCTGCTAGTGAGAGGAATAGGGTCGCATTTCGCGCGTGCTCACATTGCAGTTATACCATTCTATGGTCGCCATACGTTCAGATGCGTATGGACATGATGGAATGCTGATTCGTTATCGAGTTCTAGTTCTTGCTCTGACTGTCTTTTTGTTATACATTGTTTCGTTATATGTTGTTTCATTAGTCAGTGTTCAGATGCATAAATTCATCGCATAGCTATACCGTTTTGGTATAGCTATATGCTGTTTTAGTATACAAATTTTTTGCATCCAAACATCCTGTGTTTTAGTGGGAGTCGTCATCAGAGCATTCTACACTCACAGACAGCTATTGCCAGTCATGAAATCAGGCTGGGATCAACATTTTCTCAGTCAGGTGGCACTGATGTATTTGCAGCATTCCCACAATGCTACAGCTGATCCTGATCCGATGATGCCCTGGCCGTCCAATGGGAATGCTTGGTGGGGCGGACTGGCGACCGACCGGTGTAATACTATCACATGACCCTGTGCTCGGTTCCGCCAGTACCCAGGGGCATTGCAATCAGGCTGTTCTGGCATATTTTTTCCCCTCCTTTAGGAAACAAGGGGGCAGAGTTGTGTCATTAGTCTCCGCTTCCAGGCAGCAGTAGGGAAATTCAATCCCTCAACAAAGACATGAACTGTCGAAAGAGAGACGTTATTGACGAAATGAATGTTGTCATCTGATGGATTGTTTAAAAGCTTATGAGTCTTCTTCTTGTATGGGATGAGGTCACCCTTGAAAAGAAAGAGCTGTTGCTAATGGTTTGTCAGCCCCATTCACACACAGGAGTTATTGGTTTTTGCAGTCGCGATGCAACAGTTGATTCCATTGGCAATCATTCACACGTGCTGCGCTGCACACGCAGAGACTTCAACTCTCCCGTTTTCGACAGGAGATCTCCCGCCAAAAACCCATTTTTGCAAAATCTCCCGTTCTCCTGCTTGAGATTTAATTTCTCCCGCCTGGGCTCTGTGTCTCCCGTTGGAAAGGATTTCTTACTTATTGCTATCGTATGTTAAAAAAATAAGCCTTAGATAGCATCAGAGAGCATCTAGAAATCTAGGAACTTCACGCTTCGTACACAATTATCAACTTGGAGTCTCCTGTTTGCTAGGGGTTTCAGGCGGGAGAATCTCCAGATCAGAAGGTGCTTTTGGTTGGAGTCTCTGCACACGTGGCAAAAAATAATGGCTCGGCAGCAAAATGAAGTGCTTTGTATCTTCTGCATGTGCGGACCTAGTGCAACGAGAAGTATTATGGCAAATAACAAGAAAATGATAGCTTCTTCAGATACAGTTCATGCACACCATGCAAATTATTGTGGGAGTTTTTGAAAAATAAAAAGTTAAGTGGGAGTGATTTTGGCAGCATGGTGCCTTTTCATGAGAGCTAGGTAAACCACTTTTTGTTTCCGCACACAATTAACAATTTTTGCATCGCATTGAAAAATCGATTTCCAAACACCTTCAGTTTCGTACATGCGTGTGAATGGGACTAATGTGTTGCATAGCAGTGGGGAATGGATAAGACCCACAGAGTAGAATTGATTTGAGGAAGGAGGGGGGAGGGGTCCGCTGAATCTCTGCATTCTTATTAGCGAGATGAGCAAATGTTTGCTCCATCCTTGAGACAGCACTGCTCGGCCACAGTCTGTGGTGGTAAAAGGGGAGGAAATGACAGCACATTATTCATACAGCTACTTCTCTCTGTCCCCCAAGTCACATCGGGAGAGGTTTCACGTTGCCATAGCAACGGGAGGGAGCATGTGCCTTGAAGAAAATGCTTTATTATTCTCCCTTTGATGCATATATAACCCTTGAGGAATATTTACCATTTCCTCTGTTGCTTTCTCCTCATCATCCAAACATGCAAAATAGAAATGGCCCTGTGGGAGTTTCTGATGACTGGACTTTACTGATATCATCAGGTCATTAAATGGTCACTCCATCCTATTTGTAATGTCTTGTTGAAAGACTGTTTAAAATTGTGGTCGCTCCATTTCAAACTAATAGTTAACCTCTACCGGCTGAGCTCTATATTGCTGTTCAGATAGATTAAAAAAAAAAAACGACAACACATCAAGCAGACAAAAGTTTTGAAAATGAAGCTTTTATCACCAAGATACCTATAAACAATATTCTGAACCTGCTCATAAGCCACATAACCAAATGGTCTGTTCTAACACAACTGTGTATGGGGAATCATTATGGTAAATGCAGTCACTAATAGGTTAGTTTTTTTTTTTTTAACTTAATTTCTTTTTTTCATAGCTTCATATGTGCACATTATCAGACCATCATAGCATGTAGGACCATTTGAAACAGCCGAGATTTTTTAAACTGGAAATATTGGTAATAGTACCTTTAAAGGGATGGTATAGTTTTGATCGAGATGAGGCGTGCAATGAGGTTCCCAACTTTTTTGTGAGATAATGAGAAACCGCTTATGAAGTATGCAAGAGCATATAATTCTAAGAGGAATGCAAATTTAATTTGATGAAAATTGTTTTGAAATGACTGAGAAAAAAACAAAGAGGTCCTAATAAAAGGTGTGACCCACCTTTTATAAGGACCACTTTGTTTTACTTTGTTTTAGACTATCTCAGCCATTTTTAAACTGATTTTCATCAAATGAACTTTGAGTTCCTCTTAGAATTGTATGTTCTTTACTATTTCACAAGTGGTTTCTAATCATCTTGGGAAAAGTTAAAATCCCCATCTCAACGAGCATGGAGTGACCATCTCAACCAAAACTATACCATCCCTTTAAGCTTGCTTGCCGATAGGGTCTCTTCTGTATTCATCACTTTGAACTGAACAGAGCCAGGAGCTCAGTAAACCCAAAAATTACATCTGAATATCAACGTTATTTGGAGAAGAGGGAGCAATTTTGAGTGGGAATAGTTCAGAATGGAAAACTAAGAGACGAATCTGAAATTCTGACTGCAGTCAGATGATCACCTCCAAAAAACTTGTACCTTCTTGAATGTCCAATCGAGAGTGAAAAGCTACCCATTGCTCAAAATGACTGGGATGAAATAGAATAAGATGAAACAAGCAGAATATGGACAGCATCCATGAAATCAGACAAAACTAAGAGATTGTGGAATTTGAGACTTTCATGTGTCGTCATGAAAGTGTTAGTGGGCGCTATCACAACAATGTCATTACCTTGCCATTCTCTCAGTGGTTTGTAGATGAAAGTATTCTAAAATTATCCCTCTCTGTCAATAATTTAACAAATATCGAATAACAAAACACAAATCTAGAACAATTTGATTTACCAAAGTAAGATCTTCTCCTTGAATATGTGGAAATTTGAGAATTACCAGTCACCCCTAAGTTTTCACATCTTTTGGACATTCAGTGATCAGTTTCAACCACTCTAGTCTCATATTGCACAACATCAAAAACACTATCAAGCATGAAGGACCAAACAGCTCAGATATCTCATGAACTTTGAAAGATGATTAAATCAGAGCATATGTGTCAGTGTGTAAGGGGCTCAAGTCCTTCCAGTCATTTCCTAAAACCAGAAAATAGATATTAAAAAATTGCAGTTGACAGAAGAAATGCAAGAAAGGATGGAATTGTGACAGAGAGGGAAATATGAGAATGCTGGTTTTTTTTTTTTGTTTCGTCCGTAATCCAGGCAAAATTTGACATTTGATAGGGTCTTTGCATGTCCCCCCACTTTATTTTTTATAGTGCTTCTTCCATTTACAGGAATTTAGAGCCATTAAGATGATTGACAAATGAAATGTCTGTCTTTGTCTTCCATTGCTTTTGATTTTTATTTATTTTTTGCCTGTCGTAAATCTAGACAAGGTTAAAAAATCTTGACTTTAGTGAACAACTCAATATCAGTGTTTTTTTCTGTTATGAGTGCAATGAGGGTAAAGGGGAAAAGTGGGTTATTGTTGTGAGGATGAAATGTGATAGATTCATACAACACATGATACATGCATTAGTACATGATGTTAGATGTTAAATAGTGTAACAGCAAAGCAAGAAGAATTTGAATGCTGTCAGTGTGCAAGAAAAACGAGACCATATTCATCCAAGTGAACGTTGCTGTGGAAATGCAGGATGACTTTTGACATCTTTTCGCGACAGCTTTTAATCAACATTTTTGGTGTTTGACAAGCTCTCTTTGTCGAAGATCTTTTAGAACAAAAATCAAGCCTCATTTTTCATCTGCTGATAGTTGTCATTTTGAAAGACGATACCATCTTGTGCTCTAACTTGGATCAATTACATGTGGGAGTGAGCGGCGAATCACAGTCATTGAAACTGCCCACCAATCCTTTAAGAACTGCCTTACGAAAAGGGAAACCGAGCGAGAAAGGTTATGAGTAGGAGGAAAGATGCGAGGGCGGTATAAATGCGTCCTTCCGAGATGATGCCTAAAATCTCGATGTATGGGTTATTCATAGGCTTTGACTGTAAGCTGATGTGGGGGAAAAAAGTAAAGAGATACAGAATATGTTTGGGGATTAGTAAGAGATAAGAGCAGGTAGGAAGACAAGAGTCAGCGAAAAGTGCAGAGACAACAGAGATGGAGACATATTGAAAGATATCTAACAAAGATAAAAGCGGGGTAAGGTTCATGCTGAGAGATTTCTTTAGAAAAAGAGAAAGAAAAGAGAAAAAAAAACAGAGAAGTTAGCCTCAAATAAGCAAAGGTGAATGCATATCTGGAGAGAAAGAAAGAAGCCGAGACAGAGAGTTGAAGAAGAGAGGAGAAAGAAAGAGAGAGAGAGAGGGGGGGGGGGGGTAGACAGAGTCGAGAGAGAAGAGAGAGCAGAGAAGAGAGAGTAGAAATCTAGGGAGATAGGGTAACGGAGAGAAACTAGTAGCATAGTTTGATAATGCCTTGGAGTCACCAGAGGGGGTGATGATGTGATGAGGCTGTAAGAAGCATTCAGTCAAAAAATTAGTAGAAAATATAGAAACATACAGTCAAATTAAAGCAAGAAATGGTAGGTGAAGAAAGGGTTTTTAATGCTGGAGATGAATTGTGTAGAGGGAAGGGGGTTCTCTTTGGATGATAGCAGTCCAGGTATAAATTTAAACAAAAAGGTGATCTGTGTCTACCATTGCTATAAGAGAGTAAGATGAAGAGGAACTATGCAATCAAGACTGTGTGTAAGTGAAGTTTCTATGTCGAAAGATAGCTATAGCATGGTACAATATGAGTTCAAACAACTAAAATTTTTATACAACAACGCCACGATCTTTAAAAAGAAAGAAAGAATAAAAGACGATGGAAAGTAAAACTGTCATTATGATACGCAAGGATGAAGAACTCTTATTCCTCAGTCTCCAGGGCAAAAGTGCAACAGCTGAATGAGAGAGCTGAGCATGTACGGCGAGAGGGTTTAAGGCCATCCTGACATTTCACATGTGAATCTTTTCCAAACTCGCGCTCCCCAAGGCATATCAGTAGTCTTCATCTTACAACATTGTTCGGTGGTCTCCTGCATACATCCATCTGCATCATCAATTTCAATCCAACTTGTACAGAATGTGATTATATATTATACAGACTCTAGAGTTGCAGCATTTGTGCAGAGGGCTTGAGATCCCTTCTGCTCACTTAAAGAGGAAATCCACCCCCCCCCCCCCCCCAAAAAAAAAAAAAAAAAATAGCTCCAAAAGACAGAGAACAAAATTCATTCCCTGCAGAATGTTTCAAAAATGCCAAAATAGGATAAGAAATAAGGAAGATATGACATTTTGAATTTTCACATTTTTTTTTCAGAAAACATTTCTTGACCAGTCCTTATGAATATTCAAATGAGTGAGTTGATGATGTCATATCCCTACATTTTTCATTCATGTTATATGAAATTTGAAAATTGTTAATTTTGGCAAATAAGGTAAAAGCATATTTCTAAATATGTCAGAGATAACATTTTTTTTAATTGAGATGGTTTCAAGGCTAGGTTTATATTCATACAGCTGAAATATGAGTTTTGTTATTTCTGTATATGAAATGAATAAGAAAGGGTGAGAGCATGACATCATCTTGCTGATTTGAATATTCATAATGACTGGTCAAGAAGTGTTTTTCTAAAAAAATTGAAATTTCAGAATGTCATTAATTCCTTATTTCTTATGCAATTTTTATCATTTTTTGCACTGTTCAGCAGGTTTTTTTTTTCTCTCTTTCCAATGAGATTTAAAAAGTTTTGGAGCAGATTTTTGCTTTAACCCGTTGAGGACGGACTGATTTTGCTACAACACGCATTTCCCCTAGACACCTGTCGGAGTATACTCGGGACTCGTTCTCAACGGATAAGTGACATACAATATAAACAATAAATACCAAGACAATATGCAGAAAAAAATAAAAGCAAGGTGGATCAGCCTACACATTAGGGATCATTGTTTCATAAATGCTTCTGAAAAAACAAATTTCATCTAATACACCAGAATATTACTGCTTAGGGTGGTGCATCCTTGCTTGCTTGCTTGCTTTGCATCAATAACTCAAACTCACACACCGGCTCACTGTACTAAGCGATTCTTACCTAAATGCCAATGCTGGCAAGAGGAGAATAATCATTTTCAGCATCCTGAAATTCAAGATGACATATATCCTGATTTGTTTTGCAGCTTTTTAACCATTCTAGAAATGAAGATCGTTAAGAGTAATGATTAGTGGCTGAATGAGAAATCAAGGGAGGGGAAGAAAAGGACACAGGCTTCGGATAATGAGAGTTGTGGGGAAAATCCTTGCAACATATTTGACCATTTGCATACTGATTTGATAACTCCGATTTAAGAAAGACTCTTTTGTTGATGAAATATGTATACTAATAACAGTAGTCAGATAGGCATGGAGTCTATATACTTTTGAGAAATGCGGTTGTCTTTAATTGTGTATCGTGGGTTATAGTAACATTTTTATTCGTTCTGAGCATTATACGAGTAGAAATAGTAGATATGGCCCAGTGAGTGTAGTAATGAGTTATTCATGATTGCAATTAGTTGTAGTAGGCCTACTTATCTTAATCATATTTCACTAATTTAAATCAAAATGGTAATTTTATAGTGTGATGTCTCCAAGCATTTAATGATGTCATACAGATAGACTCCAATCAAGGCTTAGTCTTTAACTAACAGCTGGAGGGAGTGCTGTGCTCATCCATATCAATCAGCATTTGGAAGCAGAATAACAGCAAAAGTCTTGAGTCTAGACTAATGCATATTTTACATAAGGACAGGCAGAGGAAACACACATTGCATTTCCATCAACCTGAAACTTGGACCGCCAGGATAATCGATGCCCAGTCCTGAAATTAGCCTGAAATCTACATCCCCGTCAGCTCGGCCCCCGGAGGATCCCGTTTGAAAAATTACCCCGAAGTTCGGAGCATGCGAAAAATGTTTGAAACACTGAATCATGGTGTACGTGGGCCTTTGAACACTGCTCTGCGGGGGAGGTAGCCTCCTCATTGCTCAATCTACATGTACACTGGCCTTCTTGTGTTTATGTCCATTGTGTTTGATATTGAAAAATTTGTAAGAGAAAGGAGATGAACACTTTCAGAAGACAAGCAGAGAGTGCTCAGCTGAACATTAAAGTCTGCTTAAATGAAGCTGAGTGTATATACTCATCACATTATTGTGGAAAAAATGTATGCACAAAGGCATAGTCCCACCTTCAATAAAATGTGTAAGTCTCCAGGATTTAGGGACATCACAGAGAAGAGGGTGATATGAAAAAGAAAAATGTGATCAATGAAAAAAAGAAATAGGTTCTCATCGTGCTTGGGGAAGTGTCCTTCATTTGAACGGATTAATTAGCTAGTCCTCATCAGCAAATAGTGCACTATTTTAGAGTTAGAAGATAATGAATAGTGCTGTAAGAACACTATCAAATCTGCTTAAAGGGGGAAACTTACCCAAAACATATCAATGTGAATTCAGTGAATGCAGAAATATAAGAAGAACATGGCAGTGAAGTTTGTGGAAAATCATACACTCCATTCAAAGTTATAGATTTGCTAATTTTTTTGTCAAATCCATGTGACATTATTTCTGGATTAGACAAGTACAATACTTTAAAGCACGATATATTCGCGGCATGAAAATTTTACGAATTGGAGCCGACGGCCTTTCTCGCGGCATGAAATTTCACGACTTGCCACTGGCATCCAATGCATATTGTGTAGGCAAGAACTTTGCCGTGCATTTTAATTTCGCGAATGTTGCCGCTCGCGAAATTCGCAAATTAAATTACATGCGAACTTTCCTCATTTTACAGTAGTCTTTGATGTCACAGTAGAGGCTTGATTCAAAGAAAATATGAATGAAGAGAATTCTGTAAATTTTCAGGTCTTTACGGTAAGCACACATTCCTTCAACTTGTTTGCTGACGTAAAGTTAAGGGTAATGTTGTTCCCTTGCCCTTCTGAAGGATGTAAGTCATGAGTTCTTTCAGTATGCTGGCAAAATGAAATTGTGTGGAACTCTGCAAAATTGTGATTAAAAAGATAGAATATGAAAAGAGCGTGTGAAAGAGAGAGAGAAAGAAACTTCAAGCTGATAGATGCTGGGAAAGATAGAATGAAGGGAAGGAACATTGTATATTGATAGATAGATAGATAAAGAAGAGAGAGAGAAAGGAGAGAGAGAGGGGGGAGGGCAGGAATCAGGACAACCAGAAAAAGAGAACTTGCCGTTCAGCAAGAGAGTCAAGGAAGGAGATGAGAGCGGTGGGATGAGAGATGCAAATTGAATGCATCAGTGGGTGGGGAGACGGTGGTATAAGGCCATTCATCTGACAGGACTCCGCTGAAAAGGCATACGGGCGGGGGGGGGGGGGGGACTCCTCTTCTGGCTTCTGTCTAATGATCCACAAACATACGCACAACACACACACCCCGGTCTCGCACATATACACACACATACACACACATACGGACATACGCACACATGCTTATGTACTCATATACGCAATTATACTCCACGTTAAAGGAGGATATATCGAGCCCCCTTTTCTCCAGCTCATTGGGGAAAGAGACGTTGGGGGAGGGAGGTATTAGAGTTGCAGGCATGGAAAAAGAGTACACTGTAGCCTTTACCTATAATACCCCCTTAGGCAGTCTAACCTCTAGATTTGGCTAAATGCAGACTGCCAATGCGCTTTTATTGCCATTTCAACAATCACAATATTGTTGTTGTGTATTTTTTTTTTTGGGGGGGGGTGGAGGGAGGGATGATTCGTTGGTGTTATGCTATGAATATTCTCCATCTGAGAGTTTTCAACCCCCACTTATCTTTTGAGAGAACGATACCTGTAAAGGTCTGAGACTGCACATAAATTAATGAAAATGATCAATTTATTTTTCAAAAGTACCATAACCCACCGTACAATGTGAAGAGGTGGCCCTATCTGGTTGCTTGAATTTTCAGATTCCGCAGCAGTTACATACAGATCAGAAACAGACCTTGTTAGTGTGTGTGAATGTATATTTTTTCTTTTTTCTTTCATACCAAAGCTTTTGCTAGATGTTACCAATCGCTTTTGTTGAAATGAACAGAAATATAATCTCATTCAAATGTCATGATATTTCCCATCAATGCCATGAAAAATTATCAGTCAGATTTCTTGAAATGTTGGTGCCGAGAATGGAAGGCAGCTTGCAGAATGAAAATGTTTGCCTGTTAGGTTTAACATTATTCCACAGTATGACTTTTATGTAAATGTCAATCTTCATTACCTGTAAATGTCTTCACCCACAGAGGAAATTGTACAGTGCCATTCTCTCTTCTTTTTTTTTTAAATCTAATGCAAAGCAAGAAAGGTTACATTTTATCCAGAATGTCTGCATTCTCTAGGGCTACAAATTCAGCAAGTAGTTTACATATCCATCGAATGGAGTTCCCATCCATGTACTCTGATTAGACATCTCGAGATGGAGAATCTTCTGATCAATTGTCTTCCATGGTATTTATGCTTTGTGCTTTTCTTTTCTTCTGCGTTTACCCCCCTGCAGAACGTTCCACTTTTGCTGCAGTACCGACCTCGCCTGGAGCTATGACACAACGCCAATGGGCTAGACAAGACTCTCAAAAACCGTGCTGCAAAAACGAGACTCTCTCTTCTTTGTTTTTTTCTTTCTTTTCTTGTTTTGGTTTTTCCTGGAATCAGAACACAGATACACTATCAACGTCATTTTTCTTTTGTCAGATTATATGTATGCTGGTTGTGATGATGGGATATTTTGATCATGATTCTGTTGATAATTTCTCTAACATGATGATGATGATGATGGATGACGACGATGATGATGATGATGATGATGATGATGATGATGATGATGATGATGATGATGATGAAGATGAAAGTGATGATGACAAAAGTGATGATGACAAAAGTGATGATGATGATGATGATGATGATGAAGTTGTTAATAATGATCAGATATACTTGAAGAAATCTGACACAGAGACATTTCAAAAGACAACTGTGAATATTTTTTTTCTTCGTCATTATGCTGTCTCGCAACACCATTTATGTGAAAGCCGGAAACCTGCCATTGTGTAAATATACATCATTAGCGTGGATGTCGGACATGTGAGAGGACATCTTCAGTCGATCTTTGACCTCGGATCATGTGATTTTTTTTTTTGTTTCTTTAAAAAAAAACAAAATGAATTTGAATCCTATAGCTTCCTTGAGTTTTTGACATGGCCAGTGAGAGGCAAGAGAAGTGTTTGTGTTCCATTGCCCTTCTACGCATTGTTTGCATCTGTGAATGTGCACGCTCCATCGCTCCCGCGGAGAATGCATCTTATACGTCACCCGTACAGCCCGACGAGTGGAGTGGCTCCAGCTCAGTGTCCTCTTTGGAGTTCATTCACATGGGGAATTTCTCTGTGTCCTCCGTTTCATGTCGGCGTGCCAGGGGAAGAGCGAGTAAAGGATCATCAACTTCGCCGCTGCATAGATGGAATTCAGAATATGGAATAAAGCGTCATCCATCACAAATCTGCAAGAATTCAACTCGAGGAATGTAGTGGCAAAAGAAAAAAAAGATAAATTGACAATCTTGTGAGCCTGTGTGATTTTGATGTCGTAAGATGAGCACAGAGAAGAAAGGAAAAAAAGTGACAAGAAAACAAGGTCCATTTGAAGATTTGGTGGTGGTTTGTGAATGAAAGGCAATAGGATGAAGGGAGTGATTAGGATAGACCATACAGCTTTTGAGGAGAAAGGTTCAACAATGCTTCATTAAAAGTCTGCCAACATTCTCTAGCAATCAAGAGAAATTTATTTAAAAATATTGTATTGTGCCATCTCCATATATCATGCCTACAAAACAAAAGAAAACAAGAGTGCTGCCCTCTGCATTTCTTTTTTTTAAAATACAAATGTTGTTCTTATTATACTGGAAGATAATCCCCAAGATCTTTGCTAGCTAGCTCGTGAACAAATTTGTTAGGTATTGTAGTTTGCCAGTCTGCCAGTCCATATTGCCGATTCAAATGTGGATGGATGACATTACCTTTGGATCAATGTCGCCTGACTTCCTTTCTGAATACCCCTCCCACTCGCTTTGCGCGTGTATGGCAGAGAATTAAAAAGTCAGCTTTTTGTGCCCTAATACAGTTGGGCGGAGAGAGGCAGGGGCAGTTTCTAAATGTCAGCGTAAACCTTTCCACAACGGCATTGATTGCCATTTTCCTGCGGTGTGACAACCTAACAATGCCTCTTGCTGCCTTTTTTTTTTCTTTCTTTTTCTTTTTTAGTAACTTCGGTACTCTAATCACTTACCCTTCCATTCATGTACCACTGCCATAAATATTCAATGTGCATGCATGTGGACTTGCATCATCGTTTGTGATGCCATGCTGTTAATCGTGCTCCTGCAGTAACAAGTACCTGCACCTTGCGTAGGTGTGCAGAACTCGAATCTGTGTGCTTTTTGGAGATAGTGAGGTTTTTCCTTTTCTCATAGCTATAGAGAAGGCAAAATTCACATTCATTTGTGCTACATGTGGTGACACACCAGTTGTTATGTTGTAGCATTTATTTAAAAACAGTGATGAATTCAACAGTCTTTAGATGTCAGTGCTCATAATATCGATTGGCAAAGTTTTGGTTTTTTTAAATCATGAACAATGTGCTCAAACAGCAGAGAGCTCATTCAAGTGCTGTAATTGTATGCATTGTTTTATGATGTTGTATAATGATATATAGATATTGATAATGAGATGTTTATTTAATTTGTCTGATATTTTTTTTTTTTACCACCTTGGTGAACAAACCTTTGTTTGACTTCCTTGATTAGAAAGATACAGTAAGCATGTGGCAATAATTGTGTAGGACAAAGGCCATGTTTCATGAAAGACTTACGTGAAGAGTTATTCCCTTAAATGATTAGTGCCATAGCAAAAGCCAATCAGCATTCAGAATTTGTGCTGCCATGGAAGCTGCTAGATTTGTACCGATGTCATTCTAGGAAATCTTTTATTCAGTGGGCCCCAAGACCCTTCTCCCACCCCACCCCTCCCCCACCCCTCGAGAAAGATGACAAACTGTTCTGTCAGTTTGACTTCCAGGGTTTTTTTTTTTTTCTTGACTCATCTTTTCCATATTAGTCCAGCAGGATGGATTTATATAGGCTTTTTACTTTATGAATATATCATTTACTTAAATGCTTGCAACATTCAATGATGAAATGTCTGTGTTAATTCAATATGCTTATAGTAGAGAATAGAATATATATCTCTACAAGCAGAGTGGAAGAATTACAGTATTCTCAAATACAATTTCTTTGTGAATGCATTTTGCCCAAGATGTATCGCAGGCTGTGCTATTTTCAAGCCTGCTCATTTTTAAAAACAGTATTTTATTACACACTAATTTAGGACAGAGCTACAAGTGTAAAGGAAGTTGTTTTGCACACAGGGGAATCTCTCTGAGGATTCTGGTGATCAGTTCTTGCAACTCTCAGCATAGTAAGGGAGAATTAAAGATTGGAAAGATGTAATGGTGGTACATTTGTTCTGTCATGTGGCTGTATGTTTTTGTGGGTCATCTCACTATGGCAGGATGATAGATGCAGTTTCACTTCCATTTTTCGGCAAGATCGCGGAAATGGAAAAACCCCTACGGATGAATTATGGCAAAAGAAGCGAAAATAAAGCTGTCTTGCATGATATCAATTTCAGTTAGTACAGTTATTGTCAGGTTCACGTATATCATTCCCTACGTTAACGTAATGTCACATTACACTGACAACTTGATTGACTTAGTGTATTGTTCCTTGTATGGACATTGCAAGTTTTCTGAGCTGAAGAAGAATGTGTGCCTACTTGGGCATGCAGTGTTGACCAAAAGGAGATGCCTGCACAACAAATGGAGATTGAGTTCATCGCTTTGATACAATTTTGTGGTCTATTGTATTGGGCTTTGTACTGAAAAAGAAAAGAACCTTCTCTTTGCCTTTGTGATGGCAATGCTCAGTTATTGACCAACACGTTTATTCAATGGGGGGAAAATGATTAATGTTGCTTCATTTTCATACAAGTTTGCGAATGCCTCCCAGACCAAATTATTGTATCAACATGTGATGAGACATATGTACCTAACTGCATGCAGCAGTCCATAGACTTTTCAGCATGCATGAAATGACATGGATGCAGAAGATACGCCATGTGTATGAAAGAATTGTTGGAAAAAATAATGAAATTTGAAGGTGACACACATTTAATTATGTGTGATGAGTGACGTGATCAGTGTTGCAATCTAAATGAGACTGAAATCAAGCGTTGTCGACAGATCGCATTTGTATCATATATATATGTGTATAAAACAGTGTATGTATGACAGATGTACTTGTGCACGAGTTTGTATGTGTATCTGGACTTGACGCAGGAAACTGGCTGGAGATCTGTAATCAGGGCAGGGCAAGATGGAATCATCGAGGCATTGAGTATTGTATGATATGATAGATTATATGGCATGCCCAAAGCATTGTCGGAGGAAGTTGTGGAACGGAGTGACGTTGTGGTGGAAGGTGTATGCATCTTCGTTGTTCTTTGGTTGAGTTTGTGACAAAACCAGTCGTTTCAAGCACTGTTCCTGAAGCAGACATGTACCAGCAAATGATCACTCATATTTCTTTAACTTTGTTCTCATAGTGGTGCGACAGTTTGTGTACCAGTACATTTTTGATGAGATAGAGGCGGATTCCAGAAATCGTGTTTACAATTAAAGAAAAAGATTTCATGTCAGAATCATGGGGAATAGGACAGAGCATGCTCGTAGATGTTGCAGAGCATTTCTCCTCAGAATTTCACTTGTACAAGAAGAACTTCCCTGCAGCATGCAGTGCTGTATCAATGCAATATGCTTTGAATACAGCATGATGTCAAAACCTTTATTGCATTTTTTTGCTCTTTCTGAGAATCTTTTGGTAGAAACTTGTCAGCTACATTTGCCGTCTTGTTACACTTGAAGCCAGCACCGTTTCATCTCGGACGACTCTGTGCTGCCGCTGCATCACGCCAGTCTCATTTTCAACGATGCTGCGATGGGCTGTGACGTTCCTCTTTCAGTGTGTACAACTTGAGAAAGGATCAGTAAACTAGAGGAATGAGAGAGACTGTGCAATACTCAAAACGTGGCCATAATGGAGGCTGCTATAGGGAAGAGGTGAATAAAAGTGGCTGTCATACGTGTATAAGGTGGAATGATACATTTATGACCTTTGACCCTAATTTACATACCCAAGATGGCATCTGATCAAGAAGTTGTTATTTTATGAAATAATGTATGTGACATGAACTAACCATGTGCAAAATATGGGGGTGATAGGAGCTGTTTTTCGTGAGTTATTGCAATCAGAAAACAAAAAATATTTGTTTTTTTTTAATGTGGGTGTGACACAGCATCACAGGCTTCAGTTCTCTGTATTGAAGTGGCTGTGGTTGGATAAAGATAAACTTTCAAAACAGCTGCACCGGGTGGTCATATTATCAATTCAACCAATCTGTTCATAAAATAAGTTTGCTATGACTTGCTGGCCTGGCCTTTCAGATGTCGAATCCTCCCGGTTTGTTCTAATAGTCTATTAAAATTCTTTGTGGAAGTCTTCAAGATTATGTTTAAAATAACTTGCTTTTAGCTCAGCCTATAGGTCTCATTCCAATCAAACTGCCTCTTTGGTGTTGACAAATCTAAACTTGTTAGTTTCCTATTAAGTCTGTCTTTGCAAGCTTGCCTTATCTCACAATTGCGTGGGCATCAAAGCGTAAACTTCTCGATGCTAAAATGACATCGTGAATGTAAATAGATTTCTACAAGTTTCTGTGCCAATGGATATTTCAAGCTTAAATCCAAATAAAGGCTTCTCTCTTTCAGTGATCACCATTCATCGTCTTTTTTTTTTTTCAGAGATGGTGGTTCCAAAATAATCAATCTTCGGAAATATAAAGAGAAAGGCAAAAAAGAAATATAATTTATCAATATTTCCATCTGAGGGCATCATGCATTAAAAGGGGTATTGCTTGAGAAAATTGTGCATGGCACACAGGTGTATGTTTGAAAGGCAGACCACGGGCCTCTGAAACATATCACTGCATTTTCGCTGGACTCTCTTTTACTTTACTTTCATTCACCATCACCCCACTAGTTACGCTGCCGTCCGTGCGTCCACCTCGGTCAACTTTTGGTTTTGTGCGACGCAATAGGCAATGTCTTGCTATGGTGCTACTCGGTTGAACGTCATAACGTAGTGAAGCCAATGTACATTTTTTAGTAATCATCATTCGAATCATGGCATGTATGCTAACCTGTAATTTTCCAGGTTATGGCCCAACACAGTTTCATTCGGAGGTCTTGCAAATTACTCATGCACGCATGCTTCGAGAGAACATTGATGAGAGAAGCAGAGAGAGAATGAGAGTGAGAGTGGATATTTTGTATGTATTTATAAAAGTTAGGAAAAACCATAGTGGCGTAAAGCAAATGCCCTGTTATTTCTGACCACATAGTTCCTTAATATAAGGATGTGTGCTGGGGAAGATGTCTCGGAAATGCATTCACCACATCTATCTTACCAAAAAAGTCATTAGGCAGTGGTGAAGGCATTTCTTGGGGGAAGAATCGACTTGGGATTCTGGTTAGACAGTCGAGTGACCCACCATAAAGTAGACAAAGAGAAGATGGCTAATGGGCAAATGTGGAGCAGTCTGTTTGTAATCATGTTGTATCCATTGGCAGTTCGAAATTTGTCCGCACGTAGCAACACTGCTTCAGAAATCTGTACCATCATCGTTTCACTAGATATCTACCCCCCACAAAATCATGCTGCAAAGATTCTTTGAAGTAATGGGCGTGTATTTCTGGTTTTGTCCGCGGTCGATGCTCGCTCATTCGTACCATGTTTCTCCTGCCTGCTACAGCTGCAGAAATAATCTCAGCTGTAGGTTGATCTCATGATTTCAATTACCGATATCCTCCTATTATTAAAAGGTATTCATCTTTCTTCCCATTTTTTTTTTTCTTTTTAAGAGAGAGATGGAGATACTGTATGTCCCATCAAACATGCCCACCTCTTTTCATAGTGTCTTCCAGTCGCATTTCAGCATAAAGGCAAATTGGGGACAGACAATCGCTTTTCTAAAAATGGCCATAAACAAAGCTGTGCACACCTTGTGTATCATCCATGGATTCAGCTCTCAAGAGATGCCCTCTCCCAAATGGGATGTTTTGTTCTGTTCTGCCTCCATCCTCTTGGGTTTTTCATCAACAGACCTCCCAACCTTTCGATCTAAAAATTACGGATTATTTGGCTCAAAAGTAGGAAAGATAGAGCAGTTTCCATAAGAGTGGATTTATTAAGAAAGTTCGGAAACTCCTATTGAAACAAGAGCTGGGAATGGTCAAAATTCAGATTCTTTCCCCAGAAATTCAGAATGGTTCAGAAGGGTTGGGAGGTCTGCATCAGTCTGGATCTCCGAATACGATGTCTGTGCTTTCTTGGCCACGATATGCTGCACAGGAAACATAGTGCAGATGTCCCGACTGGAGTTTTGGGCTGACTCCTTAATGTGAAGGGGCACTGGAATGCAGCTCCAAATGTCAATTTTCAGTGACTACTTCAGCTATTAATTTCTAATGGAGCAGAAGAATGGTTACGGAGACAAATATGGTATAAGATGAAATGATGAAGCTGAAAGGTGACAGGTCAGTGGCAAAGAAAGTCATCTTCTAGCCCCAATTCCAGTCAGGAAAGTCCATTTGAAACATCATTTTGCTTAGAAGAATGAAAATAACTGAAAGAAAGTGTCCTGTATGCAGGGGGGGATGTCTAGTCCTCAAGGTAAAAAGTCGAGATTAATTAACTTCCATCTGAATAAAGGTCATACTTCGGTGGGTTGGGTATTAGTAGTGATGCCTTGGGGAGATGGAGACATCCAAGTCACACTTGGCAAGGCCATCAAAACTCTTCTGGCTTTTGATCCCTGGAGGAAGATTCTTGCCTCCAGATTAGGAAAAGAAATGGATGTCAGACAAGCCACGATCCATGTGATATTGGCAGTTCATTGACCGTATGTCCCCACCCTGCAGGTTTTCATGCTTTATTCCTGGAAAGCATGTTTGGACACCTTAATGTACTACAGTGGACTCCCGTTATAACGAAGTCCTCAGGACCAGCAGTTTTCTTTCGTTGTATCAAAATTTTGTTATGACTGAACAAATAAACAATTCAAATACATAGAGAGGATAACGTTGCAGCCATAATTTTTAATTCGTTGTAACCGGAATTTCATTATAAATGTTTTCGCTATAATGGGAGTGCACTGTACACTACATTCAAAAGTGTATGCCTGAAGTCGCCCACACTTCAGACTTCTGACTTCCCCCCACATGTGGGACAGATTTGCTGAAATTCACTTTCTTCCCTTGATCCTTCTCATTTAAAAAAACAAAAACAAACAAACCAAAACGACAACAATTAATATGATGTAAAGTATGTCAAGTGCACATCCTGCCTGAGGTAGCAGCAATTAATGTGTCTGTAATGCAAGATCCGACAAACAGCAAAATGAATTGTGACATGCTGGGTTTACTGAGGAAATGCACAATCTCCCTTATATCTGAGCAGACCGTCAGAGTCCGAATGTTCCTCTTTGTGCAAATGTCATGTACATGTAAGCAAGATCTTTCATACCATTTCATATTTCCTTTTCCTCATTTTTCTCAAGTGAGCTATTGCGATCGCCCTTCGTCCGGCGTCCGTCGTCCGTCGTCCGTCGTCCGTCGTCCGTCGTGCGTCGTGCGTAAACTTTTTACATTTTCATCTTCTTCTTGAAAACCCCAAGACCGATTTTTTTCAAACTTGGCAGGTAGCATCCCTAGGGGGTTAGGAACTCAATTTGTTAAAATGGGCACCATGCCCCACCCAGGGGGCCCCCAGGGGGCCCAAATGCCCCAAAATTAAGGAATCTGTAAAAATCTTCTTCTCTAGAACCAGAAGTGATAGAGCTAAGTTAATACTATGAGTTAGTACATTGATGACTGTAGTTTCAAGTTTGTTCATGGCAGAATCAGGGGTGCCCCCCTTGGGACCCAGGGGAGGGGGGTGGGGAAGGGTTCTAATGGGGCCTAAATTGTACATTTTCATCTTCTTCTTGAGAACCCCATGACACATTTTCACCAAACTTGGCAGGTAGCATCCCTAGGGGGTTAGGAACTCAATTTGTTAAAATGGGCACCATGCCCCACCTAGGGGGCCCCCAGGGGGCCCAAACCCCCCAAAATTAAGGAATCCGCAAAAATCTTCTTCTCTAGAACCAGAAGTGATAGAGCTAAGTTAATACTATGAGTTAGTACATTGATGACTGTAGTTTCAAGTTTGTTCATGGCAGAATCAGGGGTGCCCCCCTTGGGACCCAGGGGAGGGGGTGAGGAGGGGTCCTAATGGGGCCTAAATTGTACATTTTTATCTTCTTCTTGAAAACCCCATGACCCATTTTCACCAAACTTGGCAGGTAGCATCCCTAGGGGGTTAGGATCTCAATTTGTTAAAATGGGCACCATGCCCAACCCAGGGGGCCCCCAGGGGTCCCAAACCCCCCAAATGAAGGAATCTTTATAAATCTTCTCTAGAATCAGAAGTTATAGAGCTGAGATAATATTATGAGTGAGTACATTAGTGACTGTAGTTTCAAGTTTGTTCATAGGAGATCCAGGGGTGCCTTCTTTTATTTTTACTTAAAATGAAATGGTTCTTGTTTTTTGTGGGTGGCATTTGTTACGGATGGTTTATCTCTGACTGCTTACTACATTGTAATGTATGTTTGCTTTATTCAAATTCATTATTTGAACTTTGAACTTCCTCTCACACTTTGTAAATGTACATGTGCTTTTCCAATGTACAACAGTTTGTCAATGGTGGATTCTCATCATGTGGTAATGTGGTCTATGAATTTCCATATTTCAGCCTAGGTCATTTACAAAATATGATGCATTTGACTATTTGAATATATTTTAACTTCATTTTGTGTGACTTACACAGGATAGCTATGGAAGAAATGCATTCTGTTTTTCATTATATTATTTAACAAGTGTTGAAATATAGTCCTGCGTGACTGGATTGTAATTATGTCTGCACTTGGTGTATGATGTTGGGAAGGTGTAGTGATACATGCAAATAATAAACAGTAAAAATTTAAACAAAAAAAAAAAAATACACGATACAAACTATGTTGTCTTGATGTCCATTTATACAAGTCAAAAGTGTATTTAAAATGAGTGGATTTAATTTATAATCTGTGTTATCAAATACAGGTTTGGATGTTTGGTGTTGAGTGAATCTATCCATCTTTCTACCACACTTTGAATTTCACGTCCACAGCAGGGCTGCCAGCCTGTGCGGAAAAAAAACACTGATGCACAATATAAAAAAAAAACACACACATTTACATTGTACTAAGTTTGCTCTATCAAATGTCAGATTAAGTTTTTCATTCTAGAAAAAAAAAAAAAAAAAAAAAAAAACTTTCTTATTTTTGATGAGGAAAAACATACTAAGTATCATAAAAACGTAAATGTTGGCAGCTCTGACATCTTAGCTTACTGGTATTTAGAAATTAAACTTCCAACAACCAAGAAAAGGTTCAAACCTTTGCAACATTGTGAACAGAAATATTGTTACTGAAATTTCCATACATACATACATTAGAGTATAAATATTACAGTGAGGATCAAAAGTGTGCACCCTTTTTGTTGGGGGAAAAAAAAAGACTGAGACTACACTCAGTGCGTAATCTTGACCATGTGTGGCATCACGTATGGAATAAAGACAATGATAAAACGATCTACAACACATTTCACCATTGTCGGGAATTAAAATTTCCATACAGCACGTCCAAATTTAGTCCTTCACACAATTCAAGGTACATGTATCAATAATTTGATACTCCCAGGACTAGCATACAACATACTGGCCTACTTCAATAAAAGCCATGCTTATTGAGTGGAATAAAACATTGTACACTCCCACTCAGAACCTACAGACACAAGAAACTTAATAAAACTTAGGAAAGTTGAGGAAATTGATTTTTTTTTTACTCATTTGTCAATGAGATTTCTTCATCCTTCTGAATCAGAAAAAAAAAATAAATCCAATTAATATGACAGTTCACATAATTTGCCAGAGAATACAGTGGCCATAATACCATGAATTCATTTAACAAACTGAAAATACAGTCAACCTTGCCTAAGTTGAATCTGTATGGACTGACGAAATTGCTTCAACTTGGAGATAATTTGACTTTAATATGAGAGATTAAAATCGATAGAATATGAAGAGAAGAAGACTTGAAAAGATCTTCAACTTAGACAATTATTTGACTTATGCGAGGTCGACTTAAGCAAGGTTGACTGTATCATTATCCCTTCCCCTTGTTGAGATACACAAGTACATGATGCCCATATTCATCTTAGTACATGACAGCATTCACATGTAGCATTACACGTTGACTTCTTTCAGATCAGTTCAGGAGAGATATGAATGACAGCTGTATCTCAAAAGATCATTATTGAATGTATCCTGCAGGCAACACAAATTTTCTTCTGACTTACTATTGGCTTGTCTTCCATTTCAAACTTGTATCACATTATACAACACAGGAAAAGTCCAGTGAAACACACAAATTGGGCATAAATTATGGCTAACAATAATATTATGGTGGCATTATGGTTTTGTCTATGTATTTCTTGGGGGGATGAGAGAGCAGTTCAGCTTACTGAATAATCAACACTGGCTTATGATCATAATTTCTCCTCAGTTCTCACAGTAGCAATGATTTTTTACAAGCAATAACAAAATGTCAAAAAAGTACTCTGATTTATGTACAAGCTGAGGAAAAAAAAAAGAGAAAAAGAATAAGACAAGATATGTACACTATAAATCCTGGTCGGTGAATCATGTTTTGGGAAATATATGCTTACATGACATGGTCTAGCTCTCCTTGTACCATCAGTGTTAACCCGTTGTGTGCTGTGTGTACCAATTGGCACAGAAAACCACACAGCATTGTACACACTGTCAAAAGACCCTGGTACAGTGAGGGTTAAATAGATCACGTGTCCATTGGGGGATTATCAGTCCGAGTGTGAACACAGCTCCATTCTACTTGTCTGTTATTCAAACATTATACAACTGAAAGATGCATAACTGGACAGCTGCGGAGAAATATGAGAATGTGTTAGATTACCTAACGCAGACAGTACAGTACTATAACTTTTCTGCAGTAGAATAAAAACAAGTCTCTCATTACCACAGTAGAGATATTTACAATTGTTCTCTCCAGAAAAGTCAGTTGAGACGACTTACACTGGACAGAAACCTTCATGATGTCTAAAATGAGACTCAAGGCGGGAAATATTCTAAGACTTAGGAGGCTACTCCGGAAGACTCTTCTTCTTTTTCTTCTTCTTGACGACTACCTCCACTGCCCCCTGATCCTCATCACCATTTACCCCCTCCCCACCCAAACTCTTCTTCTTTTTCTTCTTCTTCTTTGGTGTCTCCTCCGCCACGGCCTCTTCTTCCTGCTCTTTCTCCTCGTCCTCTGCCTGCTGCTCAACAGCTGCCTGCATCTTCTTTTTCTTTTTCTTCTTTGGTGTCTCTGTCTCCATGGCAACAGTCTCCTCCTCCTCCACGTCCGCATCATCCGTGGGCTCCGCTGAGAGCGACTTCTTCTTTTTCTTCTTCTTCTTCTTCGGTTCTCCCTCGGCACTTTCATCGCCTGTCGGCTCTCCCGTGGCGTCGGCAGCTTCTTCTTGAGGTGGTTCCTCCATCTCAGATGCCTTCCTCTTTTTCTTCTTCTCCTTCTTCTTCTTCTTGCGCAGTTGTTCTGCCTCCACCTCTTTGGCCTGCATCAGGTGGTGGAGAGGAAAGGAGTGTTCAGAAATGGGTTAACAAAACTGATGTGGTGTGCAAATGAGCAACGGCAATGCAGCATTCACTAAAGTTGCAATTTCAAATTCAGAGTTACAGATATATTTCGTTAGAGCCTAAGACATATGTTTCTGTCATTGTGGCCCTTACTTGCGTCTCTTAACAAATTGATGAAAGATAGCAAGTGTGGCAATGTCATATGTGTCTGGCAATTCTGCACTGAAAGCCCATTCAGTCCAGATACAAACATTTTGTACTTCACCACATCTTCTTTTTTTTTTTTTTTAGTGTGTGTGTTTAGCATTGAGGCTGGATAGATACACATCTTTGCTTTGTACATTGTCTCTGAGATATTTCTTTTTCAAGAGGTTCAGTTTAGAAATTTCTCAGGTGTCAATATCATAAAATGGTATTACACCACAGTTCAGTTGAAACATACAAAATTGCATTATCACAAGGTTCGTCATTCATTTCAAAAAGTCAAAATGTTCTTGTACCGCACATTGTCTACTACTCAACTCTTCACTACTCTTTACAACTCTTAGCCATCTTCTCACCTGCTGCAATGCTTCGTGCATGACATCAACGTTCTTACGGGGCGCCGTTCCCGTCTCGTAGAATGAGAGTCTCTCTTCAACCTGATCTTTTAGCTTCTCACCAAACACCGAGTTGGGGATTTCTGAAACAAGGTCACCGGCATTACCAATGATTAGTCTTGTATCGGTATCACCTACATCACAAACTTACAAATCATCACCGGTAAAAACATAACCTCCTGGGCAGAGGTAATAAGACCAGACAAGTAATTGAGATCGGGACAAGCAATCACAAAAATATACTCTGAATATGGGAATGCTCTCTATGGAGACAAGTTGAAAGGAAAATTAACGAAAGGAAATTGAAAATTATAAAACAGATAACACTCTTGAGTGATATTTCAGCAATGGTTTGTATCCACAACTGGGAGGGAATCACTGAACTCACCTGAGAAACAGTCGATTCGTGACGCCATCGAGCACTTGTTGGCGAGGTAACGAGAGATGCGGCCCTTGTTCTTCTGGCCCGCCCGGCCAATGAATGTGGAGTGGAAAATAAGGCCGTATTTTGGGGTGTTTCCTCTCGTCTTCAGGGCCCTGGAAGACGAGACATTTACCAAATAGAAACGGTGACCAGAAAAGTTGCATGGACTGAGTCATGGCTACATCCCACATTGCAATCAATTACCTGACATATTTCGCAAAGGAATATTCTTTATCAGATTGACCGGTGTTGATAGCGCAGACATAGATTTATTGATTTTATGAGCCAACATAAACATTGTTCACAGACTTTAAGGGCTGTGTACAAAAGGGTCTTTAATTTAGTTATGTCTCTCAATGCAGTCAAGTGTTAACTGATCCTTTGATTCAGCAACTTGAAAAGCTTGTAATCTACTATCATTATGCCATTAGTCTTATGATCAGCAGGATGATAATTCTTTCATGCTTCTATTTTTCTTTGTTGTACTATTACAAGAAGTAGTAGCAGCAGTAGCAGTACGAGAAATAGTTGTAATAGTAGTAGAAGTAGAAGTAGTAGTAGTAGTAGTAGTAGTAGTAGTAGAAGTAGTAGTAGAAGTAGTAGTAGAAGCAGTAGTAGTAGTAGTAGTAGTAGTAGTAGTAGTAGTACAAATTAGTAGTAGTAGTAGTAGTAGTAGTAGTAGCAGTGGTAGTAGT
Source organism: Diadema antillarum (assembly GCF_040938485.1). Lineage (NCBI taxonomy): Eukaryota > Metazoa > Echinodermata > Echinoidea > Diadematoida > Diadematidae > Diadema > Diadema antillarum. Next base: position 711,169 of record NW_027270972.1, on the reverse strand, counting down.
AGTAGTAGTAGTAGCAGTAGTAGTAGTAGTAGTAGCAGTAGTAGTAGTAGCAGCAGCAGCAGTAGTAGTAGCAGCAGTAGTAGCAGTAGTACCATAGTAGCAGTAGTAGTAGCCGAAGTAGTCGTAATAGTAACAGAAAGAGCAAAAGTACTAGTAGTAGCAGTAAGAGTAACAGAAAGAGAAGGAATAGTACTTAAAAGCTGACATAAGTTTTGCTATTACCATTGACACTCATTATAAATACTACTCTTGTTTATTTGCTCGTTTGTTTGTTTGTTTTTTTGAGGGGGATAATTGTCATGATGCTAGAGGATGGACCCAGAATAGAGAGAGAATTCTGGCACCGAAGGTTTCATCACTTTGATCTTCCTCCTGGGTTGCATTCATCTCACAAACATGGCAGGAGAGTTTGGAGATGCCAAGAAAGGAGGACTGATTCCACAACAAACAATGGTTCATGCACATCAAACAAACATGCTTATGATATAATCTTGAAATCTTGAACACACAGACACAGATTTTGCAGCGATATGATATCCTGCTAAACTCCTTCGCACCTGAAGAGAGCCTTCTCGGCTCCTAAGATCTGCACCGTGGATGCGGGGTACTTGGCAAGGTTGGTGAGACTGCCAGCGTGGGAGATGAGGCGGGCACCGACCTGGATGGGGACGGCAAGAAATGAAAGAAGGATGAGAACATCCTGCAGCAGAACTCTTCACATAGCATCATGCCCAACATGTAACAAACTCATCGCTCAAAATCATCTCGCCATACAGCTCTTTGAAGCAAAGTCACAAGCATCGAAAACGAATAGTTCTGGGTTATCGCAGGGATATTTTCTAACCCTTCCCATGCCAGAGACATTAGACAGTGTGTACAACATTGGAGTTTTCTGTGCCAATCAGAACTGAAAGTACATTAATTACCAGTAAAGGGTTAAGGGACAGCATCAGTAAAATGATATCTCTAACTCATCCCGCAATATCTCAATATCCACTTGTTCTTGACTGCAATGCATTATACAGAAATAAATCATTGCAACACCAGCACATAAACAGTCCATTTACACAACATACAATCTTGAGATCATGGCTTTGAATCAAACAATTGTGATAAATGTAAAAACCCACTGGAAATTTGATTTTTGCCACTATTCAACTGCTGGTTGCAATATAACAAGAATAGCACTTCCCTTGTCATACACACTTTCCTGTTAAAGGCATAATTTACCATTTGCAGATGAAACAAAAACCCAGCATTAGTGCTTCAAAATAGTTCTAAAATGTGAGTTAGGGATAGAAACAACCAATGTAAAAATTTGAACCACTATAATCGATGTGAAGTATTGTTGACTATACAAAATGTGAACAATAGTTATAATGAAAATGTTTCCAGACTAAACCGTCTACAGTTATGGTTTAATGAAAAATAGTGATATCTCCTTATATTTTAGGCTTTATTGCAAAAATTTCATATGGTGGGATGTTTTGTGATACAACTGACCTACAGATATGCATCAAATGTGATATTTTGAACATTTTTTAAATCACTGCTCCCAAAGGTAAACTGGACCTGATATTGCACTGCCGTTGTCTAAACTTACACAGACTTTCCTGTTAAAATTCTGGCATCTCTTCCAAAGTGGGCAAGTTTTTAATCAGGCTCTTTGATTGTACTTGTTGAAATTTTCAAATTTGAAATAGGTATCTGGTCAACTCCAATTGAAGTACCAATGTAACACTAATGGACGTTGAAGCACAGGTTACTCTCTTCACATCCTACTCATATTATTGAGAGTTTGACAGTGGTTCGTCAAAAGACTCCAGTATGAAAAGCTCTCCAATAATGACAACTTCATGAAGCATGTTCTGCCACACTTACTAGTGACACCGTGAATTGTTTTTGAGCTTGTGATTTTTATCAAACTTTATTGTTTGCTCAGAAAGGTAAGCAGGTACGAGTAACTCTATCTAAGATAACAAGTAGAACTCTTCCTGTTGTGATCACCGATAATTATTTCCATGGGATACCTATGGGTAAAATCCGTCCAAAAGGGACATTGGGCGCAGGAAAATGCCCGCTTACCTGTTCGCCAATCAGGGCTGAGAGATTTGGTGCCACGGCGTGCATCTTGTCTGTGAGGTACGTGTGGAGGCTCTTCCGGTAGTCAGAGAGGGCAATGACACGGGTGGCAAACCTCTCAATGTTGATGAGGTCGATGGGAGAAATGTCCATTCCTGGATAGGATACATGCACATACAAACAGAGAAACAGACAAACACGATAGTAGCAAGATGATTACAAATTCACTTTATAGGTACAAGATAGGGATTTTGCTCCATCAAGCTAATCTTTAGCTCCAAAGGATTTACTGTAGTCTTTATTGCACAATCCTCTTAGGAAAGATCTCATCATTTGCACATGCAAGAATTTCATTGTTGCTGAAATTCAATCTGCTATTGTATTTTAACATATGGAAGGGCCACTATGAAAGACTATGATGCCACTTAGAATGAAAGAGAGGGCTTGAAAATACACCTACATTATGCTACTTGATACATGAAAGAGCCTAAACTTTGGTACTACCAAATGCCTGAATTCAGGCTTTTGCCAGAAAACTGGCATCTCTGGAAAAAGTTTGCTATCAAAATCTGGGCAAGGCTTGTGGAAAAGGACACTTCAACTTTGTGTATGCATGCAAAAACATCACCAGGAAAGGTAATGCAGGGAGAAGTCTCTACACAATGGGGATGCGTTAACTCTGCTAGAGTCATGAAGTTACATTTGCTGATTTTATTTCACACTACATTTGAGATTCATTGAAAAAAAATGTAATGTGTTGAAAGGGGAGTTATGAAGGGTACTATGTAGTATTTTTACCTCAGGGATATCTACTGAAAATAACCCTGCCAAAAAAAAAAATATATATATATATATTTTGTCGTGACGCTAGAGGATGGACCCAGAATAGAGAGAGAATTCTGGCACCGAAGGTTTCATCACTTTGATCTTCCTCCTGGGTTGCATTAATCTCACAAACATGGCAGGAGATGCCAAGAAAGGAGGATCTTATACTGTATACTACATATATTTAGCAGGGTTTTTATTAAAACAAATTCTGCGAGTCTGGTGCTGATCATGAATTGAACAATAATAAATTTCATCCCTACATGAATACAATGTGCGCGCTTTCAGTTCTCTGGTCATTTCTGTACTCCTGACAAGATCGTCAATTTAACGACATTGTCAAAAAGTCCTAATTCACACTGCCAAATACATGGTGTGTATAGTATATGCGCTGAACTGTTGGGGGTGGGGATTATGAGGTTAGGAATGCTTCATTCCAAATCAACCTCTCATTATCATCTGCATCTCTCTTTCACTACCAGCGATACCGAGACAGCTCCACAGAGGGTCTCCTGTGCCAATTACGACTCTGTGTATTATGGGATTGACTGACTGAGTACTAACCCATGGATGACCGAGCAGCGTCCAGAATGGCCTGAGCCTTTGCGCTGTCCATCACAAGCTCCTCCAGCCCCTCCAGGGAGTCTTCGGTCAGCTCCTTGCGGTTCTGGATGAAGTGGGCCACCTTGGCATAGAGGGCATTGTCCGGGACGATCTTGACCAGCTCGGGGAAGTGGTAGGAGTACCACTCCCTTGAAACAATATTGGACACAAAAAGACAACACATTTTATTTCCCTATTCTCACTCACACTGGCTAATCAGCACTATTTCACACACTTTTCTCTCACATGAAAATTACTAAAATTACAGGTCGTTTTTTTTGGTTTGTTTTGTTATTTCAAGAACATGATTTTCATGCATCTCACATTCATTCATTAGTTTTAATTGTTTTTGTACAAATATTAGCCCAAAGCCATTATTCAGTTAATTTCTGATTTCTATGTAAAAAAGAAACCAGAGTGACACCATATATAATAAACACAAAGTTAAAGCAACTCGATCTACACATACTCTACTAAATCAAGATACAACTAGGTGCATCAAAGAGTGCAATTGAAAAGGAAAACCCACATTCAAAACATCACTAAATATAAGTTTCATCAAAGCATCAAACGTCTAAACAAAACTCTGAAACTGAAGACATTACTTTTGCTATCACCATCGACATCATATCATTATCAATATTCCTTTCTGTTTATCTCAGATGTGATTGTCATGATGCTAGAGGATGGGCCCAGAATAGAGAGAGAATTCTGGCACCGAAGGTTTCATCACTTTGATCTTCCTCCTGGGTTGCATTCATCTCACAAACATGGCAGGAGAGTTTGCAGATGCCAAGAAAGGAGGACTGATTATTGGAATGAATGATGACTCATGCACATCAAACAGGACACATGGTTCAGATATAAGCTGCCTTGGTTTTCCAGTCAATGGTGGCTTAACACTGCTGGGGACAAGGCTAAATCTAAGAGAGACTGTGAGCAACAAACAGAGAGAACAAGAAATTCCCTTATTTCTCGTACACAGCACTCAACTTTCTTTCTTTCAAAGCGCAAGGTTGTTATTCCCCCCCTCCCCCCCCAAAAAAAAAAAAAAAAAAAAAATGATCCCCTAAAAAGTTTTGTTCTGGTTTTGGTTTTGTTTAACTCTGTATCTCTAACCCTTTTATGAGTGCAGTCATTTGAAAGGATAGAGTACAGTGGAAACATTCATTAATTTGAGAAATTGTGCTGTGACTGCTCATCATGCTTTGCGAAGGGCACCATACACTTGATGATTTGGGACTACTGGATAAGCTCTTATTTTCGTAGGGGTTTAATTTTCATGAATTTCGTGAATCATTGTCAGACTATGAATTTAACAACACATGAAAATGTTGCCATACACTAGGATAATAGTTTTAATTTTTTTTGAATTTTGTGAACTATTGTCAGACCACGAATTCAACAACACATGAAAATGTTGCCATACGCTACGGTAATAGTGCACTTACGACAGCCTCAGTGTCAATTTGTGAAAACAACATCACATGAAAATGTCTTTGACCTCCTCATTCGTGAAAATATCTGTAGGCGAAAATAATGGCTTATACAGTATATTGCTATGTCTCTTACATGAAGTGCTTCATATGTCGCATAAAGCTGTAAAGGTGCACACCAAGCAGGAAACAGCGAAGAAATTTAGTTATATATTTGTGACATGAAATTGACCACTAGATGTTGTAGGCATACCCAAAGTGTACAGCAAAAGATTTTCAAGGAGGGATATACTATTTGTTTGCCCACTTGAGTTCTACTTCAGTCTGTGGAGGCAAGTGGCCCTACACATACATTTTGAAACTGATGAAATGCTTTTGCGCTGTTACTGCCAACCCAGGCATACTCACTTTATCCTCATGGAGAATGTGTTGATGTCCTTGTCCAGCTGGTCCAGAAGGCAGATAGACTGAATGATCATGTTGTCTGCCCGGTTGACATTGAACTTGACCTTTGCCCTGGAGTAGCTGTGACCCAGACCCAGCTGGGCCTTGGCTTCCGACTGGGCCGTCAGTCCCTTGACGAGTCGGTGGAAGTGATACCTCAATCCTGCCAAAAAAATTATTAATGGAAGGAGAACGAGGGCACACAAACATTAAGTTCTAAAATCCTCTGTGGTATTTCCCAACTCAGTAATTTAATCAAGTTTGATCCTCCTATTTGGCCTTTGCATTGTCCCATGTTCATGGTCACACTGTTACAGCCTTATCAATCAGAAGCTTGCCTAAACTGTTCTGTTGGTCTCCTTTGTACTCTTACAATGCACCCTGGATTTTAATTTTCTCTTGATACACACAAGAGTGCCACATATAAGAGACTTTGTGATAGATCTGTACTGGCAATCTCTACAATCAATATAGTGCCTTCTTAAGGAAACTGAGAGACCAGTGAACTGGCAATCTCTACAATGAGGAGAGTGCCTTATTGAGGAAACTTAAAAGGTATACGTGTAATGACAAGCTCTCCATAGCCCACCTCTGGCTATTTCTGAGAAGGTTCCCCCTGTCTGGCATGGAACCCCCAGTTCCTCCTGTATGGCTGCTCCGATCTTCGCATCGTTGACGCCCAATGTGATCTTCTTCCTCTTCTTCGAGCTCTCCGGGAGGTTTGTGTCGAGAAACAGCTTGAGGTCCTCCGTCATGACACCTGTTTGAGGTAAGGGAGGCACTGACAGTATTAAATGCCCCAATGTCGCTGTTGAGGAGTGCAGACAGGGTTTCGCAGACTTGACGAGAATTCACTGATACATGTCTGTGTGACCAGACCAAAGTCCAGTCCAGGTGACATTAGGCAGTCAATATGCTACCTGAATTCATGGCAACATTGGCTTATGACTGTAGAGCACAAACTCTTTCAGAGAAATATCATTGAAGCATAATGTACAGAACAAATGTGGCACATTCTACTAAATTCTCTTTCAGAGAATAAAGTAATATCATGGACATTTGAATGTTCCAGTACAAAAAAAAATAAAAAATGACACATTATAAAAAGAAAAAGAAAACTCCATAGTACCATGCTACCTACTGACCCCTCCATTCATCTTCCTCTCTCCAATTAATTCACTGCCCACGTACAAAATCCTGTTATGGTAACCGAGCCTTCTCGTCCATTGCCCTCGTCCATTGCCCACATCCTTTGGAAGAAACTTCCTCTTCATATTCAGAATGTCTCATCTATTGAATTATGTAGAACCCTCCTCCAAAATCATCTTTTAAATCAGTTGTATTTTTTTTTTTTTGGGGGGGGGGGGGAGGTGCACACAGTAAGGTGTTGATCATTATAACACATATATATGTATTTGTTATTTTTCATCTCTTTTTGTTACTTTTACTTTGGTTTTGCTCTGTCCTTATGCAATGCTGCACACTGGCACTGGTCCGATGGTCCAGGACCAGTAAAAATCACTGTCAAACAGGAATGGACAAGCAAACAATGGAAAAACTGGGTACCTACTGGTCCAACCAATAGAAAAATGGGTTTGTGTGCAGCCCTGCCTTATGTTATCATGTTTACCAGTTTACTCTCATAAATTGTACCAGTGCCCTTAGAAACGCCAATATAAAATGCCATATTATGCAATCATTATCATTTTTATTATAAGTAGTAGTAAATAAGATGGGGAGAGTTCCATGTTGCCCAAACCTTCAGAGATGCTGTTGATGTTGTCCAGAGCATTGACGCCAGACTTGAAGGGCGAAAAGGCCTGGAGCTTGACGAGTGAGGCAAACTTGGCAAAGTCTGTGACAGATTCCTGAACTTGGCTGTGGAGCATGGAGACCTCCTCAAATTCCTTCATGGCAAACAGGCCATAGCCTGAGGCATGCTCAAACAATGACAGCATCGCCTACAGTAGCAGAGAAAGAAGAGAGTATTTCGAGAATTACTTTTTTTATTTGTACAAAGACATTTTGTGCAAAAGCACACAGTAGCTAATTTAGGTGTCCCTGCATGGGATAAATCCACCTTAGGCTAATCAAGCGGTCCAATACTGCTCACAAAAGTTCATTCTAAAAAAGAGCATAGCTAACAACAAACAAACAAACAAGTGCTAGCTCTTGATCATGCATGCAGCAAGAAGAAGTATGTGGAGGAAGAAATAATGGCTGGAAACCCATGTGAAGAACTACAGATATGTACTAAAAATGTCCTACCAGAAGAAAAAAACAAAACAAAACAAAGAACCAGTTACACTGCACTGTTCTCCAGTGGGCAGCAGTTTGAAGATCAAGTCCAGCCTGTACATAAATTGCAGGTGCTCTTGAAAGCCTGGTGATTTACCTTGAAAACAATAAGTCATCCAGCCACGAGCCCATCTTCCTGCACTACAGTAAGTACATGTAACATATGGACAGCTAGCCTTTGAAGACTGGTATTGTATAAAGGATGAGAACACCCTCATGTGTCCCTAAGCCTAAGATTTCTCAGAAAAGATACTCCTGCCCACGCCAATAATCAAATAGCCCGCTAATCAATTAGCCCATTTATACTAAGCAAAAAGGGGGTTCTGAAGCCTCCTGTAGCAGCCTGGAGCAGCCTTTCAGCTCAGTATAAACAGACAAAAGAAGATCAGATCAGATCAGATTGGGTCAAGTTCTGAAACCACCTACAAGGGGTGGTTTCAGAACCCTAAAAGTAGGGATTGATTTTTTTATTGTTGTTTATCAGTCATTGTTGATTGTATATTGTGTGCATACATTCAAGATGACTGTTTTGTCATAATGTGAAATGATAGAAATCAAATAAAGATTATTGAAAAACAACAGAAAAGTGTGTGTGTATGTGTGTTTGTGAGTGTTTGAATTCAATATGATTGTGAAAATCATTCAAAATGTGATTATAAGACAAGGGTAAAAGAATATAAAGAGAAAGGATAGGAAAATGGAAAAAAGGAAATTAATTAAAAAAATACTAACAAGGTAAACCTGGAAAAAATAAAACAAAAGATTTACAAAATAGAAAATAGATTTAAAATGAAAAAAAAAAGATATATAGAAGGAAAGAAAGAAGACACACTTACATTATAATAATGGAAAGAAAGGGAGAGATGGATATATGTTTGAAAAGAAGAGAGGAGAGCAAAAAAGAATTCAAGATCAAAAACAAAAAAAAAGAAGAAAAGATAGAATAATAAAATGAGAGATAAATCAAAACTGGATCATACAGTGGATGAAAGGAAAGATGAATAGGAAGGAAAAGAAAAAATATAGATCTACATTAGATGGAAACAAAGGAAAGATATTGGAAGGGAAAGAAAGGAAAGGTGCATGAAGATGGAGGGAAAGATAACCAGAAGGAAATAAAGAACAGAGTGATAGGCAAAATAAATCAGATTGAATACCGGTACTAGAATAGTGTAGGAAATTGAGAAAAGTTAGACAAGATGAACCCCCCCCCCCCCCCCAAAAAAAAAAAAAAAAAAAAAAAAAGATTAAGAAAAGGGAAAGTTAGGAGTACCTGACAATGAAAGAAAAAGGAAAGAAGAAAAGATATTATTGTAGAGGATGCACACACATGTGCTCAACCATGTTGTATACAGCCACTACAGCAAGACTTGGCTGAGGAAAAGCAAAAAGCAAATTTAGTTTTTAAAAGACACCATAGAAAAAGCCGCTGTCATCGCTACATTCAGACCAAACGATCGACCCTTTCTGTATGCACTGAACAAATTTGTACTGTGATTTACTGATTGCCTATGTACCGAGCAGCATTTCAAGCCATCAAAATTTTCCGACACTTGAAAGACTGTGTTAAACTGTACATGACGATGTAAAGTTTAAATTTCTAATCGACTGCAGCTGCCCATCTAGACAGAAAGATCTGTCTGTCCGGAGGACTCTTTTATATTTTGCCATTAAGGCTGTCCTCCGTAGACAGACGGAAGGTTGTAGTACCCATTGCTGTGTGGATGTTCTTAACCACTGTCTCTATGGAAAATTGGGTGAGGTACCTCACCCTTCTCGATTGCGTCTAATTCACGGCCCTAGGTCGGCAAATTTAAGCTTGAATAGTTAAATCAACTATTCAAGAATAGACTACACTCACCAGATTAATGAATAATCCAATATTTCGGTAGAATTTTCAACGCAAAACACACATCAACCAGCCTGTCGCGTCGTCACGTTCAAACTGCAGAAACATACAGTATGAATCTATTAGCCAATCACATGCGAGGTAGTTTCTACGTGTTTTTCTTACTAAAACACGTACCTCGCATGTGATTGGTTTACAGATTCAAAATGGCGACCTACAGCTAGCGAACGGCGATGTTGCGATATGGATAAAATTTCTGCATTATAACCGAGTTACTGTGAGTATTTCGATTGCACAATGTGAGAAATTAACCCCAAATATTGCTGCATAATGTGTCATGTCATGTCAAACTTGTTTGAATGTAAAAAAGCTGTCAGAAATTTGGTTTATCGTAACGTTTGATCTGTGAGCGTTGCTCCACACAGGAGCTGGGATCATTGACTTCGGTCTGTATACGGAGGGGATCCGTGAAGCCAGACGAAGTCTCCACGGAACATTCCCCGACGGACAGATACAGACCGATCTTTCGGTCAACTGCCCATCCAACTTTGTAGATTCAGTCTCATATTAGATGCAATTTCAAATTGCAAGTGTATTTTGGGTAAAAGTCAACTAATTTACTGAATAACTAGAAGGAGTCTATTCTACAAAGCACTGCTTTACGTCTTTACGTCCAAGAACATTGTAAACTCCAAGCAAAATTCACAGCTGTTCACACTTAGTTCACTACATCAGTACAGCACAGCATGCATGTACCCTGCCAGCACCAGCTAATACGAATGGGACTACATCCAGTCTATAATGTGTGTTGCATACAGTCAACAATGGCACATGTGACATGGAAATATATCATTATTCTCTCAAAGTGATGGACATCTTCCAGGTGAAATATATACATTACAACATAAGCGAACTTACCATGACTTTTCGTTGTAAATTAGATTCTCCTACAGAATTAGTATCGACGAAGATCTGCAATCTTTGGAGTTCATCTCACTGCGAACACATGGTTGTTCGCGTTTTGCGACGTGCTGATTGCCAATTTGTTATATTTTCCTTTTTTTGTGTCTACATTTACAGATTACTAATCTGTATGAATTTTCCGAGAATTAGAGTATAACTATTTTTTTATTGTACATTCAGGTTACGGTTGATTTTTTGTGTGGAATGTACCAAAATTTATTTTAGACAACCTTAATCAGTATGGCATTCAAATTGTTGTTTCCATAGATTGTGTATATACACGATCATCAAGATCAAGGACTACGAAGGAGTTCAGGAGAAATCTGTTTTCTTGGAGGCGCGGCATCTCTGATCTTGGGTTTTGCCCCTGTGTAGGTACGGTTAATCTGTAGGAGCAATACACTTGAATTGTCTCTTGCTTCGGTGGGCTCATTCGATGAATAGCTTTCAAACGAGCGAAGGAAGCCTACGTCGTACGTCGCCTTTGTAGATGAAAAAGCTTTTAGTCTAAACGTTAGACCTCCTTAGTCCCACCCAAATTAAGTGGGTAAATCTTACACGGCCCGGGTGTGTGAATGTGGCGTGGGCGCTTTCCTCGTATTTTTTGATTAGGCCGACTGTATTTTAATAGACTAAGAGAAATTTCGTATCAGGGGCTCAAGTTCGTAAATTTGATGTTAATTCGCGTCTCCCTGAGTGTAAAATTAGAACGGTGAGTCGGTAGAAGGTGGACAATATATGGATGTTTTTCGTTAATTTTCCAATTGAGCTGAGTGACCATCAATCATCATGGTTCATGATATTGATAATTATTGATATGAATATGATTATTTTATGATTATCTTTCGTTTCTTTTAATAATTATGGGCACTGTAATTTAGTGTGTATTTCATTAAACACATGTATTAAATGCCTGAAACATCTTGTGATGTTTTCTTACCACTTTAATAATTATACTAACGAGTTAGTCAAGTCAATTGCATGAGAGTGGAGCAGGAGTTGTTTATTGGGAATGAAATGGTCACCAATCTCCCCTCTGCCCTGAGGCCGTGATATTTCTTCCAATTTTGTTATGTTAGATGCATTTGGCTGATGTCAGGATTTACAAACTTATGTTCAAATTGATATGATCATACAGGTAACTTAGCTCCGTATACGACTCTAAATGGATATCTAAGTTAAGCAATTGATGCAGAAGCCACCATTTTTAAATTTATACTGTGTGGCAATAACATGAGAAACTTTTGTTGCCACCACCCAAAATGTCAAATTTTACTGCTTGTCAATCTTAAACTTTGAAGAGCTTTATTTTCCACCACGTACTATTTGTCATATAGATCCCCTACTGAGTCAAAGAAATACATGTACCAGGTACGCACATTATAGCTGACCTTTGAACAAAATTACTCTAGAAACTGTATGTAGAGAATCAATACCAGGTGGTATAAATGTAGTAAATGAGAATTTAATGTAATTTATGTGATTTTTGTTTTCTTTGTCCAGTCTTTCATCATGGAGCTCCACCCAATCTTGGAGAAGGGGGAATGGCTGGCCAAGCAGAACATGTGGTATGTGGTGTCGGCTAAAGGGCAGCACCCCAGCATGCGGGTCGGCCAGTGTTGTTGCCACCTCAAGGGCTCCGACACCGACAGCCTGGGTAAGCTGGCTGTGATCGGGGGAGCAAACCCCAGTGGGCCATTCGACGAGACACACCTACTTGACTTTGGTAAGAATTTGCCCCTTGCTTTGCTTAACAACACAAAGATCTGTCCAGGCAGAATGGGGAAAATGTTCTTGAAATTGTTTGGTAACGAGCATTTGGTATGCACTTGCAAATAATTAATGTACTCCATTCAGAATTATGGGCTCTCTGTCCTCATAAGATCAACACATTCAGTATTTTGACAGGACGCTTACTGCAGACATTCACAAGGACCTGTTGACGGAACTTGAATTGTATTTTTACGTAGAATACATTTAATGTCAAAAGTTCATATATCATCCAAAAGTATGCACAGCATGTGGTTTTGAAATGAAATACTGTATATGTTTGTTTGTTTTCTTAGACATGATTTAGCATGCTCCATGTGTGCAATATACCTAATGTAGACCGTTATATGTTGCGTACCTTTGAAATAGGTTTTAGTCGTTGTTTTTTGTGTTTGTTGGTTTGTTTCATTGTTTTGTTTTGTTGTTGTTGTTTTTTACTCTGCAGCAGTGTAATTTTCTGTCTGTTGAGTTTGACAGCACTCCCAAGTTGGGTCTCTAATGTTTTGTGTGGTAATATAAGTTAGATTTGTATTATTGTTTTATTGTTCATAAAATCAGTTCTGCGATCATTCAATGCAGCAGTTCGTAGATATAGAGACCTGTCATACCTACATGTTTACTATTGTGATGCATTTAGATGAGTACGAGTGGGATGAGCCAGAGATGACTGGTTTCCTGGGGAGATACGAGCACGCGTCATTCATCCCCAGCAGTCGGCCAGATCAGATCACCATCTTTGGTGGGGCAGAGCGAGACAAGAATCTCAACTGCGTGCAAACACTTGATCTAGGTAGGGTATGCCACAAAGTGATCCCTCTCCATCAAGAAAATCAATGTATCTTTGACTTTAGTACTTGTAGAGCTGTGCTTCTTAACCTCTGGGTCCCAAAGCTCTTGCAGGTGGGTCGCGATGTCAGGCTAAAATAAAATAGAAAAGATTCACATTTGATCTAACTGGGCCTCAGAAAAGTCTGTAGGGGCCAAAGTGGGTCATGGGTTGAAAAAGATTGAGAAGCGCAGTTGTAGAGATCTGATATGGCATGTCCATGCTATACATACAAATCAAAATTTATCTAGGTGTATATCTAAAGCAGGTTGATATAACCACACACTGCTTTGTGAGTCAAGAGAGAACAATGAAGATGTCGATCTTTATGACACCAGTTCAAGAGTGTAGCCAAGAGTGATCATGATGCAGTGCATATTAGAGTGATGAAATTGGTTGCAACATATTACATTTTAAAGGACAAGTCCACCTTCATAGACATGTGGATTGAGTGAATGCAGCAATATTAGTAGAGCACATCGGTGAGTTAGAGGAAAATCGGACACTCCGTTGAAAAGTTTTGAGTTATGACTGCGCAGATACTTTAAAGATTCATAACTTATGAACCGATTTCCCCAAAACTTTCACTAATGTGTTGTAGTAAAATTGCCGCATTTACTTAATCCACAGGTTTATGAAGGTGGACTTATACTTGAATTATTGTACAACATATTACATTCTAGTTTATTGTATGATTTTAGCATACATGTAAAGGACTGCATGCTAGTCATTCCAGTCTCATTGAAACAAACCAAGGTTGCAATGAGGAAGGTGAAGTAATTCTGCCAACTTTGGGTATTGCACACTTTCTTTCAAAGAGAGAAAATCTCAAGATTTAGAATTAGATTTAGAATTAGAAGGCAGTGGGTCTTGCATTCATCGTGACCAAACTACTCACCTAGATGGCACATTTGTAGAAGGGACAAGATTGGACTAACAATTTTATTTTCTTCCCGGCAAAGGTGCCAAGACGTGGAGTACAGTACCCACCACTGGTACACCTCCGTCTCCTCGTACCTGTAGAGGGAGCGTTGCTGAGGGCAACAAGCTGTACGTGTTTGCAGGTGGTCTTCAGGGGCCGGAACCAGTAGGCGACACCCAGATACATGTCTATGATGCAGGTTTGTGTTCAAAGCCAGCCACGCTTGGGGCATCCATACCCCAGCAAGACATGGTAGTCACAGATATTTTCAGAATGGAAAAGAGAATGCTGTCTATGGGGGGAGGGGGGAACAAAGAGATTGGTCATCACTCACAGATTCTTTTTTTTTTTTTTCAAAGCATGTGGTGATGTTCAGCCACATTATCTTATAGTTTTCGAGGCACTCAAATCTTTAAGACTTCACAGCTTAGATTTTCCCTAAAAGGAAACCTTCTTGAACAATGTGTATAAAATGAAGCCATATACCATGAATAATCTGTTTCCTTGGGATAATCATATGTACATGCAGTTAAGTAGATGGATGTGACAGCATTTGTAACTTTTTGTAACCACCTTGTACAGGATTCCTCATGGACTGAAGCAAGGTATTTTGGCAATCAATAGTTGTGCATTGTGTCTGAAAGGGTTGCTTGATTTCTTTGAGGCTGATTTTCCAATTTTTATTTTTATTTTTCATTTTCTCTTTGCAGAAACCAGAGAGTGGTCTCAGCTGCCAGCCACTGGGAAGGTGCCGCCACCGAGACACGGCCATGTGATGGCGCTGTGTGAAGGAAAAATCTACGTCCACGGGGGAATGGCGGGAAGCACAATTTACAGTGACATGCACGAGTACAGCTTAGGTGAGAATGATGCAGGACAGGAAATACCTGGCGGCAGTCCTCTTAGTTCATTACAACACTTGCATAATCGGTTCAAACGCAGTTTTATTTAACTGAGGCCAAAGACTGCTGAAAATTAAGAGTCCCATGAGGGTTGATTATGCATTGGGAGTGTGTGAATCTCTGAAATGGTGTATGACAGGCCATTGGTTCTAGCAAACAAGTGAATCTATGGGATTATATTGCACGAGCATGCACTCTAAAAAACGATGGATATCGTGTTACTTTGGGTAAACCCATCACATACTATGTATGATGTGATAATTGTTTTACATGAGGTAAATCCCAGTGAAATGTATGCTGTATGTGTTGGAAATTGTATAGCATGAGCTATTTCAAAGTAGGTCTTTGGTAAAGAAGAAATACCTAGAGATCGAAAAAATAATGACAAGGCTGTGAGGTACAGGAATTAATCAATACTCACACATATTTACAGGATAATCACATGTCAAAGTCTTATTTTCAGTTTTTAGCTCACCTGAGCCAAAGGCTCTAGTGAGCTATTGCGATTGCTCTTCGTCCCGCGTTCGTCGTGCGTTGTCCGTTGTGCATAAACTTTTACATGTTCATCTTCTTCTTGAGAACCCCTTGACCGATTTTCACCAAACTTGGCAGGTAGCATCCCTAGGAGGATAGGATCTCAATTTGTTCAAGTGGGTACCATACCCCACCAGGGGGGCCCCCAGAGGGGCCCAACCCCCCCCCCCCCCCAAATTAAGGAATCTTAAAAAATCTTCTTCTCTAGAACCAGAAGTGATAGAGCTAAGTTAATACTATGAATTAGTACATTGATGACTGTAGTTTCAAGTTTGGTCATGGTGGAATCAGGGGTGCCCCCCTTGGGACCCAGGGGAGGGGGGTGGGGAGGTGTCCTAGTGGGGCCCAAATTGTACATTTTCATCTTTTTCTTGAAAATACCATTATGAATTGTCACCAAAGTTGGCAGGTAGCATCCCTAGGGGGAAAGAATCTCATTCCCATCAAATGGGCACCATGCCCCACCTGGGGGCCCCAGGGGGCTTAAATTTGGACCAAAATTGTAAATTTTCATCTTTTTCTTGAAAACCCTATCACTAATTTTCACCAAACTTGGCAGGTAGCATCCCTAGGGGGATAAAATCTCAATTCCATCAAATGGGCACCATGCCCCACCTGCGGGGCCCCAGGCCCCCCCCCCCCCCCCCCCCCTCCTGTAAGGAATCTTTACAGATTTTCTCTAGAACCAGAGGTGATTGAGCTAAGTTAAAGTGAAAACTAAGTTTCGGTAAGTGCCTGAGAACCCGTCTAGCACCATTTCATTTTTTCTTGCAATAAATCGAAAGAGTCCACTAAGAAACTGACCTGCCTGGCGCGGTTTGCCGGAATGATGAGTCGGTTTGGAGTATTTTGAGAAAAATAATTATAGTAGGAAAACCGACTTTTATTCCAGAAGGCTCCAGACTAACTCGGTCTCGGGAAAAATTCGACCTTACTTCAGACAATTCCCACGCAGTTCGTGATCGCCACATTCTACTGGCCACTGCATAATACCAAATGAGGCCTAACTGAATGGACGGGAAAGTGTGTGCTAACGTAATCCTGTACAAACAAAACAAAAATGACAGCGCGCGGTCCTCAGTTGCTGAGCTGAAGAGACGCGCGGTCTTTGGAGTTTTTGTTGTTGTTTATCAAGCGCCTTTGATTGTTTTAGAGGAGCTTGATCGGCGCATACTAATTTTGCATGCGCGCAAAAGAGGTTTTTGATGCGCGCGTTGTAACAACTCGGACCATTACTGTGAGTAGCCAGAACACGAAGCGCTAGTTTATACAGGGCGCTCCCATAAGACAACACTGTACAATCAGAGGGACAACCATTACAGCTCATCCCGCCGTCAAAGCGAAGCTGAGTTATCCCCGAGTCCGAGTTTAGCCCCACCCCGTTCGGGTAAGCGCTGAGACTGAACCTTTTTAGTTAATATTTCGCATTTTCGTCGTTACCCATCGAATATCTTGTCATAACATCGTTATCCTGCACATTTCCTAAGCATACGTTCATATTTGGGAGCGAAATTTGACAACTTTTGCAGGCGTACCAGAACTTTGTTTGGGCTTTAATACCATGAGTCAGTATATTGATGACTGTTGTTTCAAGTTTGTTCATGGGAGAATCAGGGGTGCCCTCCCTCCCCCCACCCCCCTTGGGACCCAAGGAAGCGGGATGGGATGGGGGGTCCAAATGCGGGCCTAAATTTTCATCTTCTTGCTGAAAACAACACAATGGATTTTCACCAAACTTTTCAAGTAGCATTCCCATAGGGATAAGATCTCATAGTGTTTGAATGGGCAACATGCTTTCCTTGGGGGCCCCCAGTCAGTCCGCAGCGTGAGCGAAAACGCACGTATTTATTCAAGTTGTATGCACGGCTGAGCGGTGCTTGCATACGTAATGAGCAGATACATGGTCATGAATAAATCCGTGTAGAACGAGTATTTCTTGTCAGTTTTCGACACTTTTAATATTGACTGAAAGAGAAAACATTAGCAAATATGCTCATGATCAAAATAAAACGGAAAGGAAGAATATAGAATATCAAAATCTCTCTCGAATTCGGTATTGTATTCAAAAATATTCCTTCACGTTTGACGCCAAAAAACTAACCTGAAATCTTTCATGCCCCTCTAAAATATGGTGAAGACTATGTCCGCTAAAGTATATAGTATCACAATAAGGGCAAGTTTTCTCATCTTCATTTCAATACGGGTCAGGAACTAGCAAAATTCAGAGACATGTCTAGCGTCGAGTTTAAAAAGATCATCCTCGCGTTCGCACCGGAATTCTGGGTCTGTGATTGGTCGAAATCTGTCGCAAGACGCGGCGTGTCGCATCGCGTAGTATCCATTGGCTGCTGACTCAATGCTGTGAGTTCAAAAACTATGTATCAGATAGAAGTGTCATTGATATGAGTAATAGCTGAATAGTGTACAATTGAGTTGGAGGAAATTTGAAAATGAAAGCCTATATTAGTTTCATGAAATCCATGATTTTTTTAAATGTTAGGTTCCAGATTGTGATCGAATTTTCACTCTCTATACAAAACTTGAACTTTACACAGAAACCAATGATGTGTATGTGAGTGCGCACTTACAATGACCCTGAACAATGGACCTGGCTACCACCTGTCCCGAGCTCTGCTGCAAGGCACATGAATGCTTTATCAATTATTCATGTGGATTGCCCTGAGCACTGCTAGTCTGAATTCTTGACACAGGGTGAAATGCATGCACATGAAAGAAGTAAGCACATGTTTCCATGTGCTTGCACACACCACATTTCAGAATGAACAAAGACTAGCTGCGATAGTGGAATTCCTCATGAAGCATTCCAATCCTGGTCATTGTCCACGACCATTGTCTGGGTATCAACATCACACTCCACACGTGTTCATTCACTACCCCACTTCCGGTAAGAAAATATAATTTGCCTTGTTTTCAACAGCAAAATTCACAACCTTAAAAATGGTGCCCCTCTTCGTTTTTTAATTGATCATACTCGCTCAAGTTTCACAATTGTGAAATCGAGGAAATTACAGAGATCTATTTTCAATACCAGTCAGGAACTAGTAAAACATCAAACTATGATCTAAAAGCTTCTTGGACACTGGCAAAATAATCATTTACTTTGATGCTAAAATGGACTACTATATTGAGATCAAAAATAGGGAAATTAGGTATCAAATTGATGAGCATAATCAGCTCTATAACCTACCCAACCATCCTGGGTCAAACAATGCACTGCGAAAGCTATGAAAGCTGTTATTGCGACCTCTGCAAAAACTCTCGCAAAGTATCGCGAAATTTCGTCAGTCTCAAGGGCACAAACTGCGCAAACGTGATTCTGAATAAAATTGTCGTTCATGCCTCATTATCGCACGCGCTGCGGACTGACTGCCCCAGGGGGTCCAAACCTCCTAAATTAATGAATATTCAATAATATTTGTCTCTAGTTCTAATCAAGAGTGATAGGGCTTTAAGTTTTTTTTCCAAAGCTGCATAATCCAACATTCTATAAAGTACAGTGTACTCTTTACCAGTGTGATGGAATATGTAAATGGACACCATGCCCCCATTCTCAAAGCTACCCCCACCATAAGTTTCCAATGTTCTCAGTTAAGAGTCTGCAAGAATGCATGGAAGGTGAACTTACGATACTCAGGTGAGTGCGTGACCCCCGGGTCTCTTGTTTCTTAGCATTATGATTATCCTATTTGTACCCATGCAAGGGGAAAAAATAATTAGGTGAAAAGCATTCTTTGCACCAGACTTCCCTCATATAACATTAGGAAACCTGATACAAAGAAGGTTTTCCCTTTTTTTTCTGCATGGATATAAATGGGATATGATGCTAAGAAACCATTGAAAATAAGACTGACAATTTATTATCTTGTAAATATGCGTGACTTGGCAGATCTGCATTGTGCTGCGCCAAACAAGTTTTCTCTGTATTGATTCCTTTCGTACTTTTTTAATTCTATTTTCTATGATGTGATTTAATACCTTCTGTCCTGTAGCCTGTGTGGGACTGTCAAAATGGCAACCCTATTATTTAATGCTCTCTACATGCCATAAAGAGTATTTTTCAAAAAATTTTCTGGTCTGGATCACGGATATGACCCCTCTGGTAATATTCTCCCCCCCCCCCCCCCCCCCCCCCCCCAGTGTATCTCTTTATTGGGCGCCTTGTGTGACATATACCTTGAGCTGGGTCTTTCAGAGTTTTTTATTTGTTCTGCGAAGTGCATGTATCCCTTTTGTTAGACTAACTGAATATTGTCAAATTCTTGTTTGTTTTCAGTCTTTGCTCCTCCTCCCCCCTTGTGACAATGATATAGTTGACAAATGCATTCTTTACCAATTTACAGACACTGGTACATGGAAGCTCATAAAGTGCAAAGGAGACATCCCCTCAAGTAGAGCTGCCCATGGATGTGTGTTCCATGGCAACAAGATTCTCATTTTTGGTGGTATGACGCAGGAAGGAGCAAGTGATGAGTGCTTTGTCTTTGACACTAGTGAGTTATCCAACAATCCTTCATCCTGAACTTTGATGGTGAAGTCCTAGATGTATTTCAAATGGATTACCGTAAAAGTGGAAATTTTCGCAGAACAGGAAACTAGCGCGAAAATAAAAGCGCGTGAATACTTTTGCTTGCCGTATGTTCCAGTAGTTGATGTCTTGATTCCGTGGAATTAAAAACTCACAAAACTCTTCTTGCCCTTTTGAGCACGAAGAGTAAGTCCCGCAAAAATATCCACTTTTACGGTATAATAATCCAATGAAATATGAACATCTCATATTATTTTGTCCTGCCTAAGCTGTCTAATCGAAATGCCACATTTTGCCGCAAAGAGGCACTGTTCATTTCCATAAGTACTGGTTGCCGTGGATGAACTAGTGTGTGGACTTCTTGCTCTCTGTGAGAAGCATAGTGGTATCTTGGACGTATGCACACGGTGCAGCTCATTTTCACATATGACATGAATATGATGCCCAAGCCAAGCATCGCGAGTGTGTTTCTATTCTTCTGCAGGGGGTGGGGAGAGGGGAGCATGTTAGTATGCCCAGCACATTATCAGATTTCACAGTGGAAAGTGCTGGTGGTTGCAGCAAGTCTGAAGTACATTGTAGATGGGTCATATTGCTGACCTAAATTCCGTATCATCCTCCCTTCCCCCATAGTTGATTGTCATTTATTTTCTTTATCACAGCAGTATTGAATTGTCATCATGTTCCTGTTATCACCAGTAATTGTAGTAGTCTTAAATTTGTTAGTACTATGTTATCATGGTGATTTAAATGATTCCATTATTGTTATCATTAACACTGTCTTTCGATTGATTTCAATCTTTGTCTCGAAACATTGAAACTGTTTGCAGTATTCACTTGAGGAGCACTGACAAAC
Source organism: Diadema antillarum (assembly GCF_040938485.1). Classification (NCBI taxonomy): domain Eukaryota; kingdom Metazoa; phylum Echinodermata; class Echinoidea; order Diadematoida; family Diadematidae; genus Diadema; species Diadema antillarum. The sequence continues at coordinate 690,313 of NW_027270972.1, read as the reverse complement.
CTCTCGGATTATTGTATTGGGCAAGGTTCTTTGTATTTCATGGTTGCCACAAGCAACAGCACTTGCCTTGTGATTTCCAGAATACAAGAAAGATATTCATATTACAGAGCTGCAAGCTGCTAGTATGATTTTTATCATATTCTGTATGATTTTCCTTGGTCAAAAATAAGAAAATATTTTTTCAAAAGAAAAATGTTTCTGCTTAGATTCAGATTGGCATGTAAATTATGACTTCTGCATTAAAAGTATGCTTTTTACTGTACATCAGTATGTGTTTAGATCTGCAGAGGTTGGCAGCCCTGATATCATCAAGCTACTTTCAAATCATTCTCCCTCTGCTATTGTCAGGGAAGTCGAGGTGGACCAAGTTTAGCCCCTCAGGGCCCCCTCCAGCCCCTCGGTTGGACCACGCCATGTGCCTGGTCACGCTGCCCTGCCCACGTGAGACGCCGCAGCTGTCATCGTCTAGGAGCTCTCAAAATGGGGCGGCACAATCACAGGCCCCGTCTGGCGCAGTGCCCGCCGGTGACCCCGAAAGCAGTGCAGAGACATTCCTGTCATCCTGCGTGGAGGCAGTTGCCGAGCAGATGGGCAGTGCACCAGGTAGGGGATGAAAGTTGGTGCGGACTCCCTCAGGATGGTCCTTAGCATTATTTTATTGATTAAAGGAGAATAAAACCCAAATATGCATGTGGATTGAGTGAATACAGCAATATAAGTAGAACACATCATCCCTTCCTCAAAATTTCAATTTTGATGAAAAGTACACCTTGGCTCAATTTGTAACTGACATATATGTTAAGGGTTATATTATTCCCCCTGCTTTCTGAAAGAGGTAAGTCAAGTGCTCTTTTGTTATGCTAGAAAAATAATAATATGTTCAGTTTTCTTTATATGGGACATCACAATGTGTTGGAGTCTCCTCATCCAGCAATGGCTGTGGCAAAGCCTTAAGAATTCATAATTTTTTTATTGTCCGCTCTTCCTCAAACTTCGCTGATGAGTTCCAGTACTAATATTGCTGCTTTCTCTCAATTCACATTGGGTTTCACTCTCCTTTAAAGAAAAGGCTGTGGCAGCAGTTTGTATGAATATCTTGATTGCCTCTCTCAAGGCCCACCAACTCAAAGAATGCTGTAGACATTAAACACAAGTAAGTTGCCCACAGTACTGAGAGAGGTACACAGCCATATGATTGTTTAATAGGTGACTTTATCAGTTTACATGGCAGCATGATACAAGTTTTAACTTCAAATATCAGAAATGGCTTGTGGTGAATAGTTCTAAGGCAGATGATGAAACAATGTGGGGCATAGAAAGAACAGATTTTGATTCATGAAATTTTCTGTGGTGTGTATAGCATTGGAAAGTTTCACCACAGACTTTTATGGTTACACCATGTGGTGAGAGTCCATACAATGAATGCTGGGATGGAAAGAGGATAAGAGATAAGTGGAAGGTCAATAAGAACAAAAGAATGCACAGTTTTGTACAACTTTCTCACGTTTCTGCTGATCAACCCTCCTTCAATTTGCTACAGTTCTGGCAAGGGCTAGTACCACATGGTGTGCCACATGGCGCACCACATGGTGTATCCATGAAACCCTCCACCCAGTAGTAAATTTTGATGGCGTGGCTCCCGTTGTCTTTGCCAGTCCCTTTGTCTGTGTGCTCTTTCTCTTTTCGGTGTGTCAGAATACCTCCCTTATTATTTCTCTGAGAGTGATGTAACATATGTCCATCTGATATTGGTGCTGTCAACAATCTGGGGGGGGGGGGGGGGGGTGAAAATATAAACAATGTAGCATCCTTGCCAAGATGTGGTCAGTAACACCACCAGGGTAACAGGAACTACGTTTTCAGGGAAGAGAAGTGACATAGAGGGAGAGCATTAGGTTATGCAATACCTTGTTCGATATAAACCTCTCTCTTTATCCCTACTTGAGTGTTTAATCCAACTCTAGAAATGTTTTTGACGTGACAAGCAGAAATACTTTGCTCTACAAACTTTAAACACAATATTAGAGAAATAGAGAAATTTCACTTCTGACAGAGCAGATTATTCGAAAAACAGTCACTTCCTTTAAGTGTAATTCCCCTTCATGTTCACATTGGCTTTCAGAAATAGAGTAAAATACAAAAAGAGAATAGTAGAAGTTTCATCAAAGTCAGGTTTGGAACAAAAAAGTTATGATTTTTTTTTATCATTTGACATCTTTGTTCTAACATATGAAAGTCAAATAATGAATTTTTTTTCAACTGAATAGGCTTGATATTGAGTAGAAAGGATAGTAACAGCCTTTAGATTCTATTGAGCACTGTGTTTTATACCATATCTAGACTTAGTGGTGAACGTACGCTACTTGGACTGACAAAGCGTGACAGTCTTGTCAGTCCAGCATTACATGTGTTCGCCAAAAAATTTCATTTTGGCATAAAATCGAATAGATTGCTTGTTTGAAGCAATTTGGAGGCGAAGTTATCTCTCACTAAAGTGTTCTCAAAGATTGTGTTGCATGCAGGTGGTGGGGGGGGGGGTAATCCATATTGGAAACAAATTAACTTGACATCCCTAAAAGTGACCCTTTTGCCTTGAAAATACCAATTTACAGAGATACTGGCAAAATTGGTTTTGTGGTTGCCTAATACAAAAGCCTCAAACAGGTTTAGAGAGATAGAGAAAAGGCTTACATTGTTAAAAGAAAAATCATGGCTCATTTGGCAAGATTAGTTGAAAGTGTCAAACTTTACCTACCCAGTCATTCATGGCCTCCTTTTGCATTGTACAGATTTCAGCCAATTCATTCCCAGGCGTCCCTGTACATAGTGCCAGGAGTGACCAACATGTGATAAAGAAGAAGAATGTGATTATTGGCCAGTCAAAACAACTAAAAGTGAATTCAGATGTATTTTAAAGAGTTATCTAATAGGCAATGCTCTGTTTCACATTTCCTGTAAAATATCTTGTCCAAGAAACAAGACAGTCACATAATTTGAGAGAAAAGAAAGTTTGTTAAGGCAAGCACTTACATTGTAGTATGTCTGTCTCTGTCTCAAGGTAAAGGGGCTGGGCAATGGGACAATTGCATATGAATGCAGTGTTTAAAGGACACCAAAGCTGGCATTTCAAGTTCAAACTCAGACATTTAAGTGACATTAAAAGCAAATGAAAACCGAGAATGAGGAGGTTGAGGCATTTTACAGGTAAAGTGACAACTAGAAGGCAATAATCAAGTTGTGTATACAACATCAAATGTTGAATTTCTTCTGATTTCACTTTTTTTTTAAGTCTAACTTCATAATGTCTCACTATGAATACATTTCTGCATTTTGTATCCTCAAGAAGATAAGAAAAGTACATATGTTCAGGTCAGGCTAGGACAATGCAAAGTCATCAAACCGTGATTATGAAACACCCAGATATACCAGCATGGTTTTGTTTTTTTTTTGACAAAAACAAGAAGAGAGAAGAAAAAAATGGACCCCTAAATGTCAGTCACCCATGCCTGTGCCTTTTTTCTAGTATTAATTCATGTTTTATATGATTAGCAGTAGGCTTCTCCACTAATTTTTAGCAATCTATGTGATTTTGAATGAAATGAAGACAGATTTACAATTAACAATTCAAAATGAAAGAGTAACAGCGTATCCCACAAAGTTAATGCCACATTAACTCTTGGGAACTCTTGTGAGCCTTTAATGCAGGGCACATCAACTAGGCAATAGTTTCATCCAAAATCCAAATATTTTATCAGAGTGACCATAGTAAGTATTTTACCAACAACTTAACTCTTTCTTATGCGTCGGGGAGAAGTTTGCTCTCACACAACGGGCAAAGTAACGGTATTGCAGATGTAGCAGTGCTTATAACAAAGGGTAGCTTTATGTATTAGTCTTCCAACTAGCCAATATGAAAAGAATGCTGTATACGCTGTTATCTTTGGCCCGAATTCATGAAGGTGGTCTAAATTTAAACCATGGTCTATGTATATTTCTTCTGCGTAGATATGATTGACAGATTGCGTACGCTAACAGGCATCCAGTCAAAAAACGTGCATTGATGCACGTATGTATTGGTACACCTATTTAACGCTTATTTTAGACCATGGTCTAAGTTTAAACCACCTTCGTGAATTCGGGCCTTTGTGTACAAATATTTACACGAATGAGGTCATGGACATTTTCATGAGATGCTGTTTTCGCGAATTGAAACAGAAGCCTTCATAGGCGCATTATTACCTAAGCGCATGGTGATATTTTCATGTGATGTTGAATTTGCAGTCCAACTGTGATTCGCGAAATTTGCGAAAAGAAACCCTCGTTAAAATAACAGCATATACAGTATGGGCTACATCACATGATACTCACACATATACAGTCAAGAGTATTATTTTGGACTTGGAATTGACACAAGCTATGTTTCTTATAATGTATATGTTAATTCTCGCAGAGATGTCAGGCGAGGGCGCTGTTGGCGGTGCAGGAGCTGCTGCGGTTGCCACGGACACCGACGCCACCCTGTGCTGCCTGGTCCAAGGTGGGATGGACACTCATGGAGAGATCTTTGATGACACTTTGCTGCTCCGTCTGGACAACATCTTCTGATGTCTGTCGCCCTCTTCCCTGCCGTAGGAAAAGAGAGAGAGAGAGAGTAGTGGGATTAATTGCCTTGGATTTTCGTAAGAGGATTATGTGGAGGTGATGATGGCTGCATTGAACGACTGCTAGATGGAGAGCTGCGCTATTGGACGACTATCGTCCAGATAAGAAGGCCAGACGCAGAGGGAGACATATTTTTGACATAGATGTGCTTCCTCACCTTAACAGTGATCGTCCAGTGACCTCAATCTGCTTGAAGTCTCTCACCAAAGCAGAGAGGTTGCCATGAAGTCAGTATTCTGCAATGTCTTTCATGCAAGGAGAGAGAGAGAGTTTGCTTCTTTGGCCGGACAAAATCATCATCTTAACTCTGAAAAGTGGGGGGAGCTGATTGAGTCCCCCCCCCCCCCCCCCTTTTGACATTTTTCATGATAGATCTGTAACGTAAAAATCTTGGGTCACGTCATTTCATGACTTTTTTTCTTTTAAGACTTTTGAGACCAAATTTGTGACGCCTGGGTATGCGAAAGTTACACAATATTCTGTAAGTGCATGTCAGACCCAGAATTGCTCAGAAACGTGATTTCATGCCCAAATCTAATGCAAATTCTGTTTCCAGCCAAAATTCATAAATGTATCATTATTTTTCTTTAACTGTTTAAAATCAATTAATTGTCCCCGCCGAACGAGTTCGAGCAGGGGACTATGAAACGGGCTCCGTACGTGTGTGTGTCCGTGTGTCCGTCCGTCCGTCCGTCCGTCCGTCCGTGTGTCCGTGTGTCCGTGTGTGCGTCCGTGTGTGATCAAAATCTTCAATTTGCTACTTCTCTGTCATTTATGAGCCAATTTTGATTCTGTTTGCTTTATATGATAGCACTACATGGGAGCTTTGAAACTTCTACACAGAATTTCAGTCGTGACCTTTGACCTTGACCTTTGACCTATATTGTACATTTTGCTACAAAATGCTACTCCTTCGCCATTTCTAACCCGATTTCAATTCCGTTTGCTTTATATGATGGCACTAGGTGAGGGCTTCAAAACTTCTACACAGAATTTTGACCTTTGACTTCTTTGACCTTTGACCTTGATTTTTGACCTATATTGTACATTTTGCTACAAAATGCTACTCCTTCGCCATTTCTAACCCGATTTCAATTCCGTTTGCTTTATGTGATGGCACTAGATGAGGGCTTCAAAACTTCTACACAGAATTTTGACCTTTGCCTTCTTTGACCTTTGACCTTGATTTTTGACCTATATTGTACATTTTGCTACAAAATGCTACTCCTTCGCCATTTCTAACCCGATTTCGATTCCGTTTGCTTTATGTGATGGCACTAGGTGAGGGCTTCAAAACTTCTACACAGAATTTTGACCTTTGCCTTCTTTGACCTTTGACCTTGATTTTTGACCTATATTGTACATTTTGCTACAAAATGCTACTCCTTCGCCATTTCTTACCCGATTTCGATTCCGTTTGCTTTATGTGATGGCACTAGGTGAGGGCTTCAAAACTTCTACACAGAATTTTGACCTTTGCCTTCTTTGACCTTTGACCTTGATTTTTGACCTGTATTGTACATTGGCTACAAAATGCTACTCCTTCGCCATTTCTAACCCGATTTCGATTCCGTTTGCTTTATGTGATGGCACTAGGTGAGGGCTTCAAAACTTTACACAGAATTTTGACCTTTGCCTTCTTTGACCTTTGACCTTGATTTTTGACCTGTATTGTACATTGGCTATAAAATGCTACTCCTTCGCCATTTCTAACCCGATTTCGATTCCGTTTGTTTTATGTGATGGCACTAGGTGAGGGCTTCAAAACTTTTACACAGAATTTTGACCTTTGACTTCTTTGACCTTTGACCTTGATTTTTTACCTATATTGCACATTTTGCTACAAAATGCTACTTCCGGCGGGGACATATATTACGCACCGCGTAATTTCTACTTTTCCTTGTTTCATCTTGTTTATGATCAGAATAGTGTCCCGGATGAATTCCATCGAAAAACAATAGAAAACAAAAAGTAAAAAAAACAATGAAATTTTGCAAATAATAAAATATATGATTTTAAAAAATTGATACAGCAATTTTTTTTTTCTGTACATTCAGTAAGAATCCTAAAAAGAGTACCTAGACCCGAAATTAGCAGTTTGGGACTTTTATTTATAGATTTTCAGGCCGTGTACAGCCAACATTTTAATGTCATGCACATAATTAGCATAATGAGTTGAAAATGAATTTGAATAATTGGGGAATGATTACCAATTATATTTTGTAAATTATGTTGTGAGTGATGCACGTACCAATTTTTGTCGCAATCGCGTGGTCAAAGGCCGAGTTCCCCCCTCCCCCCCCCTGCTAGGCGTCAAAATAGCCCAGTCTTTTCAGGGTTAATCATCATCATCATCATCATTGTCATCAGTGGTGTACCAGGCAGTAGAAAATATTGACTGACATGTGCATGAATGTCTCTGTTTTTAGACATTTGTGTGTAATGCTGAGTCAATGAGACTCACAATGCAAAGCTTTGTCTGGTATTATCCCTGTTGTGGAGACATTTATTATGATCTCCCCCGTGGAGACATTCAATATCGTGCTGTTGTTTTGCAAACTGCACGTACATGTATTCAGTGTCTGAAATCAACAGTGACACCCAACAATGTGGATGTTAACAAAAGGGAACAAGGAAACATAGGTAACCATCAGATTTTAGCAGTGGCAACTTACAATGTGATGCTCCTTCATTTCTTTGGTACACACTACCGCATGCAGTACCAATACTACATTCAATTAGTTTTTCTTAATCGCTAGTAATGGGACTTCCATGTGATGTTAATGAAGTGCTGAAGATTACAGCGATAAATCACAGTGGGTGTAGAGGCAGTTTCAGACACCAGAATCAGCTGCTTGCATGCAAAGATTTCGGATGCAAACCCAAGACCATGTGAAATCATACGTGAATATGGATGAAATTGAGGTACTGTAATGATCTGATGAGAGAGTTGAGCCTCCTCCGATCACTCTATTTCTGTATAAACAATAGGTGACTTTGCAATTTGTGTTTGCGAGCGGGTGTGTGGTGTTGAAAAGATTTATATACAGTGTATATGTATATATATATATATATATTGCTGATGAAGTACAGTGTATCTATATTTTTGTTCTTTTAACACTTTCAGCAGTACATATTGATATGTGTACATCACACTTTAATTTCTTTGCTGCTCAGAACCTATCACCTTGATTGTACAGCATAACGTAGTTTGACATCATTTTTGTAAGTTGTTTTTTTTTTCAATAAAGTGAAATATTCCCAATTGTTCTTCAATGATCATGATGACCTTTATCCGTTTTCTTTGTGTGTTGTCTGTAATTGTGCAATGCCACAGATGGCTGCCCATCTGTCCTTGTTTTGCAGTCAGTCAAAGAAGAGATGACTCTTTCACTTTACGACTGGTGCACCCAATTATATAGCTAGTGACCCTCTCTTTACATTATGATGTCAATTTCCACAAAATTTCAAATTTGAGGAGTACTAATCCTTTTTTGTTTGTTTGTTTGTTTCTTTACTTCCTGTACAATATTTCATCTCCAAAGCAGCAGTATGTTGAAAAGAAAGATAAGTTTTTGCAAATGATGTTATGATATTAACCAAGGACAGGTAGTACTCCGTGTTTACCAGGTAAAATATGTTATACAGTGGGCTCCCGCTATAACAAAGTTTTCTTTCGTTATATCGAAATTTTGTTATAACCGTACAAATAAAACAATAAAAGACATATAGCGGATAATGCCAGGGCCTATATTTTCACTTTGTTGTAACCGGAATTTCGTTACAACCGTGTTCATTATAACGGGAGTGCACTGTATCCTGGTACAACGAGATGAGTCTTTCTGTAGGACCTGCCTCGTTTCCAGAGCTACCAATTACATTTAATAAGGTTTCACAATACAATGTAATTAGTATGTCTCTTTTTGTTATCAAATATCAAAAATCTATCTTTGAATTAGATAAATGTATATCTTGAAATTGTTTTAACATCCATAGTAATTTTTTCATGAAAATATGATGTCTGTACGTAAAATAAGTTTGTTACTTTACAAATAGTTGTCGTACATGCTGCATTTGATGAGGAAATGGGGTAAAGCTCTGTTAACGGGGATCTAAGAAGCAGGGACTAAGACATTAAGGTTTTGTTTGCGAGCTTTTTATTTGTTTGGTATTGTGGTTTTTTTTTTAAGCTTTTTTTGTTTGTTTATTTTGTATTTTTTTGTTTTTAGTTTGTTTGTTTGCTTGTTTTGGCACCTACCATGAAACAACCATCAGATCATCTGTAGGTCTTCATTGATGTTTAATTACAATGCAACAAATTGTGTGATTGTCTGAAAATGAAAGATAAAAATCACAGGATAAACATACACATACACTTCCTTCTCACATAGAGAATCAAGTTGAGTAGGCAGAACGATAGCACTGGAATTCTAATTCTAATCTTGCAGTCTGACTTTATAAACATGTCAGATACAAACATTTACACTCACGTAATTTTTTGTGCTTACCATATTTCAAAAGTTTTGTTTTTTGTTCTTGTTTATTTGTTTAGGGTTATTTTTCATTTGTGAGTAGAAGCACTGCGATCTAGTGGGTAAGGTTCTGGACTCATGAACACGAGGTCCTAGGTTCAAATCTTGCTGAATGCTCACATACCTTGACCATCAAGCTTTCCACTCACAATGTCCCTATTTCCCCGGATAAGGAAATGATTACCTGGCAATTCTGGCCCCCAATTAATAGCAGGGCCCCTGATAGATGAACAGTCCCAACACTCGAGAGGCCCCACTGAGTTAGAAACGGTCATATTGCAGCCAAAATCAATAAAGAGGTGGATTTGTACCCCTTTGGATGACACCTTTACCCGCTTTCCAAATGACACTGTACCCTGCGCTATCTAGAAGGTCATCTGCAGACTGTCTTAACAAATTATATAGGGATCAATTGATTATATGATCATAGGACTTTGGTTTCTGCAAAGTGTCAGACACCTTTAATCCCCTCCTCGCTCTTCGTTGAGCCTGAAAATCACTTGCAAAAATCTATACTGTTTCTCCAAGCAGCTGGTACAGCCTGATCACAATGTACGCAGGTTTCAGATTCAGATCCTGCCATAACGTTTATCGATTTTAGGCATGACGGAGTGCCCCACCCCTGTGTATATAATATATACATATACATGTACATATATATATGTATACATGTATATATGTATATATATATACCAGTATATATATATATATATATATATATATATATATATATATATATATATATATATATATACATATATATATACATATATATATATATATATATATATGTGTGTGTATGTGTGCGTGTGTGCACAAGATTGCAGATTAGTACTAGTAGTAGATAGTAGTAGTAGTCGAAGTAGTAGTGATAGTAAGGATAATAATAGTAATGATAATGATGATAATAAAGGACATTTATATAGCGCAGCTTTTTGAATATTAGTATTACAAAACGTACATACTCAACTAAGCATTACAAAGTAATAATCATGACGTTCATAATTCAAACATAAGTACATGTAGCATCATTCAAAAGATGTGCTTTTAACCGTTAGCTGCTTGGCGTACAAACAGAGGGAGATTATTCCATAATTTCCGTGCAGCATACAAAAAAGTCCCTATCACCAAGGATAGCTATTGGTTTCCCTGATGGATATTTCAATACACGTATTTGATCCCGTGAACTTCGGAGATATTAAAAATGTTTAAAATTATCATTTTAACTCTACGTGTTCCTGTAATTACACTGGTGTTGTACCACAATTAGCTCTGCGTATTACGATCGACAAAGTACAGTGTCATGACATTGCTTGTCAAGAGGACACGGGTCTAAATGAAAAAGATCAATTTCTGTTTCCCCTCCTTCCTCTACAACAGCCACTCACTCAGCAATCCACCCCTCCCGACCTGAAGCGCATTAGGCGAGCCCGCCACCCCCCCCCCCCCCCCCCCCCCCAACAAAATTGCACAAGGCTGGGTATAGATGACAGACAGTCGGGAGCAGCTCAGTGTTTTAAGATCTTCCTGACTGCATCCCTAGTGGACGGGAACGGAAGAGAATAGGACTGTAGGCCTACATCCAATACCTGAGTCATGCTCGTAGTACGAGTTCAAGTACGTCAGGCACCGATGGTGATGTAAGATCATGATCCCATCTCCCTACTGATGAGGCAAAGGGGTCTTTGGACAATCTCTTCAAGGTGATGCAATTCTGAGACTGAGGAAGGACAAGTTCACCTTCATAGACCTGCATTGAGTGGAGGCAGCCACACATCAGTGAAAGTTGGAGGAAAATTGGACAATCCGTTCAAAAGTTATGAATTTTTGAAGTTTCTGCTCAGGCACTGCTGGATGAGAAGACTGCTAAGCCTACAGCTGGTGTTGTGATGTCACATGTGTACAACGATATAAACAAAATATATAGAAAAATCAACATATTTTCAATTTTCTCGGATAATAAAAGAACACTTGACTTGCCTCCTTTCAGAAGGCAGGGGAAATAATTTTACTCTTATCATAGTCACTGACAAGTCGAGGAAACGCCCTTTTTTTCAAAAATAAAATTTTGTGAAATACATTGTACTCTTTATACAGTGTACTGTATTTTTCTTATATCATTCTACGAATGTAACATCATTCACTGTAGTAGTCTTCTTATCCAAAAGTGACTGCGCAGATACTTAAAAAATTCAAAACTTTGGAACGGATTGTCCGATTTCCCCCGAACTTTCTCTGATGTGTTCTACTAGATTGCTGCATTCACCCAATCCACATGTATGTGAGGATGGATTTGTACTTTTAAGTAAGAGGAAGAAGGCCCCCGTTCGCCAACATCTGGTAATCCATGTGGAGGGTCGTGGCAGGATACAGCAGTAGCCTATACACTAGACTGACGTAGACCTACTTTTTTTTTATCTGAGTCATCATGCTCGTAGTGCGAGCCTACCCTATATTTCACTTTCTGTTTCTGACGTCAGATCACAGACAGCAACTAACGAGTTCCGTCCCATTCATGTTTCTCTTTTAAAGACGTATGCGGAAACGTGAAAATGAAATAACACGAAATGAATTCATTTTGTCTTCCCTTTGTTTTGTTTTGCTTATTTATACTTCCTCCTGTTGATGGTGTTTGAGCCATTTCATTTTCGGTGTCTTGGTCCGACCATCCCCTATTCGTGCTGTATAGTACGATGTGCGCCAATTTGATCATTCATATATCTCGGGGATATGGTACGTTACCCTGAAGCGCTAAAGGCAGAACTGATTCAACTTTTCCTTTACAGCTGGATAAACGGCACTGAATGAATTTACCGGGCTAAGTTTCAGGGTTAGTATCAAAGACAAAAGATTGTGTGAATCAACGAAAGACGGAGATAAAATGCAGATAAAGAAATAGTGGAGTTATTGTAGGTTGATTAACAACGAGAGAGAGAGGGAACAAAACATTTCAGTCCTCGCACAGACAGCGTACTTTTGCATTGTAAAAAGACAAAAACTTTAAAAGGCGTAAATGAAAACAAAGTACATTTGTTGAAGCTTGCTTATAATCAACATAAAAAGATTTGAACATAAAGTTTTATTTGTTTCATTTGTGAACGTAAGTAGCCTGTGTACTGAAAACTACACTCTAAAAACATCCGAGTCAAAACTGACCCGGAACTGGGTCCGTTGGGGTCACACACCGTCCCTGGTCAGAAATGACAAGGAATGGGGTCAGATATGACCCATTCAGAGTCATGAATTGGGTCAGGGTGACCCCATTCGGGGTCTTCATGACCAAATTCCAAGTCGTTTCTGACCCGGAACGGTGTATGACCCCAACGGACCCAGTTCCGAGTCAGTTCTGACTCGGGATTTTTTAGAGTGTAGACGACAGAAAAATAAGTTTAATTTTATTCCAATTCAAATAGCAAACTTAGACCATGCACACTAATAATTTCTCTTTGTGATTTATAGTTTGGTTATTTCTAAATATTGGCAAGTCCGGTTGTATCATGTAAGCGTGGTATATATAGAAAGGAGATGTGATGCGAATACGTAAATTTTTGAATCATCATACAGTATAATAGAAGATAAACACATATCATACAGATAAACATATCATTTCTTTCTCCCATTTACATGCAGTCGTGAGGAGCTTTACAGCCCTTGACAGTGATTTCGTGAATGCGTAAAGTAAAATATGGGCGTTTCAGTGTAGCCTATCACACGTGGGTTCCACATGTACATACCGTGACGTTTTCTGGCGAACTTCGACAACTTTGTACATCAGAACAAAGACCAAATTTGCAGAACGATCGTCATGTGTTGACAAAAAAAAAAAGAATGTAATTACATTTTATAAAATGTTTGCGGTCGTCGAACTTGACAATAAAATCATTGAAAACGAGGTCAGGGATGTCCTAGGAGTCTTTTTTTTTATTTAACTACACCTGTACATGAATTTTAAAGAAATCAGGCCATTAAATGAATATTGTTCACAATTTGTGACGATTCGACAGGGATGCCTTCTTTAAGCGGGAGGAAAGAAATTTAAGTATCGGCCAATTGAGTACTAGTATAAATTTTAAGGCCTAATTTCATATTCTATGCGTACACTCGCGAACTATCACCAGCTCGATTGTTTGTATTGCACATTTTAATTTAACTGAAATCACTGATTCTTATAATCAAATTAAAAGGTGCACTTCCAAGTAGTCCTCCTTGTTTCTTTACTCAATTCTGATTGAACTTTCACTCCTTTTGCTGGCTTGACTTTAAGGGATGATTGACCTGCGGTTTCGGTTGAAATGGGGCTTCAGAATTCCAACGTTTTTTAACAATGATTTTTTGAGATAATGAGAAACCACTTTGAAGTGTAAAGGAGCATATAATTCTAAGAGGAATTCAAAATTTATTTGATGAAAATTGGTTTTGAAATGGCTGAGATATCCTAAGCAAAACGATCCTAATAAAGGGTGGGACCGACCTTCTACTATATATAGGGTCGCATTGTTTTGCTTTGTTTTTGGATCTCTCAGCCATTTCAAACCGATTTTCATCAAATAAACTTGGAATTCCTCTTAGAATTATATCGTCGGTTGAGAATGATAAGGGCGTTAAGTTGTCACAAAACCCATAGCGTTCGAGACAATTTAACGCCCTTCTCATTCTCAACAGACGATATGCTCTTTCATATTTCATAAAGTGGTTTCTAAGTATTTTGAAAAAAAAGAAAGTTAAAAGCTGAATCCTTACTTCAACCAATGATATATACTATCCCTTTAAATATCAAAAGTTTCCCTGCTGAGCTAACTTCGCTCACCTGCCACGAATCTATCCAAAGGACCAATGTGAATACGGTACAGCTCAAACGCGACAATACAACCACAGACTTATACAGTAGAGTGACATCTAATTTTTGTTCGATTCCCTTCATGAGATTGTCACGTGAATGACGTAGGTAAAATTTGGTCCCAGCCGTCGGTCTGTATTCATAAATTCCCATCCTATAGTGCCAATCATGTGACGTCCGCCTTTCTATTCGCTGATACATGTGCATGTAAAAAGTGCGTTGTTGTAAATGTAAGGTCGTTTATCTTTATAGGTTCTGTTGTAATCCATTCAGTATCAATAATTACATACGAAAGGCCCAAAATTGGAAGAAATACTTAGAGTTAGATGTGACTGTGTACGTTGTGACTGTGTTTGTCTTTCATGGGCCTGCGTCATTTTTTGTTCCTTTATCAAACAGCATCGGAGACTCTGATAACTTGCATTTCAATTATGATAATAATGATGATGGCGATGACAATGATAATAGTAATGATCATAATCAAGATCAAAGATCATAATCAAAGATTCTAAAGATTGATGAGAAGAGGACCTATGAGAGTGATGAATGGATTTTAAGAGTTTGTAATTTGCTGGAAAATAAAGATTTTGAAAAGGAGCCGTGTTCCCATTGACACCAAAATTTCAATCTCAAAATATCGATCAGGAAGGTCCTCTCATGCAGGGTAGCCTTAAAGGTCAAGTTCACCTTCATGAACATAAGGATTGAGAGAATGCAGCAATATTAGTAGAACACATCAGTGAAAGTTTGAGGAAAATTAGACAATCGATGCAAAAGTTATGAATTTTTAAAATTTTTGTGTTGGAACTGTTGGATGAGGAGACTACTACAGCTTGTGATGTCATATGCGTACAACAGTATAAAGAAAATGTAAAGAAAATTCAACATGTTTTCACTTTTTTCGCGTAATAAAAGAGCACTTGACTTGCCTCTTTCTAAAGGCAGGGGGAATAATATTACCCATAACATATGTCAGTAACGAGTCAAGGGAATGTGTAATTTCTTCAAAAGATGAAATTTTGTGAAATTCTCTTTATATTTTCCTTATATTGTTGTACTCATATGACATCATACGCTGCAGTAGTCTTCTCATCCAGCGGTGACTGCACAAAAACTTCAAAAATTCATAAATTTTGAACGGATTGTCTGATTTTCCTCAAATTTTTCAATGATGTGTTCTACTAATATTGCTACATTCTCTCAATCCTTATGTTTATGAAGGTGAACTTGTCCTTTAAAGTTGAGTATGATTATATAGTTATACTTGTTGGCAAGTTGAAATTATTATAACAAAATTATTCAAATACAAAAATGTTTGAGTTTAATCTATAGGTCCTATCCTTCATAAGGCGCTACTCACAGCAGAATCAAGCGGAGATTAAAGGTCCTGTTTACCTTTGGGAGCAGTGATATAAAAAAAAAAACATTTTCAAGATATCACATTTGATGCATATGTGTAGGTCTGTTGTATCACAAAACATCCTACCATATAAATTTTGCAATAAAGCCTGAATATATAAGGAGATACACTGTACCAGTAATTTTCTCGATAAACCATAACTGTAGACGGTTTAGTCTGGAAACATTTCTATTGTAAATACTGTTCACATTTTGTGTATTTAACAATATACTTAATATTGATCATACGGATTCAAATTTTTACAGTGGTTGTTTCTATCCCTAACTCACATTTTAGAACTATTTTAAAGCCCTATAGTGCTGGATTGGTTTCATCTGCAAATGGTTAATTGTGCCTTTAACGACCGAGGCAATATAATTACCGGGATAATCACATTGTATATGATATCGTAAATAATTGAATGATCACCCTTTCAACTGCATGTCTGCCGCAATATGTCTGTCCTAATTCAGTCCTGACCTCCGAGGACATGACCCTATCTCGTCAGTTTACACACTAATTCCATGAATGCTTTCAGACGTATTTAGTTACGGGCTTAAATCGTGTTTGTTTTGTTTCTGTTCTCTGGTTCATCTCGTGCTGTCGCTTTGTACGTATTGGCCCTGAGAATCGCCTGATAGATTATCTGAAACAACGTCTGGACACGTGCTAAGATTTCAGTCAATGAAATGCAGACAAGTTTAACGAGGCGCGATTATAGCCACGAGTTGATTAGAGCCATAACTGTCACGTCTTGACCTCGTGATACAGGTCAACAAGTCTCCGGACCTTCAATGACAGACGTGCTCATGTTTTCGTGTAAAGATTTCATTTTGAGGAACAGTGCAAGGGGGAGGGGGGGGGGGGGGGCTATGGAATGGGGAGGACGAGTAGATGTGGTGTCAGTATACAAGAGGTCGTTGGATAGAAGGAGAAATGGGGGAACTGTATAAACATGAGGAGAAAATTTGGGAACAGTGATTTAAAAATTTTCAAGATAAGACATAGTGCATATGTGTAGGTCTGTTGTACCACAAAACATCCTATCATACAACATTTTCGCGATAAAGCCTAAAATAGAAGGATATATCTGTATTTTCTCAATAAACCGTAACTGTAGACAGTTTAATCTGTATTTTTCTCTATAAACCGTTTATAAACAGTTTAATCTGGAAACACTTATTATAACTATTGTTCACATTTTGTATACTTAACATCGATTTTACCGATTCAAATTTTTACAGTGGTTGTTTCTATCCCTAACTCACATTTTAGAACTATCTTAAGGCACTAATGCTGGGTTTTTGTTTTATCTGCAAAAGGTAAATTATTATGCCTTTAAGGCCAAGTAAAAAAAGAAAGTAGTTTCTCGTCCGGGTTTTTTGAGCAAGGCGATGAGGGAGGTCCTTACTATTTGATATCTTACTATTTTTTCGAGGATTGTCAAAATGAAAGTAATATGTGTTTCTCGTCCGGTAATTCTGAGAAAGGTAACGAGAGAGGGCTTTACTATTTTCTATATCCAATTTATGAAATGAAATATCACTCTGGTAGCTGTGCTTTGAGAGACCAGGTCCCAAGTGTATGTCTTGCCTGCACTCTGTGCATTTTCAACCAAATAGATGTATCGTCGCTATGTATACCATACTTGAAATGAAACTTCATGAATGCAGAAATGCATTTGCTTTTTCTTTCCACTATAGATGTCAAGGGAAAATGACCATCTTAATACTGGTATTTAGTGTTGTACTGGCATTTCTGATACCAGTGTACTTGCAATTCTGATGTATTGTGCTATTAATTGAAACAGGTATAAAACATTCTATCAACAAATGTACGACTGAAATAAATTCCATGATATTCAAAACACTGCTTTATCATTGTGTTTGTGACTTTTTGTGTCCACACAGCTGGTATATTGTATCTGCATCTCTTCACAGTACAATTGTAGCACATTCAACTGGAAACTGGCTGGTACAATTGCAGATGGATGTCAAAATGATACATGGCATTATAGCATTAAACATTTAAAGATGTTTCTTCATATTCTAAAAAGACATTTGATAATCACTCATCATTTGGATGATGAATTGATTGTATCACACTACAGGTGATACGACTCACGGCCGTGTCCGTGAATTTACATCGTAAAGAAAAGTATCCCGCAGAAATACGAGACAAACCAGAATCCGTGGAAAAGTTATTTATTTTGTAGATACACCCATTTAATAATTCTACATTTGCTGGAAAAGCGCATTCATTTTCTCTTCAAAATAGAACAATACATCGCCGTCAGATGCAACGTTAACAGAGCAGTGTTTGAGCCTCTACACATTCGAATGTGTTCTTGCGTGCGTGCAGACAGCTGATAGACCAGGGGGATGGGGACCCTGGCAGCTAGCTACAGACACGCATATACGCGGCCGGCACGGCCACTGCACTGGCACCGACCTTCCGACACTGCACACACGTGCACATAGTCACAATGACATGAAAATGTAAACTCGATACAATCCTCACAAGCATTTGTACAGTACAATTCATCCCTTTAAAATATGAGAAACGGGGAAAAATACGAACAATGCGCGAAATATAAGTGGAATACTAGTATCAGCGATCGTTCGCAAAAGATGTTGCCGCTATCGCGTTCACGACGTACCGAGTGCGCTGTAACAGCCCAGGCCCGCGCCCGCCCGCGCGCCCATCCAACTACAGTTCGACTGCTTTGTGGGTCATTCCTTCTTGCCGAGCTCGCAGTGTGAAATGCATGCGTTATTACATACGCACTACGGAAGCTATGTACAGCTGTACTCAGCTAAGATAGAGGACGCGTACACATCACGATTGGTAGGTGAATATTGTCGATTTTGTGTTTTCGGCGGCCGAAAAAATAGTAAATATCAAAAAAGTCGATGCGGCAACTGAAAATCGATGCGGGCGGAGAGCGGGCTTAGACGAGAATTATGAATTTCTTGGTATTTTCAGCGCCATTTTGAAAATAGTAAATAGTAAAAAAATCGATGCGGCGGCCAAAATCGATGCGCGCGAGGACGAGAAACTGGTTTCTTTTTTTACTTCGCCTAATATCTTTCAGGGCCCTATCAGAGTCTAGCGGGATAATGTGTAAAAATAAACGTCAAAGTAATTGCAACTTATGAACGTAAAGAAAGAAAAGCATACTTTGTCAGAGTGATTTTTATATTTATGGGTAATTCATCTAATGATTACAGCTCGTTATTCCGAAGGTTCGTTATTCCGAAGGTTCGTTATTCCGAAGGTTCGTTAATCCGAAAATGTGATGATGTTTGTTGTTCCGAAGGTTCATTAATCCGAAAATGAAATAAGGTTCGTTATTCCGAAGGTTCGTTATTCCGAAGGTTCGTTAATCCGAAAAGGAAAACAAAGCTCGTTATTCCGAAGGTTCGTTACGGACCCTATATCATTTCGGATCAACGAACCTTCGGAATAACGCCACAAATGTTCAGATTAACGAATCCCTTTTCATTTTCGGATTAACGAACCTCTAGGTATAGGGAATTTGTGTGTTTCGGATTAACGAACCTTCGGAATAACGAACCTTCGGAATAACGAACAGCACCCTGGCCTCCATCCATTTCAAGCTTAATCGCTTATGATGGTGGTCTCCTGCATTCAATTATCTCTGTTGTTTACTGAAAAATACTGTATATTTTATTTTATGTTTCTGTGTATCTACATTGCTCAATGCAATCACCTATGTGAATCTATTTATGTACTGTTATCGATTTATTTCACTGCACTTGTTATTCTTTGTCTTTGTACTTTTTGAAGTTTGCATTCAAATTGCATCTGATTGAATGCAGAAATAAAAGCAAGCAAACAAGCAAACAAACAAACACCCTCATCGCATGACAGGAATCACATGTAAAATAGATGAAGCATCTCAGAGAATGTAAGTTAGAGCCTTTTGGCATTTTAAGTAAGCAATGTATAGTGAACTGATTCACTAAAACAAGTGATGGACAAGAAGATGAAAAGACGATGAATGAAGAAGGAAATATGATGAGCAAAGTTGAAGAGCGAGAAGAGAATGAAGAACATTGAGACGAAGAAGAAAGGACAGGGCATTTTCATGGATTTTTTTTTTTCAGGGCATTTTCAACAGTCGATCGGAGAGCGACAGTTGACACAGGTTGATGACGATTGCACATCATGATTGTATCGCATCATCTCATGGTTTTGACCAGGGAGGTGAGTACCTCCCTGTTTTGACGATAATGCTGTCACTTTCCTGCGATAAACAGGTTTGACCCTTGCCAATCTGCCACAAACATTTTACATGCGCCACATGTTGGTATAATAAACCACATCTTGGTAGACGTAACCCGAATTCCTACTGTTCTCACTGTTTGCTCTGTATCCATGGTAACTGGACGGTACGTTGACAGCCTCCAGGGATCACCTGCACAACAGGGGAGCCAGAAGTCCGGAAACGTCTGCCCTGAGTCACACAAGGGGAATCCTCGGTCGACCACGTAAGGTGTTTAAAGGGAAGATCCGCCGTTTTGCTAGAGACATTGCAGGGTTTTGGTGTGTCGTGGATAGAAGTAGCTGAAATAATCTATAACTAAAAGGGCATTTTACGCCTTTAGTTGGACGTAACATAAAAACGACCTTAGAAACAAAAAGGCATAATAATATCGCGGGAAACTGCCATACCAGACGGCTTGAACTAGTGAAGCTTGGCAAGAGTCATGTTGGGAGCCTATTCGCTCCCGTCCTGTTCGTTTCTGTTTCTTGAGCAAAGCGTGCGAAAAATGAACGTGTGAAAGATATGGACTTTAAATTAGTACATGTTTATACGAATGGAAAAAGTGGTCAACACTACCATCAATGTCCATAAATACCATGGAGGTCTCGAGCAGGAAATTAAGGCTATATAGTACGTCGGTGGATTCCTAAGTCTGACGTGCCATTGAAGTTCCCTTCATGGCTCGAAATTTACCATCTGTTGTTAAATTCTTTCTAGATTGAACTAAGAGACATGGCAGGACTTCAAGAAAGAAAAGGAAAAGAACTCAACAAATACTTCCATACACCAAATCCATATTGAGACAGAATTCAAGTGCACAGTGAAAAGGGGAGCGCAAAAGATAGCCAGCCCAGGTTGAAGAGTGCATGCAACGGCAAGCACGCTCCGAACTCAATTACGGTCTTGAAAGAAGTAAGACAATTCACTCTGAATGGACATCACGCAAGACGCTAGACCCCCATTCAGATCATTGCCTTGCGTGCACTGTTTTTATATCATGAAGAAACCATGGAGCCCAGGACAACTAATACTAGTGTCTTGTCCCACACTTGTGAGATCCTGGCTTTAAAAAATCAATTAATTTCCTCCCTTAGAAAACGAGGGTAACATTTTTCGCCCATCTATAGTAACCCGGTATGAGGGCGCGTGACAGTTCGTTGCATTCCAATCTGTGAAGAGAGCCTCGGTATCACTTGCCCCCCTCCTCTTGATTTCACAACTGTCGCTATCACAGCGAGGGAATAAGCAGAGATTGATTGACCTTGACCGACTAAACGTCGTGCCTCGTAAAGACATACAATATCCATCCATCATCACTCGAGCTGTAAACCGAGCCTTATGACAACTTACACACAAGGTCCCAAAGGAGACGTCAGGTTCATCAGACGTCGGTTCTCGCGATCACACGTGCGATATTGTAATTGGTACGATAATTATCGCTGTCGAGACAGGCTCGCGGGGACGATACACAGTTTCAACTGTTTTCACCTTGATTTATCTTTTGTAAGGATGACAACAGGTAGAATTACGTCTTGATGTTTTGACTTGATTGCTAGATTTGTACCTTTTTTTCGAGACACTTTCCACAAAGACAGAATAATCGACACCCCCCCCCCCCCGAAAAAACAAAACAAAACAAAGCACCTTACGTTCGTTTACTGTTTGGTGATAATCTGAGCTTTTATTTTTTACATAATATAAACCATGGCTCACTCTGCCCTTCAACTCGTCCCCTTTTCAACAAACATCGAATCTCCACTAAAACAAAAACAAAAAATCACGCCGATTTTGTATGGTAGGCCTGATGAATCAAAAACACATTTCACCAATGAGTGACTTATGAGTGTTTCACTGATTGTGTTTTGCGTGCAGTTGAAAAAAAAAGACATAAATTGAATACTATTTGAAATAACTGAACACAACTCGATACAATCTGGTTGTAGCTTCACCTTGAAGTCGATGGAAATTCACGACCTTTAAACTGAGAGGATTGTCCAAATTTCGTCTTTATGACCCGGATGTAACAGAAAGGTCGCTTTTATAAGTAACGGTTACAAAAGACTTGACCTAGTCCGCGAGATCGGGATGGGTATTTGCTCTCTTGGAAGAGGAAATCGTTGCCACTGACCTCATTCTATAGATCAAGGCCTGCGAGGTGGAGATGATGCCGATCTGCTTCGGCTAAAAATGCAAAACAAATATCAACGTGGCTCAGCGCAAGAGGATACAAGTAAAGAATGCTTGTCATTGACCTGGCCTGGCTTGCTGTTGTCAGCTATGTTCACACTGTTCATTAGACCAAGCACAGAGCTACTCAAAGAGTAACTGAACTGCTTAGTTCAGTTACTCAGGAGCTCACGTCAATACTTTAGAAATGTTGACATTCTGCTGTGTCGGGAAAGCCCTGAGCAAGATTTTTGGTTGTCGTTAAAGAGGAAATCTACCCAAAAAAATGAATAAACTTCAAAAGAAATATCCTTATACAGAACGATAAAAACAGAAGTGACAAAAATCGGAAAAGAAATAAGGAAGATATGACATTTTGAAATTTCATATTTTTCGAAAAACAACATTACATTGTGGGCCAGTCCTTATGAATATTCAAATGAGCGAGTGGATGACGTCATACCCTCACAATTTTTCATAAAATGTCACATTACGAAATTCAGAAAACATCTTGTTATTTCTAGCTAATACAAGTATAAAAGCATATTCTCATACCAAGAAATATCAGAGTTAACATTTATTATTTTTTACTTTGGGTGGTTTTAAGGCAAGTTTTATATTCATACAGCTGAAATATGAGATTTTTGTCATTTCTGATGAAGAAGACATTGTAAGAGTATGCAACATCGTCTACTTGCCATTTAAATATTCAGAAGTATACTGGTTAAGAAATGTTTGCCGAAAATGCGAAATTTCAAAATGTCACATCTTCCTTATTTCTTATCCGATTTTTGTCATTTTTGTATCGTTCTCTAGGGAATATTTATCTCTTTCTTTTGAAATTGTTCACTTTTGGGTAGACTTTCTCTTCAACAACCGTTGTGACATGGAGGTGACGAATAGAAGTTAAATAATGTCAGTAAATCGATCTATCGGGCTAATAGTAATAGAAGGTCGATCTCCACGAAGTTCCATTTATTTGAAAATGTTTTCTTCCGCTGTACTGCATTTACCTCTAATTTGGTTGCCTCCAATAAATGACTTAAAGTGGGCTTTTAAAAATAACAATTATCGCGATACCAGCTTGAGCTATATTAGTATTATTCGAAATGTTCTCTAAAGATTTTGAGATTTTTTTTAATTGTTTGTAATGACATACATCTCTGTTAGAGTGTACAGGAAATATGCTTTATGCAAACTAAAGAAAACGAAAGATATCGTGTTTGGGCGTTTGAATCCGAGTGCTTGTACACAGTCATGATTCTCAAAGTAAATCTTTCGGTCCATAATAAACTATCTTGCCAACAGTGTGCGCAACTATAAGACCCAATATAGAAATCGATCGAACCAGGACCTTCCGCAGCCCTATACCCACCATGTCAGCATACTATACTGCGGGATGGGATACGTGGCGTCCACACAAGGTTCACACGGGGACGCCATGACTTCCTAATCATCAACAGATTGCGTGTTCTAAAGTCTCATCAGCTAGTCAGTGGATTTTAAGAGGACAATCCCGATTTACCATCATGACTCTCTGACTGGGCCTCGACAAGATACACTGTATACTTCTTCAGGCATTTTTGCCGCCGCTGTTATTTATACACAATTAGTCTAGACACCGCGGTGAATGGTGTGTGCGCGTGTGTGTGTGTGTGTGTATGTGTGTGTTTGTGTGCGTGAGGGTGTGTGTGTGTTTTGAAACACATGATTTGAAAAAAAAAAAGATATTGTACTGTATGTTGGGAAAAAATTATTTAGCAGCACGAGAGAGAAGAATACAGCTGCTTGTTTTTGTTCATATCAATTTCATTGTTAACATGGACCTGATACTGAATGAAATTCAGATAAAAAATATCATAACAACAAAAAAGTGAATGTGCGTGCGTGTGAGAGTTCACGTACTATATCACTGTCATTGGATAGGAGGAATAAATTGAATGGCAGAGAAGGTATATCTTAACGCACCAAACTGTTTAAAGCAAAGAAAGAGAAAAACACGAGATACGATGAAGATTCAGGAAAGAAGGAAGGCTGCGAGGAAGGAAACATTGCATATAGAGTGGATGTAAATAAGCGCAATCGACACGACTCCAGTGAACAGAGAGTTTACACAGACATTCTAACAGCAGACTATTTAAATGTATACTCGGAGAGACTAGAGGCAGGTGTCTTTGCCAGGGTATAATGCTGCTCTAGACTCGAGATTAAAATCCACAGGCCTGGCTTCTCCTTACTAATCTTGAGGTCGCACTGCTGTTTCCTTGATGAGCATTTAGAACGTAGATTGCTCAGCTCAACTCTGATTAGACGTTGATTCGTCTTCGGCCGGGCTACGTGCAGCCCGGCAGTAGACTGAGATCTATAGTAGTCATAATAATGTTGTCATGCTTTTAGTTTTGTTGCCCTCTTCTATAACATTATGTCGAGTGGGAGTTTGAGAGGTATAATGGTTGCTGGATTTAGCAGCCTCTTCGTTTGACGCAAGTTTTATTACCATTTTTTTATTACCTAACGTAGTGGGAATGTTCAAGTCTTATCCATTTTGTTTGTTCAAGTGTTTTGAGCCGTTTGAGGAAAGCTCTGGCCACAAGGTATGATGCTATTAATTTCACTGATATCACTTATACCACATGCAACTTATCCTAATGATAGCACATTACAAGTCCTATTTGTATGTAGGATGTATAATACTTACAATCAGGGAGGTGGGCACCTCCCTGTATACAATGGACCCTCTTGTACACGCATACAGCTCTTCAAATACAAATTATCATGTGATATTAAGAAAGTACTTGAAAATCTGTGAATAATGGCGTTTTAAAGACAAAATGCTTGTTACATAAAGTAACACTTACATTTTTTTTTCTGTATTGAAATTTATTGTAAGCAACATTTTGTCTATAAGCCACTTGACTTTGAAGCCGCCTCAGATCATTTCATTTTTTTTTCTGAAGTCACTCTTATAACATTAAGAAATTTATATATCTTCGATAAACATTAAACATGTTAAATTGTTCAAATTGTCAACAGCAGTAATCATTGGAATTTAGGGTTACTAATCAAAACTTTATGCAACTGACTGACAAATTGACCAACATCGACGTAAATAAGCACCGAATTAATCAGCGTTTCAGTAGTAGCCATGATAAAGATATAATAATAAATTCTAATAATCAAAACTTGTTTGCAGCTATATATGCACTGCGACAAACATCTGAAAAAAATACTGTTGATTCCCTTAATATCAAGTATTATAGCAAAGGGAACATCGGAAATCAGGGGAACATGATGTAATATACGATGGAAAACAATATGAAAAGAAAAAAAAATGCAACAAGGAGGAGGTTAAAGTCCAAACAAGCATAACTGTGCAGGACATTGGGACTCTCATTTTGCAGATAACATGAAGCAGGCATGTTGAAACAAACTGGCCCTCAACGGAGTGCCGTAAAGAGCGAGTGATAATTTTCTGCACAATACGGGGAGGGCTGCCTGGGGGATCTGATTTTTTTTATCGCTTTGTACACAATCATTTGAGATGACATTGGAAGTGAACTCTTTGTTTAAATTGTCAGTGTTTCTGCGTCTGATGATTGGGTCCTCGTATAAATCTTTACAGTTTCTCCTATCGAAGAAGATAATAAAAGTTGTTCTGTTTAAGACAAACAGTGTTATTTTGACTATGACTGCGCCACACGGCATCAAAGGGTTTTTGCATGATTTTTTATTACACCTCCACAATGTAATACCAATCCACATTCAAGATGAATTGCACTAGCTATTAAAGCAAAATTATATACACAAAACAAAATTAGAATGAGAGAGGTTTCAGTACAAGCGGACGCGACGAAGAAAGTTATGGAATTCTAAATTGTCACATTATTATTATTATTATTATTATTATTATTGTTATTATTATTATTTTAATTTTCAATTCAAATGAATTTATTGGGAATTTTCTGCATAGAATATATATTACAAATGAAATACAGTCATGCCTTATTGTTTTCAAGACAATAGAACATACAGTGTGGGGGTACATCCGATCAACATTAGAATGTACAACAATTAATATTCATGAGGATTATGCCATTGGTAGATGTGGATATAAACACTTAGTATATTTTAATATGTAAATGCTGGTAGTGGGAAGGAATGTAAAAGGAGCAATGGTTGCATATAGGTTGCACAACCCCCCCCCCCATATGATGATAATAATAAACAAATTACATAATTATTAAATGCTATTATGCATTACATGCAGGATTGTTGCTATAAATCATGGATCGGAACATGAATTCTGCGGGAATGCATAGGTGAGTGTTTGAGTATGTGATTAGGTCGAATGGTTGAAAGTTGAATAAAGGTTGAAAAGTCGAAAAGGAGAGAGGGTTAGTCAGGTTAAAATCTAGGTGTGTCACATTTACCTCCGTTCTACGTAATGAAAAAAAAAAGTCTATACGTATTTGATTATTTCACATTCTGCTAAAGAAGAGAATAGACCTATACCGATGAGAAAAAGTGGTTTGAAGAAGAGCATCGACATAAAATGAAATAATGTAAAGAAATTTAGAATACCTTCATGACCTTTCGACGATATTTTCCTTTAATCACTACATAACCAGCGTCAAAATGTGTGGGCGCTACATAAAGGCTTGCGTGGTATCAATGGACAAAATGTATCTGAATCAGAGAGATAATCGCGCAAGGAGATTCAAATCATGGAAACATTCAAAGCAAATGAGATAAAAATGATAGATACACTGTATAATATCATGCTTCAGAGATGTCAGAAAACAGAGAAGAATAATGTGATTGGGGGAATTAGAATTTTAGAAGAATATACAATGTGGAAGGATATGATTTCCCTGCTGAAATTCCTGTGCAGCGGGACCCTGCGCATTTAACAGTATACTTAAAACTGAGAATAGGGGTGTGAAACATTTCCAAACTTTTGTTTTTACCTCATGTCCTTTTTAACATGTGCCATGTAGCAACGCAAATCCAATAGATGATACCGTGATATTTGCAGAAGTCTGTGTATGCGGAGTAACCTAAAAGGTGAAGATGAGTAGTTCCTGAAAAAAAAAACGAAACAAATCCTGGCAGGCACGATTTGAAATCACGTTGGCCTTGTTATCTGGGTCCCGAACGCAACAAACAAAAAAGGTGTTTTATGGGTCCACTCCGCCTTGCCGTGATCAGCATGCCTTGTGGATGTGATCCAAACCTATAAATTAAAGACCGATTCCATCATCTGATCAGAATGGATCCAACTTTGGTATTTGACCTTTGTGGGAATCTCTGGTATGCCCACCCCCGCGGGCCCCAATCCATGCATCTTTTATTGTCTTGGTGGCAGATTATAATAATCTATGATCCAATGTTGACCACTTCTTTTTGGACTTAAGCTCAAATTAGGTCATGATTGTGACAATCACGGTTTATAATCATCGAGGAGCCTTCATAATAATCCATGTTCAAAATTGAATTGCTTACATTAAAGCTAATAAAGACGTGTAATTCGGGGAAAATAAAATGGGAAAGTGCAACACAGCCTAATTCTGAAATGCGATAAAGTAAGAAGAGAAAAAAAAATGCCCTAATGATAATTTATGCAGGTACATTTCAAACACACGCACACAGGCACGTACACAACATAATGCTTTCCGACCACACATTTTTAGAATCTAAAGCTGATATGAACGTTTTCGTATATAGCCGGTCAAACAAAGCCATCCGCAATTTCTTAAATCCACAAGGGTGTACCGCACGAGCTATAAAAGACACCCACGAGTCATACAGCCTATGCACGAGTCATAGTGCCCTCGAGTCATGAGCCTACGAGTAAGACAGCTCACGAGTCATACAGCTTACGAGCTATACACTAAATTATAGGCAAACGAATGCCTTTATAATGTGAGGTGATGGGCCTGTTTTATTTGGTGTCTTGCTCGTGGGGTGTATGTCGGTTATATCTGTATGTAAAGTTTTGGTAATTTTCGTACAACACTTCTCGAACAGTCAATATAAACTAATATGTAAATGAGTGAGTTGATGAAGTCATCGCCTCATAACTTCCCATTTGTATACAAAATCTTGAAATTTCCAGTTTGTTTTTTTTTAAAGTATTTATGCTTCAGTCTCAAATCCTGAGATATCTGACTAGTCATTATTCTTAAGATATTCAGCCAGAAATGATAAGTTTTACACTTAAATTTAAAAAAAAAAGATAATTTGCACGATCAATAGTTAAACAAATTTGAGGTGACAACATCATAATATATCAGCTCATTCATGTGTGCATATGCATGGGTTACTGGTCGAGAGATGTTTTGGAAAATTTGGGTAACTTCTCAATTTCATAATAAGCTTATAATTTTAGTCCGATTTTGATGAAATTTTCATTGTTTTGCCTATCAAATTCTACTCTTTCTATTCAGACTATCTGTTACCTGGTCTGGAATTCCCATTTAAGTATAGTTGCCTAACAAGCGACTGTAATGATGCTCATCGTTCAGTGTTCACGATAAAAAAACATGCCTGAACCATCTGGCTTAATTCCGCTCATCATAATAGCCTCTTATCTCTCAAAGATACTCTCAGTCCGTATGATCATAATATACTGAGTATTTATTATCTCCGCTTTTGTGATGATACAGCATGAGAATGGAATGTGTGCAGACATAATACAGTCATTTTATCTTTTATCTTTTATCTCTCTCATTCTCTCTCCATCGTCTTGAAACACGTGATAAGTTGTTTGTGTCTTGACATAGATCTACATTCTGTTCACAAACAATGATTATAATCATTAGAGTACCTCTTTCTTTATAATGACCACAACAACAACAATAACAATATTACTGTCCTATCAGTTACCAGTCAAAACATTTTATATATTATATACGGCGTGACTTCATGCCCCTTTGATAACATAATACCTATTGATAAACTTTAAACAATACGTACATTTATGACGGACGTGAAATCAAACCAAACAAAAACAAGATGTTCGTCTATTCGATTTTATAAACGTTTTGTTTCCAATATATTATTATACACCTTTATCACAGGTCGACGTACGTGTACCACGTACATAATGCGTGGCAGCTAGAAGCAACTTTGTACCCTAACGAGTCACAGCGAGATGTTCTCGAATACCCTCTGTATATTTCATATCAAGCAGAATTATCCCTGAGGATACAACAGTGTCACTCTCAAGGACGATGAAAGATCAAGTGTGTGTTATTTATTTATTTATTTATTATTATCTATTTAGTCATTGCAGTGGTGTCTAGGATTGACGACGCCTTTTTTGTTATGCCTAAACCATGGGAGTGTTCAAAGCTCACGGGCGGACGTGATTTTACTTAAGTGGAAACACCATGTATTATGACTTTTAAAAGTAACGTTGCATGACAATTGTATATGTATATGCGTTTGTGTGTGTGTGTGTGTGTGTGTGTGTGTGTGTGTGTGTGTGTGTGTGTGTGTGTGTGTGTGTTACGTATGTGAGTTGTGTGAGTCTGAAATACTACAAGTTGGGTCGTTATAATTTCACTTGCCAATATCATGGTGGCACTACTTGGACGTTTAACAAATTGTTACAATGCAACATTTACCCATTTTACCCTAAAAACACTAATACATTACAAACAAACAAATACAAATTGAATATGCTTGACTACGTAAGTCCACTTGTAGCGTCATCGATAATGTAATAGGCCTACTATATTATACAATAGTATTGTATCGAAATATTAGCGAATGAAATACAATCAAATCATGTATTACAGTGTACTCTCATTTTCTTGAAATTAGGCCCTTTATTTAAGTGAAAATTATTGCATATAAAATAAGACGAATTGAATTCTTTGAAAAAAAGAAATCATGGCTGCTTTTCTTCTTGCACACACAACCAGGCACACACGCAAACGTATATCGCGCACTCACACATCACGCTCACACAAATCATGCAATTGAGCAATACAAGTAGCTGTTAAAGGGGATAGCTAGTAACTGATCAGTGGGAATGCTGGGGGACGATTGTTCCCATCCTTGTGGGATTCATTGAAAAGTACATCATATATCTATTGTTCTGTGAAAATTATTTGCTTCAGAATGGTCTCATATTTAAGTAATGTGCAGTTTAATGTTTCTAGGTTAGCATGCCTGTACAGTGACGGGGCATTAAACTGCACATATACTTGAATATGAGACCGTTCTGAAGCAAATTATTTTTACACAACAAGAGATATAATGCACTCTTAAATGAATCCTACGAGAATTCGAACAATCATCAACCAGCATTCTCACTAATTCCCGCTGATCAGTTAGTAGCCATCCCCTTTAAGTCCAGAATCAGACAGCAGCTTAGATGTACGCAAACAAGCAAACCTGAGTTTATTATGCAGTCCACTTGAAACACATTAGCTGAACTCAAGGCGATAAACAACTCGCTGGCGATGTGGACATTGCTTTCTCGATCCTGCTTCTGGGCGCATATAAATTGAGTCAATTGAGACCACACGAAAACTTCGTTCCTTATTCAGGGCCCCATTTATTCATGAGGGCGTCTCGAGTTACCATCGGTTCGCAAGTTAAGAAAAAATAAGGCGCTACTTTGAATGCATCCTTCTTACATTTTAGCTGTGAACAACAGATTTAAAATACTTACCTTAAACCAAATACATGAACCCGAAGAGCAACCTCAACCAACGCAAAAACAAACCCAAAAAACAAATCAGTAAAATCAACAACAACAGCCACATCCACAAAAGAAAAAAGAACAAGAAATCAAAGACGAGAAAATTATATAAAATCATATGATTTGTAAAAATTATGTAATGTAGATAACAGTGACCACAATGACGGTGATAACAATGGTATGGACCAACAAAAAATGATGGAAGGTAATATTGGAAATAACTGATAATATTGGACTTTTAGATCGGTATAACGATGTGTGATGTTCGTAATTCCGAAGGTCCGTTATTTCGAAAATGATTCGAAAATGAACTATGGTTCGTTGTACCGAAGGTTTGTTATACCGGAGTTTCGTTATTCCGAAACACCGATGGGGCCTACCTAAATGTTCGTTTATAAATGGAATATAAGGTTCGTTTATATGAAAATTTTTTGGCGTCATTTCTGTGGTTCGTTATTCCTAAGGTTCATCAGTCCGAAAAAGAAAATAAAAAGTTGGTTGTTCCGAAGGTTCGTTAATCCGAAAGTGAGATGAGGTTCTTTATTCAAAAGTTTCGTTAATATTGGCGCACCTTCTTTTCATATTCGGATTAATGAACATTATCTTATTTCCAGATTAATAAACCTTCGGAATAATGAACATCACCCGCACACACACACACACTGTTTTTTCGTGGCCCGCACCCAATGTGAAAGCTGTATCCTTTGTTGACATGGATCAACGGGCTTACACAATACACCGTATATGGAACGCGTGTCGCTTCCAAATTCTTCGCTCATACGTCGCAAAAATCCAGCGAAATTTGAAAATGACTGCATTTACAGAATTGGACGTAGAATAAAAAGTTCTTCACCAAATTTAATGATTTTAGTATCATTGTCTTCTGCGGAAGATGCTCTTTCTAATAATGTCAAAAAATATATCACTTTTAGAACGCAAGGTACTGAAAATCCACCATTTCGCTTTTTTTGGGGACACCCGATATAGTTGATATCTTGACCAGCCACAAACACGAAGCTTGAACAATGTAGAATAAGCTTTCTCTGCTCTCTGTCTCGCAGAAAGACGAAAAAATCAACTCTTATACCAGGAGTCATACTGGCGTCGGGGTGGGAGGGGGGATTCAACAACAACCCTCTTCGGAATTGGAAGAGGACTGGTGATTGCTTTTAACTGAGGGCGACGATTACTTCTCTGGACGACTCAGGCGGGGTTATGATAAATGGAGTGGAACTCCTGAAGGAATCGAGTTTGGTTGTTTGTGCCTCAAGTGAGTGTGTGCGTGTCTGCGTTTGTGTGTTCGCGCACGTGCGTGTGGCAGGTTTAGCATTTATCAGCATTCCTTGTGAAGACTGTAGAATCTCGAAAAACTAATTCTAAATTGTTGACAGAGATTAAAACATGCAGAATGTTTGCCCTGAAGACTTTGAAGTGCCGGTGAGGGAGATTATTCTAAATGATACAAATAATAATCATTCTATCATTGCTAAAGAAATATATCAATAACTAAATAGAAATAAAAACATAATCACTGCGTTTTATTGTAAGAATTCGTCAATGTTCTTTTTAACATGGAACCCAAAGCAGAATTGATTTCAACCAGGAGTATGACTCCTGGTATAAGACTTGATTGATTGATTGATTGATTGATTGATTGATTGATTGATTGATTGATTGATTGATTGATTGATTTCAATGTTATGCCTCATTGAATTGAATAACCTGTATATTACGTCAGCTTTAAATTGTTCTGTCTATTACAGAGCATAATTGAGTCTTTCAAAATGAGCCCTTGACACGAAAACGTGCTCGTCCTAATGTAAAAGAAGCCCGGTCACATCACGTAATCTACACAGGAACCTATCCTTGGACTGGCTTCTCTATTTGTTTCTTTATCATCTTGTCCATGCGTTTTCCGCGTGTATAGTTAATAGCCTAAGCCGAAAAGAATGATTGGTCCATCAATGGTCCACGCGCATCTTTTGTGCATCTCCCTTTTTTATGTCGTTTGCTAATTACAACACATGTGCCTCATGCGTGGAGAATGTGTACATTCGTGTACAGAAGAGATTTTATAGACTACCGACAAGCCGTTTTGTGCTTTTTCCCTCTTTTAATGGACTCATTTTATATTGTCGCCTTCGTACTCATTATTCACTTTCAGGCAATAATGTGAAGAGCATATTACAGTAAGCTCACGTCGCCTTAAAAAGTCGCGGTTAATGTCAAAGTACAATATTAGATGAGGCGAATATCCCTTCCATCTTTCAAAATTGTGAAAGGAAACATTACTTCAAAGTTCAAGCTGAAACTAAGACTACTGAAATGATACTAATTATTGTACCACCAACAACATAAACGATGTATGCTGTAGTTGACCTCCCCATCTGCATATGGATATAGGTCCTAGTTGATTTATTAATTTGATAAGGAAAGGTTCACAAAATTATAAAAGCCTTTTATGTTTGTTATGATGTAATGCGATAATGTAAACCATCGGAGCAAAAATGAATTTTAACTTCATTTCCTTCGAAATTGTTTTTCAGCATCGAGAATTGAATTTTGTTGATGTTGTTGATGGATAGGCCCTACCTGTTTCCACGCGAGGATGCAAGTGTGTCCTTCAGACGCCCAACCCCCCCCCCCCCCCCCACCCCTCCCCCGATCACCCTACATGTCCTCATTCCGTCACACCACTGGACAGTGGCCATCTTACAAGCCATGGCTCCAAAGACTTGATAGCAAACATTAATCACGCTAATCAGCAAAAGAAGAGCAGACAATATGGGCGCCGGTTCCATGCGTTCATAGGGTCACATACTGGCCGACAGTGCACACTGATTGGACAGCGTCTATCATTCCATTTGTCGACTTCAGTTCCCTAGGTAGCAAGGTTTCAACAAAACCCAGTGCAGTGGTGAACAGTGATCAATCCGAAGTCAACAAACTACATAATTATAGAACCCTCTCCCCCACCCCCCACCCCACCCCCCCCCCCCCCAAAAAAAAAGGAAAAAGAGAGAATATATCGTTTTATCTGCGGGCGCTGCATTGATAACTGAATGTTAAACCTTGTAATCGTGCCTTGTAAACGGGAGACAGAATTTCTAAGTCAGCACATTATTTGAATGCACATTCAAAGCAAATCCTATTATAGATATCGCATGACAGCTTGTTGAAATTCGGAGTTCATGGAAAATATAGGTCCATTATGCTTTGCTAGGTCAATATTGAAACTCCCCAAATAACATCTTGCCAAACATACGCCAAGTTAACAAAAATGTGGTAATTGTGCAACTTTGTTCCACCTCCCTGACCAAACTAATGGGGGAAAAGAGGTGATGGTCGCTTTAGAGTATAAGAATGAAGTATCGAAGATTAACCCTATAGATTTGTCTCCTAATGCCAGACTTTCGACTGACAACGTTCCCGCTAGGTAAATTACGTCAGTGTCGCCCGATGTTGTAATCCTTCATCCATCATAATAATATCTTGTCGAGAGTTGTCTAAATCTATTGATGATTTACTCATCAAATAGGCCTACAGTGCACTCCCGTTAAAACGAACACGGTTTCAACGAAGGTCCCATTAACAGGCATAACTTTATGTACTTTACTGTCCGGCCATATGATAACGAAATTGAGATACAATCCGTTGTGTATAACGAAAAGAAACCACCGGCTTTCGTCATTAATTCACCGAGAATTACGGGCGTGGTTATATTACATGTATTTTTGTGGTATAAACCGCTCATACAGGTAAGTTATAGGGTGGTGCATGATACTACATGGAGAAAATCGTATCTTTATTTCGGAATCTGAAGACCGTTAGTAAACTTTGACTATCCAATTCAGTGCATGTTTTTATACAAAATTTGAAGTCACAGGGCTGAGGTGTTACGTTGTAGAAATCTCTTATATAGGAATATTGTCCAGGCCTCCGTTATCCAATGCAGGAAAGAGCTTGCATCATACCTGTTTTTGAGACTTGCTGCGAAGCATAACGAAAATTTAAAGTCTCCTTTCGTTACTCTCATTGTATGAAGGGAGAATCTACACAAGCCTTTGGTAAGAGATTCTCGACTAAACCTTTAACACAGCTTCGTCAAACAAAAAGAAGATAGAGGAGGGGAAACCTACCTTCCCATTCAAACATGTTTTGGAGATTATTCCTCATGACAAAAGGAACATTACGTAAGATTTGTACACCCTCGTCCGTTCGACGAAGGACAACAATAATCTAACCCAATCGAAAGGTCGCAGAAAATGGGCCACAGCGTGTACACGGAGATCGGAAGTCTGTGCGGCCAAGGTATTCCCAATCTGAAACCGCTTTCTTTATGTTGAAATCATAAGAATCTGCTAGACTAAAAGGTAATTGCACCTTTGCAAAAGTAGATAAAACATTAGGTGGCTGTTAAAAAGGGAATAGTTATCTTCCCACATTAACAGAGAAGCGTGCAGTCTTGTTGCACTACTAATTTAGGCCAATTATATCAAGGAGAATAAACTACATGATCTGTCTGCAGCATCCGTTGGAATATGGTCATATTTTAATAGCTTTGCGTACATTTTAACTCTCATCCTTAAAGGACAAGTCCACCTTCATATACATATTAAAGGATTGAGAGAATACAGTAATATTCGTAGAACACATCAGTGAAAGTTTGAGGAAAATCAGACAATCCGTTTAAAAGTTATGAATTTTTAAAGTATCTGCGCAGTCACTGCTGGATGAGAAGACTACTACAGCATTATGATGTCACTTGCGTACAATGATATAAGGAAAATAAAAAGAGGATTTCACAAAACTTTACTTTTTGGATAAAGTGCACATTTCTTCGACTTGTATGACGTATGTTAAGGGTAACATTATTCCCCCTGCCTTCTGAAAGAGAGAAGTTGAGTGTTCTTTTGTTATGCGAGAAAAATGAAAATATGTTGAATTTTCTATACTAATTCTTTATCGTTGTACACATGTGACATCACAAGCTATGGTAGTCTTGTCATCCAGCCGTGGCTGAGCAGAAACTTCACTCAACCGCATTCACTCAACCCACATGTCCATGAAGGTGAACTTGTCCTTTAAGGCGGTCATTCCACTGAATTTCGAAGTTACTCCTATACTGTGTACTTCCTTGATCCTGTATACCATAGTGGTAGCCCCCCCCCCCCCCCCCCATGCGATTAAAGGACAAGTCCACCTTCATATACGTAAGGATTGAGAGAATGCAGCAGTACTAGTAGAAGACATCAGTGAAAGTTTGAGGAAAATTGGACAATCCGTTCAAAAGTTACGACTATATTTTAAGTATCTGCGCAGTCACTGCTGGAAGAGAAGACTACTACAGTGTATGATGTCACATGCGTACAACTATATAAGGAAAATAAAAAGAGAATTTCACAAAACTTGACTTTTTGAATAAAGTGCACATTTCTTCGACTTGCTACTGACATATGTTAAGGGTAATATTATTCCCCCTGCCTTCTGAAAGAGAGAAGTCGAGTGTTCTTTTGTTATGCGAGAAAAATGGAAATATGTTGAATTTTCTTTATTCTTCCTTTATATCGTTGTACTCATGTGACATCACAAGCTATAGTAGTCTTTTCATCCAGCCGTGACTGAGCAGAAACTTCAAAAATTCATAACTTTTGAACGGATTGTCCGATTTTGCTCAAACTCTCACTGATGTGTTCTACTAATATTGCTGCATTCACTCAACCCACATGTCTATGAAGGTGAACTTGTCCTTTAAACGTGACAGACGAGTTCGCGTAGTACTACCAGGGAGGTGGAACTCTCTTCCACCTCCCTGGTACTATCCCCTCTCCCCAAATCTGGTTCTACCAGGGAGGTGGGACGAAGCCAAGAACTGTGATTCGTTGGTGCACAATAATATCCATTATAATATACACACATACACACGTTTATTTGTTGATGAAGGGATATATCCTAAAGTACTGGCTCTATATAGGGTTACAAGAAATGTAAAGCAGTTCAAGATTTCATCTCCGGAGAACACTCACATGGTTCCTTTGCAGCTACTGTACTTTTCTCTTTCAGCCTTTTATCTCAATTCTTGCGCAAAAATAGATGATATTCTTTCCCGACAACCTCACTCAAGGGAACCTGAGCAAACCTATACAACATAATGCATTGGGGTTATTCCTCTTGGGCAGCTAATCCCATTGCATATTGAAACGCCATGTTTGTAATACGTAGGCCCCAAATAGGTTAGCACAGCCCTCTGGATATACATTGTAAAAGCTTTGTATGCTTGTCCTTAGAACTAACAGACGTGTTTGTGCCTGAGAGTTGAGTATAAACGTTACGTTGGTCGACATTAGTGGCACTGGGATTTTACGGCGGTGAAAAGGAATCCGATGGATAGACGTACCCTTCATGTATCCTCACTGCTCCTCCCTGTCAATCAGTATTGCTATGTGTTACTGTGACAGTCATGTTAATGTCAGTAATGGTATAACCATGTTGCACCATAACACTCAATAGCAAATACATTTGGCACCTGCTGGGGCATATCAGACTTATAGTGTAATGGTCTCTTCTAATGGGGCAGTTGCCCACGCGATATAATGATAATAATGGGAGTTTTTTATTTTATTTATTTATTTGTTTTGTTTCAGTAGGGTAGCTCTGTCAGTGGCTAAACACTGTTATTTTCAGAGGCCCTACACATATAATAACGTACATCACGAAATACATTGTAGACACATTTACCAAGAAAAATAACATAATGTACAATTACGGTACACTTACAACATGGCCAAATAATTGAGCATTGCGGAGGATGGTAGAAAAAAAATAAATAACATCATTTTTATCATTACAGTTCACTGGAAAGTGATATGCCAAGACATATCTAAGAAAAATCAAAATGTCTAGGTTACAGCACATGTATATATTGCATAATCCATAATTCTTCATATCACTTCAGATTACATAGGCCTAATTGTAATCTTTTTCAGAAACAATCAACACACAAATTCATTCATTTTTATTATTATATGATAACAGGGCCTTTAAAAACAGGCTAGCTAAATAAACACAAATTTCCTGCTCACAGAACCTTTCTTTCATTCATTATATGTAATTACTGAATTACTATAGCATATGAGAGAGAGAGAAAAAAAAATCCTGTTTCAATCAGTATCATATCTGATGGTGTAGAATTCGTAATATCCAGTGCGGTTTGAAAGTCCTCACAGCGAATGCAGAGAGCTTAATGTGTTAATGAAATTTTAAGGAAAATTCATTCACAAGTTATGATTTTATTAAGCTTGTTTACTCCCATGTTTATCGTGCCTTTTAGCAAGTTGGAAACTCAGCAATCCGTGATACCACACTAAAGTACAAAAAAGTAGTAAAGAAAATAATGTAAGAGGAAATTATCAGTAATGAGTCTAATATGATCATTAGGAAGGCTCGAAAAGGTGGATACTACCACATGCATTTCTGATTAATTATTATGGAAATATTTTTGTTTTTCTTTTTGCTACTGATTATGTCAGTAAACACTCTTCTTTGGTAATATACATTTAGTCATCACTCAGAATTAAAGTTCAAATAAGACACTTCGGTCAGAAAAAAAAATTCCTCCAGAGGTCTTTTAATTCTTGTTTATTACAGAAATATATTCACAAACGTCCTCGCTGTTGTCTAGATACGCCTTCGGTATTCCGTTATACCCTAAATAACGTTTCTATGGAAAACCTTTGTTAGAGGGGTATACTATGTGAACTGACAGAAATTGGCTTATATTATGTGTAGATGATCTCGTAATTGTAAATGCTACAACTTCTTGAGCTTCCCATCCCTCCCCCGCCTAATTGAAAAAAGTATCATGTAGGCCTATATTATGAAGACCGAACGTCTGAAATAGAATTTTACAGCATATATCTTTCTGGAATGATATCACAATGACCCAAAAGAGAAACAAACCGTCAATGTGTAACGTGAAAATGTTACCAAGGCGTTATT
Organism: Diadema antillarum; assembly: GCF_040938485.1. NCBI lineage: Eukaryota > Metazoa > Echinodermata > Echinoidea > Diadematoida > Diadematidae > Diadema > Diadema antillarum. The sequence goes on along the minus strand of NW_027270972.1, from coordinate 651,715 downwards.
CCCGTAAACATGACTGTTACTTCTCAGTTACTCCTCATTTTCAAAATCATACACCTCTCAGAAATAAACCCAAAGTGATTGCTAGACTTTCCATATCTCCTGATGGTTAGACCGTCCAAACTTTTTTAGTTTCTTCCGACTACTCTTATCAAACCTATGGGAACAATACGATTACACTACAATCTCGACATTTTCATTTCATTTCATTTCATTTTATTGCCTGCAAAAAAAAAGCAATTGCAAAAAGGCAATTGTATACACATGATTATGCAAAATCATGAAAACATCATGATAGGGGAAAAACTGTGAACTGAAATACATTAGACGTCGTGACTTTTGTGACAAATACCGAAACAAAATTGTTGGAAATGGAGGGGAATGCTAGATAGTATAGGGCTTGTAGTTCGTGGTCTCCTCATGGTGGAACACGACCCACATACCCAACATTACACCGTCCCTGTTCCATTTGTATTCTTCGTCTGTGAGCGCATGCATCCCTCATGTGATTCCGCGTGATCACCATGTACAAGTACACTGTACATGTATTATCACAAGATCTCCGACGAAAGACCCAGTCCTGTGTAGCCTTCTTCACAAGGCCACATGGCTATTTATTTTGAAGTTCATATCGCGCAATGAATTTATTCGAGACTAGATGGCATATGTCATGATGAGGAAACGACTATATTATAGTTAATGATGAACTTTATGATTGTAAGTGAAGCTTGGGCAAGATGGCAAATCCGATGTCAACGTGTTATTACGTTACCGAAGCTGAAATGCTATAACACGGACATTAAGAATAGAGTTTTAATTCGGTGGGCTAATCCCCTGTTGCCTTTCCCGTGATTAGCTTGGTAGCAAAATGTCATGAGATCTTTATACTATGACTCCTTGTCTAAAGCCTAGCCAAATCCGCCCTGCCCTGGATAACGCTTTGTTATGTTTGTTTTGTTTTCCGTCTTTTTTTCTTATTTGGGGGTGGGGGTGGGGGAGGGGTGATTATGTAGTTCATTGTCTCTCATGGCAAATCCGTGAAAGCATGGAAAACAATGTGGCAACATATCCGTAATCCATATGCTATATCAATCAAGAACATCCCATTTCGCCTTCCGAACCGTCGGTCTGCCACTTTGGAACGACTGCAGAAGATCCTCCCCCCCCCCCCTCCCCCCACAAAAAACATTACACCAAAAGCTACTCCTTGCCACTGCACACACCATAAACGTGCCTACAAAATCGAGAGGTATTATCATGGACTTGACTTTGAGTCGCTCCATTTACTGTTACAAATCACCGTCCAGGGGAACATGAATTATGTTCTATACGATCTCATACGTGCATGCTCTGCAGACTTGCATTGTATCGCTGCAACTGCTCCGAGGGGCCAGACAAACAGAAGAGAGGCTAATAATAGGCAGCGTCGAGGGAACCAACTGGTATGTCTGGCATAATGTGACAACGTGATCAGCAGGGACGCTCCATCTGTACTTGTCGAGTGTCTTTTGTTTGTGCAGGGGACCCCCCCCCCTCCTGTTGTTGTTGTTAATGTAGGGCAGAAAAAAAGAGCGGTCATGCACCTTTGATTGATGGATTGATTGATTGATTGACTGATTTGAATTTATTTCCAATTTGTGTTCAGAAAACAAGAAACAAACAACGGAATCACAATGAATGTTACTATACAATGACATTTTTTTTTTGACGTACTTATTTTGATAATACATCGCGACTGGGATGACAAAACATGTATCTCAAATTTTGGTGAAAATCACTTTTTAATGTGTGGTCAGATAATCAGTTACGTGATGTCCTGTCCAAATCCAAGATGGATGTAATGTTGAGTTGCCTTCTGCGTTTGTGACGTGTTTGTGTATAAACTACTAGTATAGCCAAGTGACTGAATATTATACACTATACTGCTACAATATTGAACAGCTTTCTTGACATCACCGCATTTTCTACTGGCATGCAAGCACAATAATCCAGAACGATTTTGGTTTATTAGACCCCCCCCACCCACCCCCCAGAAAAAAAAAAAGTTTCAAAGTGAGATCCACGTTCCGAAGTGAATCGAGACATCAACAGCAATAAACGTTTTTTGATTGATCCTACCGAAACTTAAAGGTATATTTACTATATTGGGAACGGTGATTTAAAAACGTTCGAGTTATCACATTCATGCATATGAGTTGGTCAGTTGTATCACAAAACATCCTATCATATAAAAAATTTGCAATTAAGCCCAAAATATAAGGAGATATTACTATTTTTTCACTAAACCATTACTGTAGACGGTTTAGTCCAGACACAATTTTGTTATAACTATTGTTCTTTCTTTTTTTTACATTTAACAAAATTTAGCATTGATTGTACTGATTAACTTTTTTATACTGGTTGTTTCTATCCCTGTATCACATTTTAGAACTATTTTGAAGCACTATAAAGCTTGGTTTTTGTTTCATCTGCAAAAGGTAAATCATGCACTTAAAGGGGAAGGCTAGTAACTGATCAGTGGGAATCAGTGGAAATACTGGGAGATGATTGTTCCAATCCTAATGGGATTCATTCAAGAGTTCATTGTATATCTATTGTTGTGTGAAAATGATTTGCTTCAGAATGGTCTCATATTCAAGTAATGTGCAGTTTAATGCTTCCAGGTTAGCGTCCCTGGTCAGTGACGGAGCATTAATCTGCACATTACTTGAATATGAGACCGTTCTGAAGCAAATCATTTTCACACAACAATAGATATACAATGAACTCTTGAATGAATCCCATAAGGATTGGAACAATCATCTCCCAGCATTTCCACTGATTCCCACTGATCAGTTACTAGCCTTCCCCTTTAAACTTAAATTGGGACATTGTGACAAAAGGTTGAAATGCACTGCCGGTGGTGCCACCATCGTTGTTTTGTTAGGTAACATAACCTCAACATACTCAGTAGTCGTCACCATCTTCTCAGCAACAGTCAATTTCTTCTCTTTAAAAGTCATCTTCTTTAACCCGACCTCAAAATACACTGCTCAGAAACATCGCATCCCTCACCAGAGCTATAAAGGGCTCGAGTGTTTTGAACCTGGAGGCACCGGCGATCGTCTTTCGTCTGCCGACCGCCGTACCGCGTCCGTCATTCGTCGACTGTCATCCGTAGCCCATCGACACTAATGGACGTGTTATATCGCAGCATGGAGCAACACATTGAGCAGTGTCGAATATCACCATATCCCATGATGCATTCCGCCTAGCTGTCACTGTCTTGAACGCTGCCAAACTGAGCTGCCAAACTGAGCTGCCAATTTGGGGACATCAACCAGAAATATAAGTTATTTGCTTCATCGATCGACTGATATACAACTACACGAATCATCATTTATTTCACAGCTATCTCAAAGTCATCTCACATGGAGCGTCGTTAGGTGCTTACATGCTTTGATGACTTTCCTGAACTTAGGTGTACATACCAAAAAAACACAACTTTTTGTTACGTACAGGCCTTGTAGTTCCATAATCTGGTGACACGACGGGTTAAAGGGACATTCCAGACGATTTTCATAATTTCACATCATGTAGTACATAAATCGACAACTCCATGTATAGATTTGTGGAAATCATTGTGGTTCTTGAGCAGAGAAACAATACTTTGAAAAACCTTAAACAAATTACACTGAACAAGGATGATGACATAGGAGGTTCACATATTTCAGAAATGTAGCACTGTAATTCCATTACAATACCGCTTGCTTGCGAGTTCACCTGTGTATAATCTATGCATGCCTTCTTCTTTTGTTCTGCTTCCTTGAGCCCCAAGTCATGCATTCTTTTGGTGACTCTGCCATGTCATCATCCTTGTTCATTACAATTTGTTCTAAATTTTGAAAATATTCTTATTCTTCATCCCAATCATCACAAATTCTGAAACTCTGTCCTCAGTACAACTTATTTATAGTTGTTCTGATGTAAAAATCTGAAAATCATGCGGAGGTCTCCTTTAATCTACATTTTCTTACCATTGATGCCAGTGTGATGCTAAATTATTCCAGTCGAAGCTCGAAATTAGCTGCTCTTTAACACACCACCAGCAGATTAAACAAAGAGAATACGGGCAAGCTATGTCGTGAAAAGTGTGAGCTTTAATCATTCTTCGTGATTTGTACGTTTTTTAATTATGTTATGTAAAAATATAATGTATATAGTTCTTCTTTCTTCATGCTATGTTTTGTTAACGGACACTCTTTGTTGAAAATGAAAATAAATGGCATCAAATGAAATGAACAAATAATGTTACCAATAATTATGATTTACAAAATGTATTTGTATTACCTTCTGTTGCTTGATGGAAATAAGGCGCAAGTAAATTGAAAATTTATCATGGCTACCGTGGAGCGACGAAGTTGAACCTTGAACCTTGAGAAGGTACCCCCCCCCCCAAAAAAAGAGAAAGATATATATATAATTATATATATATATATATATATATATATATATATATATATATATAATATATATTATATATATATATATATATATATATATATATATATATATATATATATGTATATATACACTTAAACACACACACACACACACAAACATGTGGTCCTTCGGAGAGCTGTACTGTGCCAATAAAGTGCTGCTTTGTCCTGGCATGGAGGTAGATGTGCTACCTCCATGGTCCTGGCAATGTGGCGTGCACACTGTCGATGACGGAATCCCTGGGTGGGTAAATATTCTTGCGCCAGGTGCACTGCGCAGGTGGTGTGGTGCGTGAGTACCCCTCTAGATCTCTTGAATACTGGTACATTGCATACAGTACATGTTCATCTATTGCGGTGGCAACATCTTCCGTATATATATAGCCAATGTTGCTCCCGAGTGCTAGCTAATGCTTTTTAATGTTAAAGGGAAATCCAGGGTATTCCAGACAACACCTTTAAGCCCTTTTGCAGTATGTTTTATGTGTACCAGTTCACTCTGGGAAACAAAAAAAAAAACAAACAAACAACAAACAAACAAACAAACAAACAAAATAGGAGAGGCTGGGCAATGATAACATTATAAAGTGTACGAAGTGTGATCGGTGTGTCGAAGGTTTTCTTTGTACATGACGGAATTAGATCTTCTTTCATGGTTGAATGACATTGCCTGGAACGTCCTGAATAATGCACGTATCCATGGAAACGCACAAGTCTGGAAAGTGACCGGGATGCAGGATTTCCTTCAGGGTAAGGTATTCCCCATTTAAAAACATAACTTTACGATATGATGCTATGATATCAATATCCGGCTCCAGACGTGTTGATTACACCCTTACTCGGAAATCAAGAGAACATTAACACCACGTGAGACCCATAACTTTTATTGCTGTTCAAGAGTAATGTTTCCATCCGGGCACGGAGTCATTGACTTTCTCCCTTGAAACATGCAGGTCAAGGTCATCCCGCCGGTCATCACGTCCCTATAAACTCATGCATCAATCATTTATTCGATCAATTGCTCACTTCGACTATCCATTCATTAATCAGTCTATCAATCGATTAATGTATGGATAGCTGAATTGAGCAATCGATGCTTGTTCATCTATATCTCTGTTTTATCATGGATTAATCATATGTGCATAGTTATATACCTATTCTTATCTGTCTATATATCTATATCAAGTAAATTAGCGGTATTCCCACTGCACTCGCCCCTGATATTTCGAGGGTGTTGGTTGGGTCTCTAATGTCTTCATCAGGAGACTTTGAGTGATAGGCAATAACAGATAATTTATGTTCAAGTTGATTTGAGTAAAATCAGACAATATCATTTTTAAAGTGACAAATTACAAAAGTAAAGGTTTTAACTTGTATTCACTGAATATCAAACTTGGTCGCAACTAAATACAACAATAATTGGCTGAGGTATGAAGATAGCAACTCACAACTCTGTTTATAAGCATTGATTTGGGCATGCAATGTATAACGGAAGTCATACTGTGGGGTTTTTTTTTTTCCATGATGAATTGACAATTACAACCGTTTCCTTTGAAAGTCAATATATAGGTTTAGGTTAATTCAACACTATGAATATGTATAATGATTGATGCTTAGTGTATATAAGTTTTCTTCATGACTTGAAGTCAGAAAAAGAAGATTTACCGGAAAACTAATGCGTGGGTTAATGGAAGACTTGAGAGACAATAACGTTTTCTTGTTTAATGGTTGCTATTACCGTCTATGTTTCCGGAAAACGTCATCGTCTAAAACGACGCGTCTTTTTTTCTTTTTTTTTTCAATTTTGGCTCAATTTTGGACCACTACAGTTCTATTTGCTCTATCATTCGACTAAGTATTCATAATATAACTTGAAAATAGCCTTGAATTACTCTTAGATTTGGATCCAATCGTATTCTGATTAATTCCCCTCTGCCAGCATGTGGTATGTAAGCACACGGTGAAGTTTTGATTGGCTGAAAGAAGTGCTATTTCAGTTTTTGAAGTTACGAAACTGCATGGTGTCAGCGGGTCACTTCACAATCGATTAGTTTACCTGTACATGCGAGCGACAAGAATCAAAGAAAGCACACACGTTCGTGAGCTTTCTACAAGGTTAATATAAATCATGCGGAAATCGTGTGGGCACGTTTACTGGAGTGGCGAAACATGATATCACTGTGACAGAAAAAAAAATAGTGCGAGATAGCTGTCGAATAAAAACTCTCTCTCTCTAGTTCTGTATATCGGAATTTTGTGACGATCGTGTCATGCAGAAGTGAGAAGAATGGTCGATTCAAACGAAAAACACATCTGACAGCATAGAATACTCTTTACGTATATGATGCCTTACATCATAGTTATACTATCATTTAATTTTGGATGTGAAAGATGACTGTTCCCCCTCCCCCTTTTTTTTATGGGGGCATGAAAGGAAATTTGAGGTGGTAACATGTCTTTTTTCTCATTTCTTTTGTTGTAGTAAACTTTGTCAAGAAATTTGGCCGAAGAGAAGAATCACGTTTTTCCACAATGTGCTTTGCACACAATAACACAATGTTTCCATAAATACATAGGGACATAGGGTATAGATAACTTAACTTTTGTTTTGTATTGTTCAGATAACATGCAGTGTTATTATCAAGAAGTGACATCAATCTAAATCGAGAGTGAGTTTTCATATAGTACGGCGGCCGCAGTTCCTGTAATGAGATAAATTGAAGAGTAACGACCTTAAAAAAGATATGTCAGCCACACAGATTACATCATAATATAGACCTTATGTAAAACATGCCATTTTTGTATGTTCGTGAGTTGGTTATCATTTAAAGTTCGGTATTCCGAAAATGAATTATAATTCCGAAGTTATTCCGAAGGTTCGTTAATCCGAAAGTAAGAAAGGGTTCGTTTTTCCTATAAGGTTCGTTTATCCGAAAACGAAATAAGGTTCATTATGTTAATATGTTAGTATGTTAATGAGTTAGTTTTATTCGCATTTTGTAATATGTCGGCGATGTACCTGTGATGCGTTTAATGTTTATTTTGCTGCGATCTCCAATGTACAAAGAATTTTCAGAGTGGACTATAGAGTAATCAATCAATCAATCAATCAATCAATCAATCAATCAATCAATCAATCAATCAATCAATCAATCAATCAATCAATCAATCAATCATTCCGAAGGATTCACGAACCTTATTTCATGTTCGGATTAACAAACCTTCCATAAATAACAAACCTTCGGAATAATATCACAAAAAATGTTCGGAGACGCGAGTCCTGTTTCCTTGTGGAATTCAGGAACATCTATACGGAATTTGTGTGTCTTGGATTAACGAACTTTCGGACTAGCGAACACGTTAGTTGTACATCGTATTATACAAGCCGCCGTCAACGTGGTCAAGACGTTTTTTAAGGATATGTTATAACGTTGGTTGAGGAGAGGATTCAGCTTTGAACTTTTTGCAAGATACTTAGAAACCACTACATGGTATCTTAAAGAGCATACACCGTTATCCTAAGACGAATTCAAAGTTTATCATATAAAAATCGGTTTAAAATGGCTGAAATATCCAAAACAAAGTAAAACAAATTAAGCGTGGGTTAAGTGGGTCCCACCTTCTATTATAGGATCGCGTTATTTTGGATATCTCAGCCATTTGAAAACCAATTTTCATCAAATAAAGTTATGCTCTTTCATATTTCACGAAAGGTTTTTAACCATCTCACTTAATCATCATCGAAAAATTTTTATTGGAAACCTGAAGCCCCATCACAACCAAAACTGTACCACCCTTTTAAGATTTCACGGTTATAAAGTTCATAGGAATGAGTGCGATTATGATGCGAAAGCATTCCCGATATGGTAAGCACCTTTCACTTTTGGTTAGCTCACGAAGTGGGAAGACGTTGAGAACACTCAACAGTATTAATGTTTTAACAAATCTGATATAATTAGCTCTATTCCTTGCATTTCTCTCCCTCTCCCTTTGATTCCTGTCTGTCTGTCTGTCTGTTTGTCTGTCTGTCTGTCTGTCTGTCTGTCTGTCTGGGTGTCTGTATCTGTCTGTCTGTCTGTCTGTCTGTCAGTCTGTCTGTCTGTCTGTCAGTCTGTCTGTCTGTCTGTCTGCCAGTCTGTCTGTCTGTCTGTCTGTCTGCTTGTCTGTCTGTCTGTCTTGTCTGTCTGTCTGTCTGTCAGTCTGTCTGTCTGTCTGTCTGTCAGTCTGTCTGTCTGTCAGTCTGTCTGTCTGTCTTGTCTGTCTGTCAGTCTGTCTGTCTGTCTGTCAGTCTGTCTGTCTGTCTGTCTGTCAGTCTGTCTGTCTGTCTGTCTGTCTGTCTGTCTGTCTGTCAGTCTGTCTGTCTGTCTTGTCTGTCTGTCAGTCTGTCTGTCTGTCTGTCTGTCTGTCTGTCTGTCTGTCTTGTCTGTCTGTCAGTCTGTCTGTCTGTCTGTCTGTCTGTCTGTCTGTATCTGTCTGGGTGTCTGTAGCGGTCTTTCTCTATATAAATAACATGGACTCATTTAGGAATGATATCCCCTGCTTCGATGCCTTTTCAGCTAATGATATAACCACCAGTCTTTTCACTCTGTGTTGATAGGAACTAGCATGAGGGCATCTTGTGATCATTCGCTGGTAACTTGCTTAATTTCATACTTTCCTTTTCCTTTTCGCGGAGCGATGATAGGACAGAGACTGAAAATTGATCAAGGTTGAATTGTCTTCTGCTGCACTCCTTCAAATATAGCATTCATTTTTTTTTTTGTCAATCAGTAAATTGCTGTCCTTTTAAAACCGAATTTATGGCGTTAAATAAACAGGAAGTGTTCTACCCCAAAAAGGGCGGTCATTGTATGCCCTCACAGGTATCCTCGAAGTTCAGGGCATATACCTCTTGTTATTGTGAAGACTCTATAGGATAGAATGCAACGGGGGCTTATTATGATACACTTCCTGGATACGCCGATTCTTTCGCACTGATTTAAAGGCGTCCTACTTTTTTGTGTTTTTTTTTTGTGGTTATCTTGAAAGCTGCGTTTTGTCCTTTTCTTTCAAGATACTAGTAATACGAATACCTCTTCTATGAGGGCTCTAGATACCTCCTCGGTGTAACGAGTGCTTTATAATGATAACTGAACGCTTGCTGATTTCAGAATTCTTTATGTGCCATCATGCGTGAAAGCTGTGTTCTATCCTGGCGTTCTTTCAAGGTGAAAAAAAATCTAATCGCTTCTTATCGATTGGGAAGGAAATGCTCAGGTACTTTTTGTCGATTACGATCCACAGTGGATCACCACGATTACACCAAAGCTATAATTGGTGTTGTTGATAAATCTGCCCCATGTCTAACACATGCACTCGCACGCGCATTGACATGTGCTCGCAAATTGGGAGATGCAATTGCATGACGCCATTTCATTGTCATTGATTGTTTAGGGCTTCTCTGTCGTGAGAGTGATACTGATAGAGAGACAGGCAGACAGAGCCGGGGGCCCCCGGGAAGAGGGTGATAAAAATACCCCCCCCCCCCCACACACACACACACACACACCTCCCTATCTGGTTTTGTATAATGTACAATCTCTATCTTCAACTGTGATTGTGTAATTACGTTTTGACAACGGAGAAACAAAGCAAAACTGTGCAAGACCAATTATTAGCTGATTGACAAATTGCCCTATATCGACGTAAATAAGCAGTGAATTTATTGATCAGTGTTTTAGAAGTAGCCATGATAAAAATCGTGGGCGTACATACTTGAGCAGGATTCGAACCTACGACCTCTGGATCACCGGACATGAATTTGAACAATTATAAGCTATAATGAAATTGTACCAAAAAAGCTTGACAATTCTGTACCTTCGGCATCACTCTTTGTCAAGTGCTCTCATGTTGGTGTCATCATCTTTAAACAATGAGGATGATTTCAGTATTGATTCAAGAAGATTCTCAGTCGGGAGGATGACGATGGCGACGATGACACGATGACGGTCAGACAATGGACCAGTCTTCATGACTGCGTATGACTACGGGTAAGGGTAACGGTCAATAATACAGTATATCCAATATCGTCTATCAAAAAGGTGCCATAATGTATATAGACATCGGGGTCTGCCTTCCCAATTACAAAGAGTCTCATTACAAGAACCTTACCTCACTCAGTATAGGCTTTGTATCTGTGCTACAGAAACAGATTGTATGTTACCTGTCATTCCTGCATTTGTTAGAAATGATCGCTCATGTGTATCATCATGGAAGCTATATAGCCAACACTGAGAGAAAAAGAAAAGAAACGTACACATTAATCATGTAGATTTGGGCTTAGAGTTTCGGTTGGAACAAAATAAAGTGGTCAATATTTTGCGCGGAAAAGGCCTTTCTAAACACAGTGATAGCGACTTTACATTAGAGAGAAAATGAAAATAGACCGAAGGTCTTCCTTCTCATCTGAAAAAGGAAACAATAATGATAAGACGTTGAAGGCATTTGCCATAACTGAAGAGAAGACGTCTTACTGACAGAACGGACAATAGGAAATAGGGGTTTTCCCAATGGGCACAATAGTGACGTCCTTCATAGGTCTGGGTCTCGTTTCACAACGAGGTTTTTAACATTCTTTTTTTCAATTCACTGTACCAGCAATTGGAATCTTCAGAGATCATCGGCCGCTTCCAGGTCCCTCCCTATAGGAAGAGTATAGGTAAGTATGAAAACCTGTTGTATATAAAATGGTCCCCTGATATTGGAATAAAGCGCGTCAAAAGTGCCGTAGCTCAAACAGCAGTGAATATCAAATGAATTTTTTTTTCCTTTAATCGCTGACGGAGTCCTCCTCTAATTGCTTGAAAAAGACGGAGAAAAAAAACCATTATAAACTCGCTCCGATTCATTCATGAACACGAGTAAAACGAGAGCAAATTGATGTTGACAATTCGTTCCGACTAAAAGATTTACAGCAGAGATTCTCCCATCCACATATCAATACACAAACACGCAAACACACTCACAATTTCGACAGACAGTTTGCTTTCAAAGATCATATCTTATTTCTTTGTTAGTCTCTCACTTTACTCTGAAATCCAAAAGAAAGCAAACATTAATTTGTAACTCTTTAAATTTCTAAGAAGAGTTCCCTTCATGTCTAATAGGGTGACTAATGGTATAGAAATGTCGCACAATTATATTACAGGAATCATATACGAGCTGTATTTGAATAGTGACAAACAATACTTCCATTTCATGTTCTAATTCACTCAACTTTGGATGGTGAACCGTGTTACCACTGAACCGTGGACAATACGAGGTAGTTTTGCGAGGCAATTGCAGTTGTTATTTTGCAGGGTCAATTATATATTAGCTCCGTGTTTGCACAATAAGAATTCAGAGAAGTTGCGGTATAGGGCTAAAACCAAAACTCACCAGAGGGTACAGGGACGTATGGATCGAAAGGAGTGCTCTTTTCTGATTTCCTCTTTGCGTTTTATCTTGACGTGTTGCAAATTACCGATGCTTGTCCTATACCCACCACCTCATTTATGGCAAGGGCATCATTGCGTCGTGTGTAATTAACAACGGAACAAATCAATTCGTTCCGTTCCGTTTTTTCCATTATCTCATTGTTATCTCATTTAAGGTTGTCTATCAGCAAAGCAAGGTCGGCTGAACGCCAATTAGCACAATTCTTTCACTTGTAGACACCTTTTACCATCAGGATAGTAGTAGTATACGTATCGGCGAAGATTTCGGGGGGGGGGGGGGGGAGGGGGAGTCCCACACACCTCCAGTTTGGACATCAGATTCATGGGTTATCCAGTTTTTTACAGTTCACATTCATTTCGCTTTACTCTAAGAAATTCAATCCATTTGGCTGTGCATTTGACAACCGAATGTCTGCATTGCGCATAATTTGTATAATATATAAATTATCTGTTTTGTTGTTTCGCTTTGTTTTGTTGTTTGCTGCCACTAAACATTGAATGAGTTTACATGAACTTTGATCGCTGACAACTATATGTTCTGTTGTGAGAAATAAAATGAAATGGTATCATACAATGTGCTTTGAACATGAATTTGAAACATTTTGTTCATGACCGTAATGCTCGTATCATACGACAACTCATGTTTTCAGACTAAACCGTCTACAGTTATGGTTTATTGAGAAAAATACTGATATCTCCTTATATTTTAGGCTTTATTGCAAAAATGTGTATGGTAGGATGTTTTGTGATACAACAGAACTACACATTTGCATCAAATGTGATATCATGAACATTTTTAAAATCACTGCTCCCAAAGGTAAACAGGACCTTTAAGATACGTGAAATCAAAGAAATATTGTATTTAGAGGGAGAAAAAAAACTTGGTCCACTGTTTACCATTGGGAGCAGTGATTTAAAAATGTTCGAGATATCACAGTTGATGCATATTATTATGTAGGTCAGTTGTACCACGAAACATCAATACCATGTAAAAAAAAGAAGTTGCAATAAAGTCTTAAAATCAATATAAGGAGATATATCACTATTTTTCTCAATAAACCATAACTGTAGGCGGTTTAGCCTTTATAGAAACATTTTCATTATAACTACATTGTTCACATTGCATGACTTTAACAATACTTAACATAAATCATACTGATTCAAATTATCACATTGATAGTTTCTATCCCTAACTCACATTTTAGAACTACAGTCTGTATTTTGAAGCACGAAAGATAAGTTTTTGTTTCATCTGCAAATGGTAATGCCTTTAAATCTTGAGAGTTTCTAAAAATATGGCGTCGTAATGCTATAGTGAACGTGAAGGAATGTCACGCGGTCTTCAATTTGAATGAGATCCCACAGAGAGCATCTTGTTGTCAAAATGTTTACGATGTGACGGCTTATCTGTAAATTTTCCCCAATTTCCTCCACTTCCTCCTATGTCATCTACCACTCTCCCCGAGAGCTAACGGGCGCTCTATAAGGTTTGAGAGATTTCCCAGCGAGGGTTCAATTTCTAGCAGATTTCGGGGCCTCGTGACAGGCCGTCTTCGGTAATCATCTTGATTCTTCCCTCTTTTCAAAGTCGTCGAGAGAGCCGTCCTCGTGTTACGTCGCGTTCTCCACGATTCGTCACCAACGTGACGAACTTACTGGAGAGAAGTCTTTCTTTGTACTTTTTATGTATAGAGAGAAGAGTCTTCACTGACAAAGGCCATCGTTGCTGTAATATATATGATATTATCTCGCAATGCGTTATGGTATTATAGTCTCTGGTGGTATCATTTGAGCCTTTAGAAGACATCCCGTTATGATATGAAAGTTTTACCTAAAGAATGAGTGTGGATTCAGTGATGTTAAGGCGGGAATATAGTTGTACACATTAGTGATCTTTGAGGAAAATTACAATCTGTTTAAAGTTTTATCTAAATTTGTATGCCGTCATCACTGCTAGGGACTATATAGAATATAAGGATATAAAAATGATGCAAAGATAATTCCACAAAGTCTTTTTTTTTTCTAATGAAAAGTACAGATTCCCTCAACTTGTAATTTACATATGTTCAGGATAATATACTTCCTGCCTTCTGAAAAGAAGAAAGTTAATAGCTTTTTCGTTACGCTATCTAGAAAAAAAAAGAAATATGTTAAACTCTTTTCATAATAATGTTCAGTACATCGATACCTTACTTTTAAAAGGATTGTCAGATTTTATCAAACTTCATCGATATTCAGTACTAATGTTTTTGCATACAGTGCGACCACATTAATTGGGGTTAAATTTCCCTCAGCAACTTTCTCAGTTTTCGACAGTTTCATGTGAAAATCAACAATTATTTCATTCAGTCAGTTAATAAGGCAACATTGCATACAACAGGCTCTGCTCGTAATAAGTTTCGTTACAAAACTTGCTCAATATATACAGGAAAACGACTTTTGACAAGTGCAGTGAAACAGTTTGAACTTGAAAGAACTTTGCACAGTAGAGACTCTTCTCTTTAAAACGGGAATAAAGCTGCTGATTTCTGGAGTCGCGGAAATGCGAGCCTTCTTTCGAAGATGCAAGATAGCTGCGTGCATGAGGGAAAGATAACATTTCGCAAAAAGAGAAGCATAAAAGAAATGACGAATCAGATAGGATCGAGAAAGGAAGAAAGATCATGATAATATTATGTAATGTATAGCATATATTGAAGATTGACCATGGACAAGAGACGCGCTCTAAAGGAATGTGAAAGTAGATACATGTTCTTCAAAAGAAAAACAACTATTCTTCGTTGTTTGTTTGTCTGTTTGTGTGTTAACATGTATATGTAAGAGGAAAATTCCCTTCTTGCAAAGACACATATGCACGTGTTTTATGGATCTTATCCCACGAAACCGTGTAGGCCTACTTGCAATCTTTCCTATCAGTTCCGTCATTCTGTGGTCTTTCTTTCTTCACTCTTCTTCTTTTTCTTTCTTTTTTTTCCTTGCTTTTGATTTTCTTAAACAATTTATTCTTATCATATGCAGGTTTATCTCATTCGAGAATCAGAAGATTGGCAGTATTTATTACGAGGTTGGTTTCCAGTACGGTCTCCATGGAAACCAGAGACGGGTGTGGTCGTCTCAGCCACGTTCGTAACAGGAATTCTCCGTTCACTGGAATTAAGATATCCTCTGGCTCATCGATTTAGAAGCAGAACGCTCTCTATAGGGATTATGCAAGATGATAGAGTGAGAAGATATTGGAAACTTAAAGACGGAGAAAAGTGGGATGGTGTTAGGATAATGAATGCATACGCTTTACGACGGGTCGTCACCGAGACCACTCATAATATCATTCATTTAAAGGAAAAGTCAACCCTCATATACATGTGGATTGAGTGAATGCAGCAATATCAGTAGAACACATCAGTGAAAGTTTGGGGGAAATTGGACAATCTGTTCAAAAGTTATGAATTTTCAAGTATCTGCGCAGTCACTTCTGGATGAGGAGACAACTACAGTGTTTGATGTCACATGCACGTGTAGAACGATATAAGGAAAATATAAAGAGAATTTCACAAAATTTATCTTTTTATACAAGTGCACATTATGTCTGTGACATTATGTTAAGGGTAATATTATTACCCTCTGCCTTCTGATGTCTGAAAGAGGCAAGTCAAGTGCTCCTTTATCATGCGAGAAAAGTGAAAATATGTTGAATTTTCTTTATATTTTCTATGTATCGTTCTACACAGTGACATCACAAGCTATATAGTATTTTCATCAAGAAGTGACTGAGCATGCAGAAATTTAAAAATTAATAAGTTTTGAGCGGATTGTCAGATTTTTCTCAAACTTTCACTGGATGTGTTCTACTAATATTGCTGCGTTCACTCAATCCACATGTATGAAGATGGACTTGTCCTTTTATTCTCCACACTGAGATTTTATTGTAACCCTTAAAAGGACTATGCAAATACAATGCAAATGCATGTTGATATGTATTGATTTATGATACCCTGATCAACACTCATGTGGCCAAAAGAATATTTATATAATCATGTCGTGTATTTCATAGCATTTTTCTGTTTTACATCAGATTTACCCTTCAAAAAAAAAAAGAAGAAAAAGGGGGAGACTTTCAAAATCAAGATTCTGTCCATAACATCATCCGTCAATCACTGGTAAAGTATGATAATAATTAACGAAAGAACTTCCCCTTGAGCATATCTTGCGTGATTCCATGCAATGATTTTTGTTCACCAGTGATTGATAAAATCAATGATGTTTAAGATAAAATCTTGGTTAGGATTTATTTATTTGTCTGTTTTATAATGTTTTATTTCATTTTATTACTGGCCTATCCAAGTTATAGCCTGAAGAAAATTAGAAGGAAAATCATTAGCAAACATATGCCACGTATTCAGATAATCAATTCGTCCACATACGTCATGTTCGGAGTTGACGTTGCCACGAATCAACACAAATCAACATGCATTTCCACTGTATATAGTTAATTGTGAGAGATGTTGAATACCGTAACTTCCCTCAGTGATATTCGATATCATTCTGATATATGTCTCATGATAGACTTTCCGCTAAAAAAAAATCTGATATTGTATCAGTGAAGTAAGTTATGGCATTTAGCATTTTTCACGATTTCATCATATTGAAAGGGTAAAATCAGTTTCATGAAAATAAGCCAATTAGAGAAACAATGGTGTCATCTCCTTCAAACAATCCATAACTCCTTTTTTACATCGTATAGTATTACAATCCCTTTTGTAACGTTCCAGAGGTCATAACTCTGCCTCTCCGTTACTAATTCGTCACAAATCTGGCCCAATCTGGAGTACTTTGGTGTGAAGAGGAAAAAAAAAACACCATGCATGCAGGCTTTATTGAGAATTGAACGGTGAGCATGACATAATAATTATCATAGAAAGCAAAGATGAACAAATCCTATAATCCAATGAGTGTTTACTTGCAGCTGTCCTCTATACCACTGATGCTATTATAATGACAATGAGGACGACAATGATGATGATGATGAGGAGGAGGAGGAGGAGGAGGAGGAGGAGGTGCGATGGAGGATGTTGTTGAGCGAAGACGGCACTGTTGATAAGATGACGGTCTCACTGGTCATGAAAAGATGATGATGATGGATAATCAGAGAAGAGTAAAAGTTGTTACAGCAGCATGATATTGCGTATCAGAAGCAACGGTATGTGGGAGTAAAAAGTAGTACAGCAATGGCTGTGTTTTTGGTTGTTTTTCATGTTGTTCTTAGTACTGTACGAGTGTATAGTAAGTGGTGATTGTGGTTGTAGTATATATATAATGGCAGCAACTAATGACTAGTAATACTTCAACTATGTACCACCCACCACCTCAATTTTTATCGCTGATATTTCCACTATACCACTAATACTATTTCTGCTACTATACTACAGTACTATATACTATATATACTGCTGCTGCTACTGCTACTACTACTATGACTACTACTACTACTACTACTACTCCAACTCCTACTCCTACTCCTACTCCTATACTGCTACTACTACTACTACTACTACTACTACTATACAACCACTCTATAGTGGTATAACACAGGACCAGAAATTGTTGTGCTCTCTAAAAAAAAAATCGAGTGAAAATATTCACTCTTAAAAGAGTGAATGCAAAAAAGAGTGATTTTAGAGTGAAATTGGAGTGAATTTTGAGTGAAAATGTGCGTTTTCACTCGTTTTGGAGTGACCTCAGGGATCACTCCAAAATCTTCGAGTGATCCTTGAGGTCACTCCAAAATGAGTGAAAATTTTTCACACATAATTCACTCCAATTTCACTCTAAATTCACTCTTTTTTGTATTCACTCTTTTAAGAGTGAATATTTTCACTCGATTTTTTTTTAGAGAGATATGACTGTACTTTGCAATGATTACAAACAAGATAGCAATAGTTCAGAGCAATACAAAGACAACGATTGCCACAATAGCACTGATAATAACGTAATAGACTGGTAATAATGAGGATACGTTACATCAATTGAGCAGAAAGGAAAGATAAATCTTTACCCTAGGCTTCAACTTCACTAGCCAATCCCTGACTCATTAATAGCGACCTGTTATTTGATGCGATAGCAGCTTTTTGGCAAATTTTTCAATTACTTCACTGTTATTACGGTGGATCTAGAGCTTGTCGAGGACAAAGCCATCATCACAACGGCAATGCATCCATTACCACTAAATGATGTAATAACATTTTGTTGAATCTATTGCTAGCTTTACATTTAATGCAGTAACAGTGGTACTTAAAAGCAAACGTGACCCACAACCACAAAACACTCTGCCTTAAACGTTTTTATCAATTCGAGCGCCCGCGGACTACACATCCTACTTAATTCCATACTGAGAGCACGTTCTTATTTCAAGGGTAAACACAACCACAACGCAAACATGAAAGATCCCAATAAATGCTGGAAGTTCATCGGATGCCAGTGACAATCTGCTCCATTATCTCTCTTCGGAAATCTCCATGCATGATGTGTGGGGCTTATCATGATGTGCATACATTCGAAGTTCAAGCAACATGTTTGTATATATATACCTTTCACCGTTAGTCACATGTTTTACAATGAGGTATTTGCATGTTAGTTGTCGTAATGATATTTATTTGTGTGTGCGTGAGTTTCTTTTTTTTTTTGGGGGGGGGATTGAACTGACACAAACCTGTTGTGTTCTCAAATTGTTCTCCTTTTTGTCGACTGTACTGACTTCCTTTTCATTTTTATCGGTTTGATGACATGGTAACTCACCTGATATGTTTTAATTTTCTTGTGTACTTTATCATGTCTCCTCCATCATCATGCAGACGGTCATCACCTTTACCATCGTTAAAATCTTAATCATTTTTCCTCTCTTTTTAAACTCCTCCTCTCGATCCTTCTTCTTCTCTTCCTCATTCTTATGTCTTCTTTCCCTTTCCTCTTAATATTTTCCATTTCGTCTTTCTTTTCCAAACAATTTTCGAGGTCTTTGTAGTATTGTGCAGCAAGTAAATATGGACTATGTACTTGGTGAACATGCAGTTGAGTTCGCTGTCAATGTACGTTAATGACATTGACTCATATAGATCCACAAACTTAGTAGCGACAAACAAATGCAACAGCCCTAGAACTCACGCGGAGGAACACATGGCTAAATTTAATGGAGTCTACTCGTAATACCATAGGATTACGTTCAAAATGTAATTATGTTCGAAGGACCGAAACAGTGAAATGATTTGCCTCTTGAAATAGAATACATCTCGTAATGCTTTAGAATATAATTTTATACATTCTTATTATATAATTTTCACATTGAATTAACTCTGTTGTATAAGAAGGACCCTATCATAGATAAAAAACAACTAATAATCAGTCAGGTTCCATAGTGTCACTAATGCGTCTATGGCTTGCACTATACACAATTATTGTGAATTTTAGTGAGTTACCTTGATATGACGCTGTTATATATTTCTACATCGTGGTTGTGCTTCAATACAGATTTTTTTTTTTTTTTTTTTTTTGGGGGGGGGGGAATTGAGGGGTCTTTTTTATGTCACTTATTGTTTCGGTCAGCTTTGAATAATTTCCGATCCCCATTTTGATGCCATGAACTTATATTTCCCTGGAAACCTGCAATTCCTCGATCCATTACGCAAGCCTTATATAGCTTTTCATGTGCTTCTTTCATATTTATCTCTCGCTGTTTTTATTTACAATGTATTATACCATACTCATCAGCATCCCCCTGAATGTACAATTTCATACTGCATATTTCTTTTATGAGATTAAAGTAAGTCCATTTGTGTATACGTTGAATATTTTGTGTTTCCAAAAATGCATTGTTTATTTTGAGAAATATGATAAAACAATACACTGACGACTGCATGAAACTCGTTATTTCAACGGCATGTATCCATGCTTCTGAATCCGAAAAGATGCTTACTCGGGTATACCAATATATAGTTTGGACCAATGTCTACGTGGTCTAATCACATAGAAGGTTTTTTTTTTTTTTTTTTTTTTTTTTTTGGGGGGGGGGTCCTGCATTTTTTATCTTCTTGCTTGTTTGATTTTTGCTATTTATATTACTAGTATAAGCTTTGTTTTCTGTTTGTCAAAAGGGTTTGGACAGTACCTCCAGGAAATATATGATTTTGCCCCTTGTTGTTGTTGTTGTGTTGTCCATGTTAAGATATTGATGATCGTGATCGTCAGATTTCTTGATTTGCTTTGGGGACTTTCCCTCTCTATTCATGTTCGACACTCTTTGGTCTTTAGACAAACAAAAAAACCGCGGGAATTTCGTTGTTCCATTCTCTGTATGTGTGGGTTTGATAATTGCGCTCTATTACAGTGGCGGATCCCCCCCCCCCCCCTTATCTTTCGCTAAAAACAAAAGAAATAAAAAGGAAAAAAAGAAATGAAACCCGGAAGTGGCACCAGAAATATTAGTTGTGCCCCCCCCCCTTTACAGAATTCCTGGATCCGCCCCTGCTATTATGATATTGTGTGATCATGTTTATGTTAACACTGATCTCGATCACCATCCTCCCTGACTTCTGAAAGCAATGACAGCACACTCAAAGGAAAGCACAGGTTTTCATATTCTTGATAGCATGGTGAAGAGTATCGAGATTTATACTTTGCGTATAAGAATATCATTTGTCTCTGTTGTTGTGTTTAAAAAATGAAGAGAGAGAAAAAATGGGGCCCTATACAACAAATAATTTGCCCCAGACAATACTGACATGAATCAAACATAATAAATCTTAAAGGTATCAAACAAGAATATCAATATCATATGATGTCTCCACGAGGGAGCTCATAATAGGGAGCTCATTTGCCTCTCCCTCCCACCTGTTTACATCACCGAGGAGATATGATCGTACCTCATTAGCTATACCACCTTCCTCCACTTCGCTTTATTATGAAAAGATAAGTACACGATCACCACCTCAAGTTAAGATCAATTTCACCTGTATGGACAATAATTATTTGCCCCCCCCCCCCCAACAAAACAACAACAACAACAACAACAACAAACCACCATGATTAATGGGGTGAATTCAGTGAATGCAAATGGATTACAAAGCAAGAAAAACACAGTATAAATGATTTGATATCGTGAAGAAAAAAAGAATATTCCAGAAAGTGCTCTTTGATCACGCAAAAAAAAAAAAAATCCCTATATCATTTTGTAGAGTTTCTTTTAGTTTTCTCTATGGCCATACCACTGTGACTGTGACGGACAAGAAAATGGTCTCACTCGACTAAAGTCAATTTACTGCCCATTGACATACTCGGTACAGTGAATGTTGTCCGTGACAATAAAAAGCATATGACAGTATTAGATGTGTCGGAAAATAGCATTCAACACAGACGTTGAATGCTATTTTCCGATTTTGCAGTACCAAGCACTTATTCATTTATTAGATGTGTATATTGTACTCTTTTCCGCCCATTTCCTCCTTACGTTATCTGAGAATCACATGGCATCTAATGACGTAATAATTGTTCATGATATAGTTATCATACCATGCACAAGAGATCGGCCCTGTTTAGAAGAATACTCGGTAATCCCTCTTCCACATCCTCGTCTCCATCAGTGCCTTGTATCTCTGCCGGTTGATCTTTTTGAAGATGGTAACACTTACTAAGGGCACTTTATGTCAAGCCGAGTTTCTTAGACGTAAATATTTACGTATGAGTCCGCTCGCCATTCTCATAAAAGCGAGTCGTGCAGCAGCCCAGGTTCCAGACGAAATAATGTGGCGCTCATGGGATCACGGTGTTCCCATTACCCATAATTCGCCCTCACCTTCAAGTAGAGACCCGCAACGTTTGCATTCCGTGCTTGGAGGCAAACTTCGTTCCATTCCATGCTTTACTTGTTTGTCGTATCTATTTATTCTCCTAAATCGAGTAAAAATAAAAAAAAAATACAAAGATAAAATGCACTGACAGGTAACAATGTCAATATCAGTAATAAATATGTCTGAGAACACAACGAATGAGGATTGATCACCCATTTAGCTGCATCAACAAGAATCTTCTGAATGGTGTTCCATGGGGAATCTAAAAGTGAATTCTCACTGAATGCAATAATGTCACTGTCTCACGAGTGTCACGAAGCAGCTTTTTTTTTTTGAAGATTAATTTCTTTTTAGTCCATTCTAAATAACAACTTGATATCTCTCCTCAAAAGAGTATAATTTGAAAAAAAATAATTTTAAGATTAACTTCTTTTTACTCAATTCTGAAAACAACTTGATATTTCTCATCAAAAGAGTATAATTTGAAAAATTATTAATTCTAAGATTAATTTCTTGTTAGTCAATTCTGAAAGCAACTTGATATCTCTCCTCAAAAGACTATAATTTGAAAAGTAATTAAAACAATCATTATTATCTCTTGAATGAGTTGATGCAGTCATAATTCAATTGATGAACTTGAAAAAAAAAGAACTTGAGATTTGTGTGCAACCCAATGAGAGACTATAAGGCAATGACATTATATCAATATTTCCGTATCTGACACACATCACTCACACACAAACACACACACACACACACACACACACACATACACACACACATACATTGCTAGAAACACTTTCTTTTCAAGCAGTGGTAGTTTGTAATTCCTAACTTCTCTTGTTTGTTGATCCACTTTCAAAATAAATAAATAAATAAATAAATAAAGCAACAAACCAACAACCCAACAAACAAGCACATTTTGTCCTGTCTGCACAAACACGATGGAACATAAAGGTAAGTTTTCCCAAAGTTGAAAAGGATTAGGATTAGGATCCCACTTGTCCTCTTCTTTTCGCCTATATATGAAAGATTTCTTAATGAATTAGGTACAGCGCAGAGTGGAATTTAGGGATGATATTCTCAATATCAGTGTATTTTCAGTTTCTTTAGCTATATACAACTGTCTCTATGCCGCATGAGGATCGTACAGTGATGACTGTGATTAATCATCTCAGTGCGTTACGGAGTGGGTAACCATAATTCTTTTCAAATTAATGGTCCCCTAATACGGCTTAATTCTTCATCCTTATCCCAAGAGTTCTCGTCTTATTGGTATGATCGATGATAATTTCCCTCTTTTCGACTCACCCTTTTCTCAGGAAAAAAAAAAACCCACACAAAACAAAACAGAAATTCGGCAGAGATTTTCGTTTTTATCGTATAGTACATTTCCAAGCCATGAAAATTCATAATGATTATGAATTCACTTTCTTTCTTTTTATGGCATCTTGATCTCGATCGTAAGATAGCGGCGATGGAAATCTCCAATGCGATGCCCCTGCATGGGGCCAAATCGATGAGGACATAAATTGTCCTCTACGAGCGTGACCGCACTCAATCCCGGCAGTTGCATTATTCTAGATCTAGATCGTCTTGGATTTAGATTAATGTCGATTTATGCCATGAACCTTGTCATATATCTCAACGACCGTCTCAGTTCGTGCTGAACTTTGTTGTTTGTATCATCATTATCTTTGTCATGTCTTTGTAGTTACTATCAATAGTTTCAATCGATGGAGAGTCACGTTTGCAATTAAACAATACAATTTATTAGGAACATATACTATTCGGCATATTTTTTTGTGGCGATCACGATTTGCGCACTTTCTCAAATGTCATGGCATTTCTCGTATGTGGATAAAACAACAATAATTAGAGGTTAACAGTTCAAGACATGCACGCTGTTATACGCTATCAAATTTACATCAATGAGTCTTTTGTATCTAAAGATGTCATGTTGGTGTCGAAAAGACTCATAAGATAGAGGATTCTTTTTTTTTTATGGGGGTGTGGAAGATCATATTCCTCTTGGGATTGATCACATCAGTCATCTCTCTTGCTTGAGTCACTAAGTCAACTACAAGTCTCTTTTGTATGGTAGATTTACAAGCTTTAAGTAGCTGAAGGGGTTTTCTGTTTTTCTGTTTTTGTTTTTGTTTTGTTTTTGTTTTGCTTTGGTTATTGAGAGCATCAAAAGTCTGTCCTCGAAAATCTAGTGTGGAAAATTTTAGTAGAAATGCACCAGAAAAGATTTAAAGGACTGAAAAAGGTGAAACGAGATGGTTTGATATATGAATGCAACATCAATAACTTACAAATCACAGGCCTTGTAGTATACATACTTATTGTTCTATTTTTGTGCCAATTATCACCATTACGTCTCTACACGGATGTTTTATACGGATGTGAGAATTAATCTCGTTCAAGATAACATTTCCCGATGAATATAATTATGTTTGAATTCGGTATACATTCACATTATAACTTTGACGTATGAAGGCATAGAAGCCTTTACCTGCCCCTGGTGCAACAGACCCCTATCATGCCTATAGAACCAGTTCCAGACGGTTGCGAGTCAGCCGATTGAAATTGACCTTATCCATGTCATCCCAAAGTTATCTTTGGATGCTATTTCAGGCTTCGGATACTATACCAGGCTTCTCATGCTATACCAGTCTTTTGATGTTATCCAAGACTTCGGATGGTTACCAGGCTTTGGGTGCTACGCCCTACAGCCTTCGACATGTTTGGATGCATTCTATAAATATAGGGCTGGACCATATCCAAGGATACCCTTGATTTGGTTGCTCATGGATTTGCTGAGGACATTCTGCCGCTCATCCACGTCACCCCCCCCCCCCTTCTCCCTCCCTCCCTCTCTCTCTCTCTCTCTCTCTCTCTCTCTCTCTCTCTATCTATCTATAGATATCTATCTATCTCTCATGATGCTCAAAATGTCGAAAGTTTCTGGCTATTTAGACAAAACGTCCTTACCATAGAGATCAGACAGTATATGTATATACCATTCTTTTGCAAACCCTCTTCACTTATTTTTATTCGTTAGTAAAGAGCTATTTGAGACGGAGAGCATAATGATGTGTTGGGTCTCATTATACTTCGCTCATTCTTGACGGATAGGGCCTTATAGAGGAAATTATTTTGAAATTTGCATATCCCGATTAGTTCAAGACGTCTTCATGTAGCATTAATTGATAAAAACGGGCACCATCGATTGAATATCATGGTTATGCGTTCACCTCCCTGATTCATCTCATGATGTGTAATTTTCGGCAGGTAACAGTCAATCATCCTGTTCCAGACTTCCCACCGCATCCTCCCCCCACCCCCTTTAATTTAGCCACCGTGTATTATGAATACACAACGTCATGCAGGTCAGCAATCATCATGTATATACCTCTGTTTCATAGCGTGGATTTCCAGCGGTGACGTTTCAAATATATAGACGTCGATGATTTATTTCGAAAGTTTTTCGTTTATTAAAATGTATAATGTCTTACTTTATTCTTTGTAGAGAAAATTTGTCGCCTGCAGCGGAAAAGTTTGATTAATCAAAGCGAGTGGATGCAACGCCGAATCAGCAGAGAATGATTATATGATCAATCCCCGAACGCAAATCACAATGCTATGCTCATTAATTTAATTTCAGTGAACAGAAATTAATGAGTCTTGAAGAGAGTTCGAAGGATATTAACCCCTCCCCCCCCCCCCCCCACAGTAGTTGCCATACGGTGGACTGATGGTACAAAGTCGTACTGAACCGTAAAATCGGCATGCGTCTCTATAATGGCGGAGTATACAGAGCGCCATTCCATTGCATATAATGGTGTATAGCGGACAAGAAAGGCTGGGGATTTGCAAATAGAAGGTTTGGGGTTCAAATCCTTTTCGGCGCCTCCATCTTTCATTGGACGAGACGTTTTGCGTATACCATTATCAATAACAGGTACTCTTGACCTAGGTGTATGAGAGGGTACCAGGCAATGTACAGCATAAATAGATAATGGCAGGGCTCTCTTTAGGAGAACAGTGTTATTACTGAAGAGGCTATACTCTATATAGATTTATAAGACCATCTGTTTTTATATTTTGGATCAAAGATTAAATTTATCCTGTAATGATTGGTTGAAGGAGCTTCACGTGATTATAGCTATAATTATGTTTCAGCTATATCAGAATGTTAGCATGCTTGATACTCCATAGCGCACTATTTGCAAAATGACGTCACGTTTTATGATATTTTCAAAATAGTATACAGGCCCCTGCTTTTTGTGAAATGATGAGCGCAAACAAAACCATGTCATCCACTGAAAGGACACATTTTGAGGAGTACAACATCCCTTAATGATAAACGTGCCTTGAAACAAACTCCGACCGATATTGGTATACAGATTTAGCCATCCATGTAATGTTTCTTTCGTTTAGTAATAACGTTGATGATTAAAAGTGACGTTGCTTTTATTGGTGGCTAAACGATTTTAATGTTATAATATACAATCATGGTCATCATTTCTCAATTAAAACAAAATTTAAAGATCTGTCTTCTACTCAGAGAGGTGAGATGCGAAGAGTTCACATGATTGCATACATATAGTTACAACAACTTTAAAAACAACCACATAGAATATGTAAGATTAGAGCGAAGATCTCGTTTGCCTTTACAAAACATATCGTTGCCATACGAAATGCTAGTATTATAGAAAAAAGAAAATCAATATAGGTTTAGTGGACAATAATATTAGCTTGATGATGATTCTTGTTCATCAAAGACCCCCCCCCCCCCTCTCTTTTTTTTTTGCGGGGGGGGGGGTCGTTTGGCGTTAATGTCATCATTCAGTGAATACTAGGCCCGACAAAGTAGGGGATTCAGCAACTATGATATAAAAAGTATCACTATATATAGGTGATCACAAAGTGACAAACTGCTTTGTCAATTTTTTTTCTTTGTCCACGCAGTTGTCAAACTTTTCAGTTTATACATGACCTCAGAAGCACGGGTTTGCGCCAATATTGCTGAAAGTACTTATTCGCGCATGAGCGGTGCAGCGGTAGTTTATACGTAACCAAAAGAGCCTGATTGTGCTTCATATCGACAAGGGCTGTTGAGATGTTGTCTTCAGAGAAAATTTTTGTCGAATTAAAAAAGCATGCATGGAGCGTGACTTCCAGGGATTATTCGCATGTCAGGGATGCATGCATAGTGTTATTTCCATGCGATTCAAAGCATGAAGTTGTCACGTTTGCGTGTTTCATCCTATAGGGATGAGTACTACAGACTAGTAGCCATTTTGTTTGCAGGTGTTCCTTTATGTCTCAAAATCCCTGCAGCATAATGGAATTGGAACAATTACAGTATACATAATACCAAGGCTCTTACTCAGTTCTGATGATCTTGCATGCAGGCACCATACGACAAGCTTTCGTGTAAAACGCGATTCTCCCCAGTTTCTCTTTCAAATCTTAAAAGCTGTATGTGCTTCACATCACAGTTGCCCTTGACTACCATAAAGTACGTTTCCCGACATAGCAAACAAAATATGAGAGCAAACTATTCCTAATGACTATCAAAACGCATTTCAGGAGGAACGGGTGATTGGAATGCCTGTTACACAGTCCATTGATTGAAAAACCATTAACTATGATATTGTGCTACATCAGTCAACAAACTTTTTTTTTCAATCTATGTTGCTGACTCCCAGCTGTTCAACGAAGACGAATAGCTTCATGAGACTTTTAATTGAGAGTATTCAGTTGCGAGTCCTATATTTCAGTTCATTTATAAGGTGTTCCCATAATCTAAGAGAAGGGGATCGAGGACACAAGGGGTCAACAACTTTCTGTCATAAAGCTATTGTGCAACATGGATGAACATGAAACGTCCGAGGTTGTTTATTTTTTACATCGACCAAGCATTTAGAAGTTGACCAAGGTCATTTGAACGTTGAGAGTGTCTTTTCACCTATTGTTCCACTTGCATTCATGCACGACAGACACAATCCAATCGAAGGACAATCATGCAAAGTCCCCCTTCTTCTCAGCCGTGCACAGGTGTTGCACGTGTTCGAAAACGTTCTTCCGAGATTAGCAACGGTCGAGCGATCCACAATGTGAGACATTAAAAAAGACATTTTGAGACAATGGACACGGAAGACTTTATGTAACTCAAGGAGTTTACGACTTGCTCGTCACTCTCTCTCACACGTTCTTTCCTCACACGTTCTGCGAAGACATAGGCCTACTCAAGACACTGACGCTGTTCCTCGAAAGTTGCTGTACTGTTCGTATACATAAATAGATGGCAATTCATTTTATGTATGCTGTTGATAGGACCCCGATCGAATATTGTTAGAAAAAAATGCGTGTTTGCCAGAAACTGTATAATTACCAATGGTATTAATTCCTATTTAATTCTTGAAAATTCATTGTCACCTCTCGATCTGCGGGTTGTTGGTTTTTTTTTCACTAGCCTATGAGGCCCTCAAAGGTTAGTTTCTTATTCTACCTTTTGACATGGTAAAACTTGCCAACGGCGGGTCAGATTTCGTCTGTTGGTCTTCATCCACAGAACTCTTCTGTGTCTGCATCCAGCTGATACGTACGTGAGAGAATGCCGAATTTAGCTCAGAGAAACCAAATAATTGTATCGATCTGATTGACCGTCGTCTGCTCCTGCGTCCCATGGCTCGTGTGCGTGTAAACAGGAGTGTATGTTGTGTGCGTGTGCGTGCAATGTGTGTGTTTGTATGTGTATGTTTGTTCGTCCGTGCGTGAGTGTGTGTCTCAATATCTTGCTCAATATGCAATGCAGGTCTCTAGCGATCACTGGTCTCACGTGTATGTGTGTGTGTGTGTGTGCGCGCGCGCGCGTGTACGTGTTGGTGTGTGTGTGTGACGGACTTCTGCACATGTCTGTTTGAGCAAAAAAAAAACAAAAAAAAAAAAACAACCCAACAACAACACAAAAACTGGAACAGCAATTAACAGCCCATTCTATACGGTTTTCAAATACTCTCTTCTAAGTAAGATGTGAAGGTAGGGCACATGCAGAAAATAACATCGTACCAAGACGAATACGTTGATTGAAGGAAAATACACTGGATTAGAAAAAAGATCTGGTTTGAGCAAAGGCAGTTTATAATGGGGCACCTGACAAGGTAAATATGATGTGAAATTTGCGAACAGGATGAATACCATGACCGTCTGGATGGCAATTACAATATTATGGCAGATTCCCCAATGCTTCTGATGAGGATGGGCGTTTTGAATAACGTTGTAGCAGTCTTAAATATCAAAATAATGGTGCGGTTTCTTTTTGAAGTCACTCTTCATTTACTTTGTTTAGACGTACACACACACACACACACACACACACACACACACACAACACACACACCAGACGCAAAACCCACACACACATCAGGGGCGGATCCAGGAATTCTGTAAAGGGGGGGGGGGGGGGCGTGACTAATATTTCTGGTGCCACTTCCGGGTTTCATTTCCATTTTTTTTCTTTTTATTTCTGTTGTTTTTAACGAAAAATAAAGGGGGGCGTGCGCCGGTTGCGCCCCCTCTGGATCCGCCACTGCACATATTGAGGGATTAAAAAAGTGTGACGTTTCAAAGACGTCTCATGCATGCATTATGACGTGTGGCGTTTTCATCATGGAGAGTTGGATAGCATGGACAGGGTGATGCATTCCTTCTAACATGTATAGCTGTCATGGTAACAGCACAGAATGATGCCATCTGCAGTAAGAATTAAAATTATTGGTATACACCGTCACCACGTTGCATCCTATATCAACTGCAAGCACTTTTCTGAATTTGGCCCTTTATAAAAATGTTTCTCTGTATAAGGGCCAGACGGGGGACTATCTAGCAACATTATAAATAATTGGTTCATATTTTATTGTGCATAGGCCTAATAATGTAGGCTGCGTGAGCTGACTCGAGTGACCTTCATGACCGTTTGAGTTTACTAGAATGTCAGGTCCAAATTTGTTTAAAATCAAATTTGTGTATATACAGTGTAATTGTCTGCATGCCGGCTTTTAGAACCGATGGATAAAACTGGCATTTGAGAGTGTATAATCAAATCAGCACCACTCCCCTGTTTGATCATACGTATTTGTTTCGGTTATTATAGTCCTCCAAACCCGTGCCTTCATTGCACTATTTTATGCGTATTTTAGTCAAAAATTTTGAGACGGCAATATGACGGCACGAATTCGCGTCTGTCTGTCTGTCTGTCTGTTTGTCTGTCTGTCTGTCTGTGTGCACGGCTATTCTGCATGCATCTTTCTGTTTGCCCGACAGTTTTCACGAGAACTCGCGAGTTTCCCCGATGGGGGCATACATCGCTCGTTTGGTACATTAAAGGTAAACATGCTGTTTGCATTCTTTCTTTAGAATCCATTAGTGATATCAGGTTATAGCTCTCCTGTGAACGTCATCTTTTCACGGCAGACTTCCACCACGAGCACTATTCACATATTGATCAAAAGGTATGACATCTTTTTGCCCGGCAAGAGAGTCAATATTGACTGTCGACACATCTGGTCCTAAGCTAACCACTGTTGGGCCTCACACAGCTGTTTCTTTTTATGACCTTCCTCACCCCTCCCCCTTCCCAGTCTTTTCAAGTGTAATTCATTCTATGTCACTTAAATCACCTTATAGAGTTAAATCGGATTAAAATAATTATTATTGACGATTCATCACAAGCATATGATAATAGCTAAAAAAAAGATATATTCTACGGACTCACTTTTTTTCACGAATCAATGACAATTATTGATCACTACCATTATACAGTCATAATTATTAAGTACAATGCGGCTGAATGATTGATTGTTCGCGTTATATACGCATCGATTTACACGCTTACCTGTATCTTCAATTTTTTTAATTCTTTCGATAAAAGATTATCTTGATAATACAAGGACTTGTCTGTGATGAGTAACATGATGTAATTCCGATATTATCGTGGCTAGAAAGACGAAAACTCGATGATAAAAGATTACTTGTCCATCAACACGAATATAAACTTCTCTATATACGTAAAGGGACATTCCTCAGACGATTTTCCTAATAATATTCACATCATTATTGTAGTACATAAATCAACAGCTCCATGTAAAGATTTGTGGAATTTATTGTGGTTCTTAAAAGAGGTGAAAGAATACTTTGAAAAAGCCTTAAATGAATTACACTGAACAAGGATGATGACTGATAGGAGGTTCACATATTTCAGTAATGTAGCAGTGTATTTCCATACCACTTGCTTGAAAGTTCACCTGTGTATAATCTATGCATGGCCTTCTTCTTTTGTGCTGCTTCCTTGACCCCCAACTCATGCATTAATTCTTATGCTGACCCTGCTATGTCATCATCCTTTTTCATTGCAATTTGTAATAGATTTCGAAGATATTCTTATTCTTCATACCAATTATGATAAATTCTGAAACTCTGTCCTCAGTATAACTAAATTAAAGTTGTTCAAATGTAAAAATCTGAAAATCATCCGGAGGTCTCCTTTAACTCCGAGAAAAGAAAAGAAAAGAAAAGAAAAGAATGGATACGAGTATTCAGAATGCCTAAGGAAAAACTATTATAGGCATACCTCAATCAGGGAGGTGCTCCCTCGATGAAGGATCTTGACAGTGAGAAAAAATGGCCTTCCCTATACTGTCCTTCACTGTGTTATGCGACGGACAGACCACTCACATAGCTTTTTATACCCTCTGCAGAACGATTACTTCAACATGCATGCTACAATGTCACTATCCTGTATAGTTATGAGGTCACTAAATACCAAGTATAAAAGGCCTGCTGTGCAGTGTAGGCGGCGGCGAGATTGTTTGACTCCCTGCGTCGCGGGCCAGCTGATTCTGACCTGTCGGTCACAATGACAAAATTTCGCGCGAAGTTATTATCTTCAGTGCTCGCTTCCGAACTGCAACAAAAATCTCGTCTGAAACGCGAATCTTTAACACCAATCGTGTGTCAGATTGAAAAATATACCTGTTAACCAATATCGTTTCATCATTCGCCCAATAAATGCAATAACATCTCATAAACTAAAGAACAAAGCAATTCCATTTTACAAATATGTTGTATATTCAAAATTATCATAGAGTCACTTCAGAAATGAATTTCGTCACTGTACGTTTTAACATTGTACTAGGAAAAAGATAAAAGCGCTTCATTCGAATCAGAATGTATGTGGCGTATGATGATTTGTATTTTTTTTTTAAGAACCTCTTTGCAAGCCGGAGAAATATCATGTACTAGGCCGAGAATAGCCAAATTGAGAAATTTCGATGGAAAACATAATTTTAGCAAAATTTACGTGGATAAGCGTGGAAGTGTTTCTAGAAACGTTTGTAAATACAGCATGTAGGTTCTTGTGTACCTATGTGAACGGCCCAGACCCATCTCTACGGTCGCGGCTAAGTAGTCTGGGCTCCATACCTCATACTTACAAAAGAAATCAAAACAAGTGGATCAATGGGCTAATTAAAGTGGCTATCACACCTATGCACAGGATACGCCTTGTCTGTAACCCGCCATCCCGAATCGATAGATGTGTGTGTGTGTGTCTGTGTCTGTGTGTGCGGTTCTGTCTGTTAGTACAGTGGAAGTTGATATAAAGATATCTGATGACAAAATACCTGTGGGAATTTCATGAAGCATCTTGTCCGACAAATTTGTCGGACAAATTTGCTCTCAGCCAATCAGATGCAAGGATTTCTGTAGTTTGTAACAGTTTGTCAGAAAAGTCTCCGACCAAAGCGCTTCATGAAATCCCCCCCCCCCCCCCCCCCCCCCCCCCCCGATACAACAAACTAATTTTTCCGGTCCCGCTAAATTTATTTCCTTTGTTTTTTAATTGTTTATTGACTACTGATATAACAAAATATCTGAAATAAAGAACAAACTGTCTTGGTCCCAAGGATCTCCTTATATTGTACCGAATTTCTGCTGCACAATATTCGATTTGAAAAAGTGTTGATTTAATGTTCGGAATCTAGACTAGCAGCAGTTTGACAAGCTGTGTAATGCGAATGGAATCCCATGAAGTGTAAATACTAATCCAGGATTCCAGCGTAGTAGTGTAGGTCATAGGATCTTTCTTTTTGACAGCACTGTCAGCAGCCAACGCACTATACACAGTACTTATGTATTTCAACGAGTGAATTATCCACGGCAGTATCTCCAAAACGATCTAATGCCATCACAAATAAGAAAGTACCAGATTCTGAGATAAGAAGGATCCTATGAACGATAAACTAATAGTATCCAAGGTCTTCTGCCGGAGAAATAACCAGTATTCTTTTTAAACGTAATCCAGTGTGAATCCCACTATGTAATAGGATTACAATGTACTACACACTGTACAGTGTATGTACAATTGTAGTACGTATTCAGCAAACACAATCAACAATCATTCCTTACGATTTGAACGTTTACTCGGACAAAGCCCAACGAGAATGAATCATATCAACCAACAACCAGAAAGTCAAAGGTCTACTTTCGTATCTCTGATCAAATGGTGGGATTCACGCCGTCTCCCAACTATTTTTGAATGTGTCTCGATCAAAGTACTACATGTTACGTACTGCCAGCAGGGTAAAGGTCATTAACTGTGTGGAATGTGATGTGATCTATCTGCAGTTGTAGGTTTATACACGCACACGTACCAAGAAAGACAAACGTCCATTCAAACTTGAACGATTCCAGTGCTGTGTGGCACCCTTGCGGGCCTTTTCTGTTTTCTAAGTGTAATACAAAACTCTTTCCTTGCATGAACGGCTACTCTATTCTAATGTATTGTTACAGATACAAGAAACAGTTGACGTCACGTTTGCGTAAGCATGCCTTCTTTTGACAGTCAGTTGTAATGGAGATACACTACAACTGTATTCTATGCTTACCACAACTTCACCATCTCACACATACAGCTGTACACAGATCCTAGTAGATCTACTACGTATACAGTACTTTTAAACATTCTGTACATCAACTTTCATGTATGTCTCTCTCACTCCTTTTTGATCATGTAATGTGAAACAAGAACGCTACGTGTAAAAACATTTCAATGTTAGTGATCTTTGTTCTCACGACCAACACAATATTTCTGGCAATCCAAGCGACATGAAGCTGGAAATAAATATCTTGTCACACAGTCATGTTTATTCAAGTTTGGTACAATTTATTCTTGCGTACCACAATCTAAAACAATCCTTTCTCATCTTCATAATACAAAACAATTTCAATCTCATTTAATTCTTGTTACACAATACAATATCCATACTCGAAAAATAGAATTCCCCTTTTCCTCACTCTTCCAATAAAGCAATCCAACCTCCAATCACATGCAAGTTCCACAAACCAGAAACTAAACTGTACTCCGCAATTTGTTCATCTTACTGATGTAGGTCTACCTCAATTCTGAAGATCACGGCACCCAAGAACTACAGTACGATGTACAGCAAAGCGATACACTGATACATCTCGCACTTCATTGGCAAACAAAAATGCTCAAATTTGAACACATGAAATCAAACATTGTTTGACAGTCCTCTGTGGGATACACATGTTACAAGTGTATGAGAACCAAAGTTTAAGTGTGTACTGGCACTCTGGTAAATGGCTAGGGTAACACTCGCCAGTATGATTATGAAAAGTGATACACTTTGTAAGCCATGAGAGAGATTACAACACACCTGTCAATAAACCTGTTTACTGATGAAATAGCAAATTTCTGTGTGTCATTTCAGAAATTCAACACAGATAATACATTTTGTAACAATATAAGCTTGCCCAATTATCAAAGACCAACCCTACTTACTATGTGTAAACACAATTTCAGCCATAAAAAAAAAACAACACATACATAATTGAAAGGATCAAGTGAAATAGGCTACATACAAAATGTGAGCCACAAAAATCTATAAGTCTGAATACATGTATCAAGTGTAGTAGCAAAACTGGTACATACTTCTCTTGATACGGAACGCAGAACACAAAACGCATAAATGTAATATAGAAACCGCTGCTGAAGTGAACAAAAGACTTGCAACACTTTGCCAAGACAGCAGAACGGTCTAGTGTGTACCACTTCATAGTTCCACTAAGACTTGCATTCCACAAATCAGGACATGATTTATTTTTGGAGTCATTTACTTCCTTGTGTAACTAAATGACTTTAGTGCTGTAGTCACAACTCAATGGACAACAGAAACGACATGCACAAGTTTGAGAATGTCTTCACATGAATGCCCATAAGTATTTTCTTTTTACTCGGCTCGAGGAAAATGATGGGGCCCAAACCCCTTTCTAATACTGCTGTATACAGTTTCTCAATATGATTTTGTGCCTTTGAAATAAACAAGAAAAAGATTTGACATATGTGATGATGAACCATAGGTTCTCGTCATGTTCATAATCTTTCACTGATATGCATGCAGGGTCCCCCCCCCCCCCTTTACCCAAAAGCAGGCCACGACATTGTACATCGTCATGTACCGTGTAATCGCATGGTTGTGGGAGTTTATTTGTCCAGAAAGTTGTCACACTGAACTTACATTAATAAGCACCCTGGATAGAACATTTCAATCATTCAAAATGAAATTAAAACAACCAACAGTAATTTAGTAAATTTAGGAAAACAGCATGCTTGCATACTGTTTCTTCGGGTCACTAGACTGCAGTGCAGTCTGTTGGGTAAGGATGAGTCGTGAAGACATACAGGTGTAGAAAACAAGTAAATGAGGTGGCTGGGGAAAAGGGAGGGGTCACAGGTGAAAATGCATACTCTAAACCCAAATACCAATACTTTCATCCTGCCATTCATTTGCATAAGACATACAGTAACTTGTGGTCCACATGCTTTCTAAAGCTCTATCAAAATGAAATATTCATGATTGAAACGCGCAAAATGGTCGGACACTAATTCACACACATGAATGTTAACAATCTTTCTGCTGCTTTACTCTGGTATAGTATGCATCACTCTGCTTCTTGGATAAGTTGCTTATTATTCTGGCTCTCGTGCATAAAGTCAGAGCACATTCTGACAGGCATGCAGAATAACCTCAAACAAGTTTTCTTTTAAGAGAAAGGTTGTTACGGACGTTAATCTGCTTCCAACAAGACTCAACATCAGATAACACTTTCATTATCCTTTGTGGTTACTTGCATTCTGCTTCTCTTTCAAGTTTTTCCCCACCACGATTCTCGACAGCTTTTTACCAGTATGGTGAAATGCCGTGCTGAACAGTACATAAAAAATGCATGATACACATCACTCTGAGGACACACAATCGTTCATACTGAACATCATGGACAGCCATTCACAAACTGGTTCATACATGTACTGAGTTGTGCTAAGTATAAAAGATGCATACTTGGAAACAGCCTCCTTGAGTTTTGCTTGATTGTTTTTTGTAAAGCATATCTATACCATGATAATTGTTGACAATTAAACTATTCAAGATTGGAGATTACAAGTTCTGTACTTCAGGATGATGGATCCTAATACCTCTCAATGACTAGTGGTTCTCTGTCTGAGCATGGAGCTGCTCCATGGTCTGAGCCACAAGATAGTTTGAAAATATACACAAAAACTGTGTCCACGAGAGAGTAAATATCACATCACATCAGCTCATATCTTCAGAATTTATGCCAATGCCCCTCTCCCCCCCCCCCCCCCCAAAAAAAAGAGAAGAGAATAGGAATACATGAATTCACCATTTACATACATGTACATGTACTGTGTACACTGTTGGTGTGAAACTGCAGTTCACCATTTCCACCAAGGCAAGTCAACCCAGATATGTGTATGTCTTGTACACTTAATACATTAAGTGTGTACATGCTTGTCTGTTCTCCACACAGCAAAATATTTTTCTTCCAATAACTAAAAGTACAATTGTAGTACAAAAACTGAGCATTGAATAGGGAGCTCCAATGTAACCAAAGTAGACAACATCTCTTGCTCTGGCCTTGCGTTCTAATACTGTATACACTGCTGGTACAAAGTTTAATTTTACCAAGGTGCACATCTGGGCATGTGTTTATGACAGACTTTCTATAGCATTGCAATCTTCAAAGGTGTACATCAATTGCTACAGAGGTGTGAGTTCAGCTCCATATTGAATTATTCACTCTTGTCCATGTAGTAGGAAATGATGGTTTGAATTACAGGAACTCACTGCAGCCAGAACTGAGCACTAGTACCATACAGCACACATAATTTCTTTATGACCTGTTCAGTTGTTTGGTGTGCATGTGTGTGAACCTTAGACCTTCTAACGGTAATTCAAGTCTCTTGTCCGACTTCAGATGAGCTTCCGTCTAAGCATTACAAGAAATGCAAGTGGCACCTACAGTTCACCTGTGGAACAGTCCATACGTACACAAAATCGCTACATTAGGCAAGACATCAAGATGTTATCACACCTTCCCCTTATAAGGAATAATTCTCATCACCACTAGGAAGAAGTCAAAGTTTTTGTTTTCATACAGTAGCAGCCAATTCCTGTGATCAAAGATATTTAACACACATTTTGCAGCCTGTGCTGTCTCCTTATGGAGACTGTGTAGCCAATGAGAAAAAAAAAGTGATTCAATCCTACTCTTGCCAATTGACTTTCTTCACACCAACGGCATCCAGTTGTGGTTCAGAAGACAAAGAAGACATTGCACTGGCCCCTGGGACTTAGCATTTTACTTTTTCTGTCAACAGCAACTTTCTCTCCAATGTAGCCAGGTGCAAGGGCCATTCTGTTGAAATTCTGTGTTTATACCGTACCTACAATGTACTCCCTATAATTTTGAAAGAGGTTTCACATGAAATATGTGAAACCAGTGTTTGTACATTGTACTGAATTTGGGAACATGTACAATGTACTTTGAAAATTGAGTAGCATTGTGACAACACAAATGGACTGTCCAACTTTATAGATAATAATTTACAGTGCTAACTACATTGTATGTAGGCCCTAGAGAGTTTCATTTTCGAATAGATTTCAGTGGATCATACAATCACATTGCACAAAGTTAAAATTCAAATGAAACGAGCAAACTAACTATGTAAGTTCCCATATGTGTGGCAAACAAAGTTAAATGAATAATGCCAATGCATGCCTAAGTACAGGTGCCAAAAGGGCTTCATGCAACAAATAGTGGTCAAGCCACTTAGCTCTTTACTGCTACCAATAACAATGACCACATCAAGTTCCACACCATAACACTCACACAATTTGCACACATTATAAAAGATTTGTGTCTTGTTTGTGAGTGCATCTGTTTTTGTTGTTGTTTTTGTTTGTGGGGGTAGAGAACTACGAGGGAGGAAAGAACAGGCCTCGAATTTCGCCAGTTTTAGGGACAGGCAATTTTGGATCTGAGCTCCCAACAGGATAGGCAACAAGCGTTTGCCCTACAACTTCCTACAAAATATCATTACAATCTCTGCCCTACAACTTCCTACAAAATATCATTACAACCTCTGCCCTACTACTTCCTAAAAAATATCATTACAATCCCCATCTCAAAAGAACAAAGAAAACAGAAAGGGTAGCTCCTGGGGTATGTATCTTGGAGCATATATCATATAAAGTCATTGAGTTGCTGTGCAAAGGAATTTGCTATGGGAGTTAACACCAAGGACAGGTGAGTGCAGTCATTCAATGACAAAGAAATAAGAACTACTAATGACAACTTTTTATTTTTTTTCAGTGATGAACGCTTGGTTAAAAAACTTTGTGATTTATAGACAGAATGGTAGTATGTACATGTACTGTACTCTGCTACTGGTGTCAATGATGACTGAAATGAGGAACAGGGTAGGCCTATATTAATTCAGTTTCTACAAACTTCAGAGAAGTGCACCAGCAATTGTACATTGTGAAAGTATAGTACACATCCTGGGGGAAACCAAACAAACCCAAAACAATTAATACTGCTTTTAAGTTTTAGTACCCAAGCAAGATAAACTGAAATGAACAAAAGCTTGTTTGGCACTTACTGTACAGCAACACAGCAGCAAACCTATCACGCATTCAGATGAATAGTGTGCTACATGCAACACCATATCCTTGTACTGTGCCACCACGCTAACTAAAGAAGTTGTGCAAATGAAGTCTGCAGTCGTGCTGCCCTGGAAGTGTAGTGTTGGTTTTTTTTTTTTTTTTTCTTTCATTCTTTCTTTAACTGAAATACTGGTACATGGAGGAAAATAACAGGATCGCCTAATGGTAAGTATTGCTGATTCATAACCACACATTAATACACACTGCCTCACAGAGCCAGTCACTATTGGCAAACTGCGCACCTCTTTCAAAAAAACTGATAAGTAAGGTTCAATGAGTTAACATAATCACATCATTAGTGAGTATCGGTATACTGTGCAGTGATCTTTTCATATAAATTTAAATTTCAACATTTCTTTGGCTGCTCGCCTGTGTCACCAGTAAGGCCTTTCCTCCTGAGCAACATGCCAGTATGAAAACTGTCCCCACGGATGGGATCCACTCAAGCTCTCGAAGGAGAGCTGCTGCTTGTTCCGAACAAACTCCTTCTTCTTGTCCGTGACTATCTTGTAATTATTCCCACGGTTATTATCCCAGAAGCTCTTGCACTGTGAGGTATAGTTGATGCAGAACTCGAATGTTCTCCCACCAAGGTTCGGCGGTATGTCCAAACTGAAGGAGAAAGTGTCGTACTTGTCGCGCGAGTTGGATGGCTGACTCGGAACCACATATGAAGCTTGCACATCGGTGTGAGACGTCCAGTCGTCGAAAGTTACACGCACAACCACCGCCTTCTCAAAGGCAATGTTTTTCACCTTGATGGTTCCCACCACGGTGATGTTGTCCTTGATCAAAACGTTTTCGAGACACACACACTCCTGCTCTAACCTGTCCCGAAACTCGAGGTAATTTGATGCTGGCTGATCAAACTCTGGCACATATGAGAAAGGATGTGTAGGATTTGCCTCCGCTCCCTCTGTCACATCCTGAATCAGATGGATGTGCAGTTTGGGTGGCATGTTGCTGGGTCCATCCATGTATTTCACGGTCTGTAATGACAGTCCTTTGCTGTCTGCAAAACACACCCTCTTTTTCCTTTTCTCTGGGCAAGGTGTTCCATTGCTAACTCTCTCAATAGTTTCCCTCCTCATGTCCACACCGTGTACAGACTTCATACTGTTCCTTTCATTTCTGCACTGATCTTCCTCTGCGCTGCCCTTTGCAGATTCTGAGTGCCCGTTGGAAATTCCATTGGTGAGAACTGTTTCAGACTTGATGCACGATCGCAAGGGTAACATGGTCTTGTTCCTCTGTAGGTGCTGCAGGAGATCCCCCTTCCTGCCAAACCCCATGTTGAAACCACTGTGGACTGGGGTCCTGCGCGACAGGAATGGTGATGGACCTGCAGGAAAACTGTGGCCAAAGCCCGGGGGACTAGCACTGAGCATTAGTGTGTTTACAGGCATCTCAAACAGCACACTGCCAACACTCTCTCTGGCTGGCATATCCCACAGTGGTTAATCTCTTCTTGATGGTTAGACGACAACATTCAGTGAAGTTCTCCATACACCATTCTGTGATAAATCAAAGACCAAAAACAAGGTAACCAGTGAGAATTTCCCTAAGTTAGTACCATTAAAAAATGAAAGCATAAACTGAAAGATATGTATAAAAGATATCTTTATGCCTATATATCACTATTGATTCAGAGTTTCACAGATACAGCACAGTCAACAACACTGTCCTTTGTACAAAACTACAATTGTAGTTTGTACAACTATCAAGTGTACATGCATGTATGTATTGCGTCACATATGTGCAACAGAAAAGATTTGCAGTTCAATGTGATCTATCATCATATCATCTCAGTGATGAGTTGATTGACTTGACTACTACTGAACACAGTTAGTATTAGTAAAGACTGAGACTGAGTGAAAGGGAATCTTTTCTTTAGTTCAGCTCACGCTGCGTGACAATTTGAGGCGAGTGAGACTCGGAATAGTAGTAGTGGTAGTGCTAGTACCAGTACTGGACAGTAGTCGGACATGAATTTTATTCCTCGATGCCTTATGTACATCCACGGCACAAGGCGCTAACCCCGGCCCACGGCCCGGGCCTACGGTATGAACTCGCAGAGCAGAGACTGGTCTTCTGGCTCGACTAAGGTGAACGTTCTATTCCTAGCATGTAAATGAAGATGAAGACAGAGAGCTTTAAATCAAAAACAGAACAAAGCAAAACACTGGTCACTAACCAGGATAGCAAACGCCAAAAGAGCTCACCTCACGTCGCGTCACATTCATTCCTGGATCAGTTTCTCTGGGTTTGTCAACACTAATTGTTAGAAGACGAACGATGCATCCAGCAATGCAATGTGAGACGAGAAGCAAACAGCGTTTGTGATATTGCAGACGTCTCTTTTCGACGGTGTTAGGGTACAATTCGTTGGACTGCCTTCTACAAAAGCAGAATAAAGTTGAATCTATTTATTATTCGGTGACACACAGAGCCTGGGATAAAGTTCAGTCGGCAGCCGGTAGAACTTTGGTATCACTTCAGACATTCAATGAACTGCGTGACAACGGCCGCCGTACGTACCTCCGGCTATGTACGGCAATCAGTATGCATGCTAGCTAGCCAGCCAGCGACAAGGGTGCAAGCTCATTCGTTAGATCCACAACTCACGACGAGGAAAATGCATACACACATGTTCTGCATGTGTTGTTCATGTAAAAGCCCGTGCGTGCGCGTCACAAGGTCACGACCGACGATTCCAGCGTTGAGCTGGGTGAATTGATCGGCTAGCTGTTGAGTCTCGTCCATTTTAAAACAGACCTAAAAAAAATGAATATCTTTTTCTTAACATGATGACTTCACCTTCTTACATACGAGAAGCTTGAGTGGAAATACATTCAATATTTGAAACTCTTTCATATCCATCACCTCTGGATATCTGAGAAATAAAAAAAAAAAGAAATTTGAACAACAATCACAGTCAACAATCACCCCTACGATATATTGAACGCAACCTCATCAACATATTCCAGGCCAACACGTGAAATACGTGATCTGCCCAATCAGACATTTCTAAAGGAGTCCGAGGTTCCCTGACGGCGCAAAGTCAACCAATAGGAACCTCGTAGCGGAACCTCCTCGCGCATGTAAATAATTATTATTCATAAGCTGCGGGTACACTGGAGCATGGTTCCACCTCTTGACCTAGTTTTGACAAAGTAGGCACAGCTGATCGCTTTTGTATGCCTCTTTCTTGCATAGGGTACATACATGCACTCGTATATCATCGTGAACCACGCGATCATATCTGCTGAATGTAGAGGAGATATTCTAATTTATTCAGTTCCTCCACCTATTACTAGTAGGGTGTGATTGAACATCTACATTGCACTTTTGAGGTCAAAATGAAAATAACATACTAGTAATCGTCGCACGAGAAACAATTTTCTTGTCACCGAGTGAATTGACTTTAAATCAACATGAAATAGAAAAAAAAAGCTTATGTAAATTTACACTGTTAAACTGTATGCACCAAAATCAAAATCAAGAACTGATAAACGTTATCCTCCCATCCCAACAAGAAAGCTTGCCAGCAAGTTTCCCCACATTATACTAGTATTTTGTCTAGCCATTCAAGAATCGACCCAATTGTGCAACTTAGCTTATACCAGTACGTAATGTCTTATTGCACAGCCCTTGGATAGGAATAAGGGCACGGTCTCTATAAAACCGAACCATCGCCCTTTAAACGTTTTGTTCTTTGTTTGTCTGTTTAAAGCTCAATACGAGCTTACGACCTTCTTACGACGCACGACCATGCTTTCGTTGCGTGGAGACATTAGCCGGGCGCCGGGTATACTTTTGCTGAGTATGTATAGGCTACTAGCAGATTTTTTTTTTTCTTCCTCTTTTGGGAAAAATAGTGAATGGAAAACTGGATAGCTTTTTTTCAAGACTGAACTTACTTATTATTGGGGAATGTGTGTTTTGTGTCATCCTATAAAGGCCTAATTATCAGTCATGGAGCAATTTGACCAAGTTCCTCGCCGCTCTCGCTTTTTTTTTTAACAGGCCTATTACCTGTGTCTATGTGCTGGCATTTTCTCCAACATTTGAAATTGTCAAGATACTATTACTAACAGTCTAACAGAGAACATATCACACATTCTATTGCGTCTTCCTGTTCCTAGAGATTCTTATAGCCTTAACAAGGGTTGTCAGAAAAAAAAAAATGTCCTCTGCTTCAATCAATGAACGTGTGTATACTAACAGAAGTAAAATAATCTCCTATAATTCCTAACTGCGCGGATACACTCTCTAAATAAAAATATTGATGTGTCCCCTTTTCAGTGACATAATGGTCGTCACTGTTACAATTCTACTTTATCGCTCACACTTCACGATGTGTTAACCACACTAAATCATTACCGAGTTCGGCATAGCACGCCCTGAGAGCACACACTTGTCATATCAAAATCAGTTGCAACATTGTGATAAAATTTATTCAGTTGTTGACAGCATGCAGGCAGCAGAACCAGAGCAGAACCAGAGCCTTCCGTTGATTTGCGCCCTCTCTCGCTGCAATCAGATTATTATTTTCCCGCAAATTGCAGTCGTATTGGCATTGCCGAGATCGGATTCTGTAAAAGCGGCACACGTGAGCAATTCATGATCATCGACCTACAATACATGGATATTTTCTGCGGAAACTTATCGTAATGCAGAGGTAGCGTAAAAGGGGGAGGGAGGTCTCCACGCCAACATACACCCACATCTGGCTCTTTGAAGAAAAAATTAAAGATGAAAGAGAACCCATAACCTGTCGATACCAGTATACTACCAGGATAATAGTATGCCCATGCCTGTGCCAGCATGTATTCTGTAGTCAGTGTAGATCGACTCATTATGGACGGCCTTGGAGGCCGGGCGATCCACCGATCACGCGATTTTAGCATCAGTAGGCCTGCATTGTTGTTTGAGCAACACGCTTCGTTCATGAGTTTCAGCTGCAGCTACTACTACTTGCCATTAAAAAAAAAAAAAAAAAAAAATAGTGCGTTATTCGCGTTACGATTAGCCTCCAGAATATGTAATGTGGCAGAAACGCCGCATGTGCACTGTCCAATGGTCACTGGCACAGAAAGGGTTTAACAAAAGAGTAAAAACAATAATGTTAAGATATAACTCAGCAGTGTACACGCCAGAAATAATTACAAATTGTATATACGATCGCTGTTTGATTGCCCCCATCATAAAAAATTATTGTAGATCTTTATCAAGTAAGATAATTGTCAACCTCATTCATAATAATTCATTATGATCAGCAGCATCTAGCGAAAACAAGAAAATCATAATTATATAGACCTATTATAGAATAAATGTTTGTCACATGATTAAGTTCACTTTAAGTTTACAATCATCTCAACTGAAGGCCCTGTCATTTAACCATAAGAGCATTGCATCAAAATTTTACAAAAGTCCAAAATCTATTTATTATGCGTTCCTTATTCGTTATCTCGTTTCAAGTAATATACTGGTACACAATATCGCTTTTTCCCGTGATATCATTACATATTTGTTTACCTTGAACTTAATTGGATAGAATTGTTAGTTGTTAGAAATCTGTTCTGATGCCGGTATACATACTTCTCAACACGAACATTTTTCTCTGATGGCCCAAGACTAAAAAATTTTAATTTGAGATTGTGGTGGTCCACAATTAAAAGGAAATGTTCACCTTCATAATAACAACTTGATTTTGAATCTTACATGCCCCGATCGAGCCACAAACACAGAAAGAAAAAAAAACTTTTG
This sequence comes from Diadema antillarum, assembly GCF_040938485.1. Taxonomy (NCBI): domain Eukaryota; kingdom Metazoa; phylum Echinodermata; class Echinoidea; order Diadematoida; family Diadematidae; genus Diadema; species Diadema antillarum. Next base: position 607,037 of record NW_027270972.1, on the reverse strand, counting down.
GAAATTTGGTGGCTGGTCATCAATTTTAGTGGTCCCCGGGACACCGATATGTCGAGCCCTGTAATAGCACGGATTACCTTCTATCTTGGAAAAAAAAAACACCCACCAAACTATTCGGCAATTAAAGTTTGTTTCAGAGCATGCCGTGACTCATCAGTTACTGAATGGAAAAAGAAAATATCAGTCGAAATACAGCATTTGTCTTTTATGTTTCATAACATTGCATATTTTCCAAAAGGATAGAGTTTGATAAAGACAATACCGGACAAAGATCATAGAAAATTATTTCCTCCACACATATATCATAAAATCACAACATTGACTATGTGAATAATTTCAATATTAATAGGCCTATATGTAGAACAGTAATCTGGGGACACAAACACCTCAATGAGAGGTCAAATGCAGATCATAAGCATATTATTATTGCCAATTGCGCCTGCACTTGAGGGTCAGTCAGTGAATAAAGGATCGAACTTTATATGGCCGCATCAACATTTTGTCACATAGGGCCCCGAAACACGCAGGCCCAATATTGACCGGTCTTCGAAATCTTATCCATCGCATATACCTGGAATGTGCGTCAGCACTCTTTCAGCGTCCTGGCCACTGTAATACAAGTAGTATACAACCAGGGAGGTGGGGGGTATTCCACCTCCCTGGTACAATTACCCTGATATCACTGTCTACGTCAAGGGGTACTGTACCTCCTGACCAAGCAATACCACCATATTGATAATGACCAAGCCCGGCAATTAAGAAGTGTGCTTCCCTTATTGTCGTTTTCTCGTTTAAATCTACAGTATTTTGCAGCACAGACACAGGTAGAATACGATTTTGTCAAAAATGATTTTGCTATTCTCTGCTTGTCCATTATGCTTCGTTCAAATCTTAGCTAAACCGAACCAAATACCCCATGATCATAGTGTTTCGGGCGTGTATAACGTTTCCGGTGACATAAGAGGCCGCAGGCACCACAAATGGCTCTGTGTCACGTAATAGATAATATAAGCCTAATTTGTTTCACAAAAATGGTCTTCAAAATGGTACCTGCACATTCCTTACGTCGTATAATATATGTTACTAGTATAACAGATGTTCTATCCCCCCTCAAAAAAAAAAAGGGGGGGGGGGTCACTAATGCGATTGTCGTTGTTGTACGATATAGAATAAGAAATACTGCATGTTTGTAGATACAAGCATTATTGTGTATATAGGAATATGCCACGACACCAATGACTCTCAGCATGAAATTCGTTTCAAAAACCTATCAAATCCTTCTCAAGAAAATAATTCTGCTGCATATTATGATATGTATTTTGGAAGTCTTTATTTTACTCTGGCGCCCACCGTGCGTTCGTCGTACACCGTGCGAGAGAGTACAGCACGTGCGCTCTTTCTCACGTGCACGCAGTGTCACGTGCGACTCGATTCCAAAGCCAATATACCTTCAAATGCCAGAAGGGAAGGGCTTGTGTACATAGTCGGGCAAATAACGCTGGTAAGAGCTACGGGCAACATCCAAACTTATATAGGCCTCGGTATGTGAATGGACGTCTAGACGCCGAAGGACATCATCGTATATTGGTAATGGTCAAGCGATTTGTCCGTCGCGTGCTTCAAACGCCAATCTTTCTCACATATTATACGATAGTCATGTTTCTTGCTCTGTAATCATGAAATGTATAGTGCCTGCATGCCATATAAAATGTGGATGTAAAAATTCAGTTCGACTGCTGAATGAAAACACAATCAATCTGTCTAGCTCGCTTCTGGAACGTTCGTTGGCGGCATTTTTTTATTTTTATCTCACCATTTTATACTGTAGGCCTATATGTTTTGGTATAGGCCAATCCGCCGAACCGATGACAAAATCTAATAAATTTTGTAGCCGAAGATATAGAAATTTTGCGAAATAGACCGATTAGTTCTTTATCTTAAGGTCCAAAAGCTGTTTTGGTCTGTTTGTTACTTTGAACAGATCTGATGTAATCTTCGTGAGTTAGTAATCATCTTCGGGGGTTATGGGTTTTTCGACAGGGAAACAACGCAGTCGTTCTGAGTTAATTAGCTTGGAACGATTGATTCTAAAAAGAAAAAAAAATCTTAGTGATTATCATACTGTGACATTAATTTCATAATACATGTATGATAGACTCAAAGAGCTTGAAAATGAGGTTAATTATCTTTTTAATCAATCGACAATAATCTATTCATGAATTTATCAATTTATTCATCAACTGTTATGACAAATTTTCTAATCAAAATCTAACAATATTGGGATGCAACATACAATGAGGACCTGTTCAAGAGACACGGGACGGTATATTGCCTGCTTTGTATTATAGGCCAGTATAGAGGGAATTAATCAAGTATTTAATGATAAGAGGTTCTCACGTCAGGTCCGTCACGATATACGTGGAAAAGTGACAAGCCTCATATGCGGGAATAATTACTATATTCAACGATATAATGTTGTATATGAATCGCATAATATACAACATTATTGTTGCATATCATTTCCTATGTAATCTCGTAGCAGTCTCTCTGTGGTGCTATACTTATGACGATAACTCTGGAACGAACATTGACATACATTTTGGGGCTAGTGCAATAAGGAGTTATTCTTAATCGCATTTGATCCGTTCTTGCTATTCCACTCCGTCCCGCCCCCAACACACAGAAACTAAATGAAATGTATCACGCTTGATATTCATGAATAATGGGTGATTATGGGTGGTATAGATGCTTTATAGCTTGCCCTTATTCAAAGGTTAAAGAACATGCCCTTTAAGCAAACCGTGAAAAGTGTATAAAGTATAACCAGGATTAAAATGCCTTGATGTTTCTAGATACCGTCACCAAAATGTACATTATACAGATATCAGATACAAACGAAATAAAAAGATCCGTCATTCATCATTCTCAATGATATCCTTAATTGCAATAAAGAATAAATATCGTCAAGCCTTATTCTGTTATCAGTGCAAATATACAAACATAAAGAGATGTGCGTTACAATAGTTCAGCCCCCGAATCTTCAAAAGTTTCCCAATCGAAGCTGATTCGGTGGTCAATGCCAATATCATTAAAAAAATAGTCCTCAAAATAAACCTATTATGTTTGTTTGGATAGAAATCAAAGTAGAATACTGAGTACACAACTCTGCATAAAAAAAAACTGAAATAAAAACAAAAACTTGAATTGCCCTTAAAGGAAACCAAAACCAAAATATAAATTTAAAATGAGTGAAAGTAGAGTGATATTAGAAGAATAATATCATTTGAAGTTTGAGGAAAATCGGAGAGTTGATTCAAAAGTTATGAATTTTTAAAGTTTCATTGCAGTCACTGCTGGATAAGGATACTACTACACTTCACGACGTCATTGTGGACAACAATATCTATAAAGAAAATATATGGAGAATTCCACAACATTTCATTTTTCATGAAAAGTACACATTCCATCGACATGCTACAGTGACACAGTCATGTTATGGGTAACACTGTTCCCCCTGCTTTCTGAAATAGTTAAGCAAAGTGCTCTTTCATAACAAATGCTAGAATAGTGAAAATATGTGCTGAATATTCTTTATATTTTCTTTATATTATTATTGTCCATAATGACGTCATGAACTGTAGTAGTCTCTTTTTCCAGCGATGACGGCACAGAAACTTTAAAAACGCATAACTTTTGAATGGAATGTCTAATTTTCCTCATACTTTCACTGATTAGTTCAACTAATATTGCTGCTTTCACTCAATTCACATTTTTTTTTTTTGTATTTGGGTTTTGATTTCATTTAACGAAAATTTGATCAGCTTGCTTACATCATCATTTATATTTACTCATCTATTTATTTATTTTTTTTAAAATCTAATAATTGATCGATTCAATTGTTGATTTATTTGTATCATCAACTATTGCCGTTGTTGCCTATATTACAATGCATAAAAACTGTTTCGGACACGATACCATCTCAAGACCCAAAGAAGCCATTCCTCCTACACTAATTCATTTTTAATAGTGGGATTCCCACACTCATAGTATAGTATACAAGATAAGAGAGAAGGCTCCGTCACGAAGTTTGCTTTAAAATGTGACCAAGCAAAGGAAATCCACCACGTATCCATGAAGTAGAAATCGCTGACTGAATTAATTTAAGAATAAATTATAAAATAAATAGATGAATAAATCAATAAAGAATAAATAAATGAATACTCACACTCATAATATATAAATTGCGGCTATTCATTATTCAAAATTTTGCACATCTTTATACTTTAAATTCCGAATAATTTATATAGATTGCGGCAGTCGTTATGTTGGTATCTACGACGATGGCTCGATATTTACAATTATTCTAGATATCTTATAGGCATAATGCCATTTGCAGATGAAACAAAAACCCAGCTATAGTGCTTCAAAATAATTCTAAAATGTGAGTTAAGGATAGAAACAACGAATATAAAAATTTGAACGAGTAAAATCGATGTTAAGTATTGTTAAATCTACAAAATGTGAATAAAAGTTATAATAAAATGTTTCCAGACTAAACCGTGTACAGTTGTTCTTTAAATAAATGAGAAAAATAGCGATATCTCCTTATATTTTAGGCTTCATTGCAAAAAAGAAAAAAAAATTATATGGTGGGGTGTTTTGTGATACAACAGCATGCACTGACCTATATAATTATTCATGAAAAGTGATATCTTGAACATTTTTTAAATCACTGCTCCAAAAGGTAAACATGACTGTTAAAGTTAATCATAGAACCCTCAGCAATCATCCAATGATAAATGAAAACTGTTAATTTATTTGTTTCATCATCTCACTCGACCCCTCCCCCCCCCCAAAAAAAAAAACAACAACCAAACCCTATTTATACAAAAACAAAAGGCTCAAACAAACGCTGTAACAAGCATGTAACAGCCACGCTTGACACTCATGACTAATGCGTGATTATGCATGTTTAATTCAAAATGAGTTGTTGGTATTCAAAGGTTAAAAAACATGCCCTTACGAAACTAAGTGTAACCATGGCATGTTTCCCGTGTTCTGGAATTCACATTACAGAAATCGGAAATAAAAATTTCCTTCCCATATAGCATTGTCAATTATTTCCGTCTTACATTGAGTATAGTAGTGATCAGCCGACCATATGTGCATAGAGATAATAATACGTAAAAAAATTGAATAAAATAGATTGATCTGTATAACACACGCTATATTAGATGAAGCATATCTTATGTTAGGCTTCCAAGTATTAAATCTCGTTTGATATAATATGCACTTTAGCCTAGAAATTTGAAACATTTTTTTTCCTGCTCCAGCTGCCGTCAAATAGACATATTTTATCTTTACTATTGTTCATTCACATCTTTCTGTTTGTGCTTATTCCATCATTCGTTCATTTCAGTTCAAACTTATTTCGGGGTTTTTTTTCACAATGAAATAATATATAAACATAAATCTCACTTTCTTCAGTGACAAAAATGATGCATAAATTCATACAAAGAAAACAATTATTAAAAACTTACATTAAGAATAGATGGTAAAGTAATGAAATTGCATTGCGTGAAAAAAAAAAAACGCGGAGGGATCCACTAAAAACACAGAGCTTGTAGAATGTGGGCCCCTCTTAGATTAAAAGATTTGGTGCAAAGATTGATTGAAAACAGCAACTAAGCGGCACTGAAGGTTTAGGAGCCCATTGAGAGACAGACAGACAAACAGTTAGACACAAAACAACAGCAAGCAATCTAATTAACATGACACAAGACGGTGCCACTCATTCAGGACATGTGCCACTCAAGAAGAAAAAGAAAGTGTAGGCCTAGATATGTACATGTAATTTACATCAGTATTTTCCGTAAGAATTTGTCATTAGAATAAAAGAAGGTACATGTATATCGCAAAAAAAAAAAAAAAAAAAAAGCTACATGCAGTACGCCTACAATGTACAACGAATTCTACTGTGTACAATAATCCACCCAAGTCAAAATGCAACTGAAAGCAGCGAACAAAATGCTCAATAGATGGCGCTAGACTACTGTTATTCTCAGAGAACGTATCGGTTCGCGAAAAGGGGACACGCTCAGTGCACCCAGTGAAGAGATTTTGCTTTCTCTGGGATAATTATGCATTTGTACACACTACCTGTTGTCTTCCAGTACTTTTCTTTGAAAACCCTTCACTGTCACTGCATGTTTAAGAACTTGACTCAATTTATTCTTCACACATATTCACTTTCTCACTCCCTCTTTTTAGAGCAGTAGCAGCACCACAATGGCAAAACTTTTTACATTGTGTGTGTATGTGTGTGTGCGTGTATGTGTGTGTGTGTGGGGGGGGGGGAGTGTGTGCGTGTGTAATTAAGGCAACATTTGTACATACATGTACGTAAACACACTTTCTCTCATACTGTGTGTGAATATGAACACGTATTAACGCTTCTCTCACACCTCCATTTCCATTCATTTAGCCACACTAATACCTTTTTTAGTATGAAAGGCATTGCCTTTCAATTGATACTATGCACTTTTCCATTGTCTGTATTGTACAGAGTGTATTTTGTCTTTGTTTTCATGCATATTTTCATGAATGTCTGAATAAACAAAAAAATGACAATGAAAATTTCTAAGGCACTCACAAATACACACATGCGAATGAATTTTGATAATTTTCAAATACATGTATTTCTCTCTTCGAAGTACTGTAAAAGTGGATATTTTCGCGTGACTAATTTTTCGCGCTTGGCCAGGTCGGAAGAGTTTCGCGTGTTTTTAATTCCGCGCCCCGCGGAATCAAGACATCACGCACAGGCACATATGGCAAGCAAAAATGTTCGCGTGCTTCTATTTTCGCGCTAGTTTCTGGTTGCGCGAATTGCATGAAAATTTGAACACCGCGAAAATTTCCACTTTTACAGTAAGACATACAAAAACAGTGAGAATACTCTCTATTATGGCTCTTTATTTCTTTACAAAATATCACACTGCTCATACCTTTTAAGACATCAGGCACTACGCACTGTACATGTAAATACACAAGTGTTGTCTCTAATAAGAATACCTGCTTCACATGAAACTGAACACTGAGGAAAGATAACTGGATTTATCTACCACTTCATCCCTAAAAATCTAACAAGAAATGTGGTAACAGAATTGTAATTGTGTCTACTCGGGGAGGTGGGAACTCTTCCCACCTCCCTGATCTACTAGATTACCACACGCAACTCCTCGCCTTACGGCAAATTAATAACCACATGCTCTGTGTGGGTTGGGAGAACATACCTACAGAGTAGAGAAGTGCACAGTATGTTTTGTTCCAAAGATGAGCACAAAAAATATCTTGTGATTATGAAGTAAAGTACGGTCTGACCTCTCCTATCCGGCCTCCTTTAATCCAGATCTCTCTATTATCTGGATGCAATTTCTCTGTGATTCTTTTGTTTTAATATCTAATAATTACGGGGAAAATTGGCATTCCAAAATCAGACTAAATTCCTGCACAAACTCACATAAATCATATATTATTCCAAACATATTAAGATACATTCGCATCAAATTTTCATATGAATAACATGCATTCAGAGATTCGCTACCCCAAAATCAGGCGATCGTTCATGGAGCAAATTATCAGAAAATTCTGAACGCAGACCAGCTGACGAGCATGTGACACGTTCACGCAAAATTCATACATGTACATCACAGATTGAGTCTCCCATATCTGGCCAAATCCCTTACTGTAAAACGAGGAATGTTCACGTGCATTTTAATTTCGCGAATTTCGCGAGCGCCAACATTCGCGAAATTAAAATGCACGCGAAAGTTCTTGTCTACACTATATGCATTGAATGCCAGTGGCAGTTCGCGAAAATTTCATGCCGCAAAAAAGGCCGTCGGCTCCAATTCGTGAAAAATTCATGCCGCGAATATATCATGTTTTACAGTATCCGGATGAGCGTCACTCCTGACATGTCTGGATAGGAGAGGTCGGACTGTATGTGTTCTTTGAGAATCGCAACATGATAGAAAAGTGATGTTGGGGAAGACTTTCTGTAATAAATTTAGAAATTTAGAGGACTCATGTAATAATGCAATAGGAAACATGCACAGCCACGACATATCACCCCATCCAATTTGCACATACATGTATGTAATGTAAAAGTGATTATTTTTGCGCGTAATTTTTCGCACTCGACCAGGTACGATGAAGTTTGCATGTTTTTTGATTCCGCTCAATCAAGGCATTACACAGTGGTACATATAGCAAGCAAAAATATCTGAGCGTGCTTTCATTTTTGCACTAGTTTCTGGTTGCGTGAAATGCGCGAAAAAAAAATCCACACCAGAAAAAATTTCCACACCGGAAAAAATTTCCCAGTTTTAAAGTACATGTAATTGATACCGATATCACAGTTTTCTGTTAATGTGAAACAAATTTCCATAAGTTTCTTATTCATTGCTTCAATTTTGATGATCTTCCACCAATGTGTTACTTTGATATTACCCTATCTATTCCTCTATGCATTGTGCTGAACTTGCCAATCTTTTCATCAGCATTCAGTAACCCATCCAAACTTGACCAGGGGGTGTTTCATAAAGCCGTTCGTAAAGTTACAAACAACTTACGAGCGACTGGTGATCAGTTCTTGTGCTGAATTATGGAAATTCTGATAAGTATAGCACATCAGAACTGATCACCAGTTGCTCGTATAAAGCTGTTCGTAACTTTACGAACAGCTTTATGAAACAGGGCCCAGGCTGTGAAGTCAGCAAGCCCACTCAGGGGGGTGTTTCACAAAGCTGTTCTTAAAGTTAAAAGGACTTAAGTGCGACTGGTGATCAGTTCTTGTGTGCTATACTTGTCAGAATCTCGATAATTCAGCACAAGAACTGATCACCAGTCGCACTTAAAACCTTCTTAACTTTAAGAACAGTTTTGTGAAACACCCCCCTTGAGTATCAATGTGCTTTAGTCCAGCAGGAAGGCCATGGTGACACAATAGGGATTAGGGAGAGCAGGTAATCTTTTACTCATTGACAATTACTGTCTAGACATTAGTGCAAGAAGGCACTTCAATGTCCATGCCCATCGGTGATTACAGCATAAAGGGTTACAACTCTAGGTCACAATAGGCGTTTTCACATCAGCCCGATGTTTCGAAATAGCGCGCTATTTTCTGACTTGGGAAGTTAAAAAATATCTCGAGCTTGAATTTTTATCGGGCTGATGTGAAAACGCCTAATAAGTCTCGGTGTCTTAAGAGTAAAAACAGCAAGGAGGAGCTTTCTTTCAAAATCTCTACGAGTGAAAACTCAAGATGAATGCATTCCCTGCCCTCCATACACTTATTAGGTGATGCCTCACAACATTACATGGGCATTTGCACAAAATACCGAGGCAAAGAGTGTACAGTGCACTCCTGTTATAAAGAACACTGTTATAACGAAATTCAGGTTACAACAAAGTAAAAATTCAGGCCGCAACTGCAACATTATCCGTTCAATGTTTTTTCCTGTTTATTTGTTCGGTTGGAGTCAAAAGGGGCCTGAGCTTTTGATCCTAGCAGAATTTCCATCGGAGGCAAAATGACCATTTTAGACAGTTTGCATCTGACAAAGATTCTGCTAGGATCGAAAGCTCAGGCCCCCTTTGACTCCATTTTACTCCATAGGCTCGCCACTATTGGATAAGCAGTTTTCAGCAGCTTTTTTGCTACATGTAATTGTTTGCTAATAACAAAATTCCAATATAAAAAAACCCAAAAAACTGCTGGTCCAAAGGACTTCAGATTGTAACAGGAGTCCACTGTATTTCTCAGTCAGCCTGGTGCATCGTTTGCTCAAACGTAAGCTCATTGCCCACTGGCAACTCGTAAGTCTGTCATGCAGAAACGGTCCCACATACAATAGTTTGAGGGGACAGAGACGGAAGTGTGACTAGTCAGCCATGAAAGTATGAAATCTTCTCCCTACTGTCTTCGAGACCTGCAAACACATTTTAATGTACAAGTGATGATCATGGGGGGGGGGGGGGGGGGGGGAGAGAAATAGTCCCACGCTTCCATCACTGAACATGAATGACAGCTGCATCCTTTTGGCCTAGTCTCAAGTCACTTTCCTTGGCATGATAACCTGTATCCATATGCAGCACCACAAAGTTGTGTTTATTCTTCTCATAATAAAGTGTAACTGCCAACATTTGAATACAAGCAGCAAGAACGATTTTTGTGTGAAACCGATCACAGTACAGGTGTTGTTCACAGGGGTTTATACAAGCAGTAAGAACAATCTTTGCATGAAACAGATCACAGTACGGGTGTGGTTCACATGGGTACCTTCTAGTACCTCTGGTAAAGCATCTTGAAGGGACAGCATCTCAACCCCTTCACACCATCTTCCTCTGGATTTTAAAAGAATGATTTGAACAGGAAACATGCTGTTCGAATGATTTTGACAAATTTCTTCAACCACATGAAAAATATAATATATCCCATCTTGCATTTTATCCTACCACTGAAAAAAAAAAAGGAGGAGGAGAAAAAAGGCACATCACTGTGGGAAGGATGGGTCAGATCTACCAAGTATGTTCAGTGGGTCTTCTGGATAACTACTGTTGGTAGACAAAGCTGACTGCTCTGCTGTGTCGACCGCATCAACAAACATAGCATGAAGACATTTACCACATGTAATGTAACTCCCAGTTAGATGCGGTCAAGCTTGTTGCGAGTTGGGAAGACATTCTCAGTCACTTATCAGACGCTTTCTTCAAAGTCTATTCTTGTCCAGCAAGTCACGCTCTCGCCATCACTCATCATTTTCAGTTTCCATCCAGCAGCTTCATATGAGTGAGACGGCTCCGCTGGCAACAAGCGATCCTATTGGCCGATACCTCATGATGTACTGAGACCCTGCCTCCAAGTCTACAACATCAGCACTGTGAGAAGAAGAAGACGAGGGGAAAAAAGCCCCAAACAGTTAAACCTTACTGTGTGTTTATTTCATTGATCCACAACACAGCTCCAATGACAAAAGCACCCAAAACAGCAGCAAATTTCTACACAATGGCATGTAGCAGAATAAAACAAAGGTAAGTAGCCTCTTGCAAAGGATGAAGGTTGATCAACATCACATACAGGTTAAATAGTGATAACTTGTTGTAGTTTTTATTCATGGAATGCCCAGGGTACATACAGGCATAATCTAATTGGTAAAAGCAAGTACATGACTGAGCCTATCACAGATGTTAAGTATAAGTCTTGAAAATGCTAGGGCCTATACACTAATGGTAAAGATTTTAATACAAAGCCTACCAATAATATCACTAAAAGTTGGATATGTATTTTTTCCTTGATTTCAATTGATATAGGTATGATAACATTAACATAATAGAATCAGGGAGTTTCCAAGGAACAATATGGGAGAAACTATTATCATCATTAGCATAATCATCGTCATTATCATCACCATCATCATTGTTGTTCTTGTTTAGCTTGTACTATCATCATTATGATCATCATCATCACCATTACTATCTTTATCATTTCAACTATTCCTACCACTACTATGGTTACCTACAGATACATGATTTCAAACTTACTTCTGCTCATCTTCCAGCTCTGGCTCGATGAGAACATGTTCCTGTCTTTCATTGGCTCGCAGGAAGACATAGCTATCAAGGTTGGGCTTCGGAACTGTCAACAGGAAGGGTGAAACTTACACTCTCAGTAAAGGCTGACGTCATTTCCAAAAATCAAAATGCTGACAGGATGCTGTAATTGCCATATATTTCAGAGGAATAATATTTAACGACCCCCAAATTCCCAAGAGAATCACTGGCAAGCAGTACATGCAAATGTACCATATGTACCAAGTTCCATGAAGATACCTTGAACCATTTCCGAAGCATGGAGAAAAAGTGAAATTTTAGCATTTTCACTTGACCTTTGACCTCATGGCCCGAAACTGTCTCTAGAGAATCTTTGTCGGATAATACACGTATACACCAAGTTTCGAGAAAATACCTTAAAGGACAAGTTCACCTTCATAGACATGTGGGTTAAGTGAATGCAGCATTAATAGTAGAAGACAGCAGTGAGAGTGTGAGGAAAATCGGACAATCCGTTCAAAAGTTATGAATTTGTGAAGTTTCTGCTCAGTCACGGCTGGATGAAAAGACTACTTTAGCTTGTGATGTCACATGAGTACAACGATATAAAGAAAGAATTAAGAAAAATCAACATTTTTCCATTTTTCTCGCATAACAAAAGAGCACTCGACTTCTCTCTTTCAGAAGGCAGGGGGAATAATATTACCCTTAATTTACGTCAGTAACAAGTTGAAGAAGTGTGCACTTTAATAAAAAAGTAAAGTTTTGTGAAATTCTCTTTTTATTTTCCTTATATTGTTGTACGCATGTGACATCATACGCTGTAGTAGTCTTCTCATCCAGCAGTGACTGCACAGATACTTAAAAAATTCATAACTTTTGAACAGATTGTCTGATTTTCCTCAAACTTTTACTGATGTATTCTACTAATATTGCTGCATTCTCTCAATCCTTATGTGTATGAAGGTGGACTTGTCCTTTAAGGTATTGCATAGTTACAAGGGAAATAGTGAAATTTTGTGTTTGACCTTGACCTTTCACCTCGAGTATGTGAACCATAAAGTTGATAGACACAACTTTGTCCACTCTTACATAAATATGCCAAGCTTCATTAGGGTAACTCAAACGGTTCTTCAGGTAATACGCTGTCGACAAAATTGATTATGGACGCAAGGACAGATGGAAGGACGGAGGGATGGAGGGACGAAAGGACAGGACGGACGGACAACCCGAAAACATAAAGCCTCCCATGACACTTCATGGCGGAGGCATAAAAAGCAAGTTTTGCAATCATATAAGACATTACAAAGTCCATAAAATTCTGCACCCAGGCAGCCTTACCTAATTTTTGCTTGTCAAGATTCTGTAGGTTGGGTGGCATGTGACGAAGAATGACCTGCTGTGCATGAGATTCACTGCTTTCTGCAAACCTATTGGAACAATACAAGATCAAATAGACATCAAAGTGCAAAACTAACCACAGTTCAAAGTGGCTGAAATTAGTAGACTGAAATCAATTCATAGACAGAATGGTAGACATCTTTATCTCAAATGGATTCAAAATGGATCACAGACGCTTCAGTGAAAAAAAGTTTTGAAACATTGATATTGATTATAACAGAAATATTTGTATGCCATATACCTGGTAGAGAAAGCCACTACACTGACTTGTACACAATTTTTTTTTTTTTTTTGTTATTCTTATAAATCACACCAAATGAATAAATTATCTCCAGCATATCAAATTACTGTGCAGTTGTAATGACAGGGCTGCAAACTTCAACAGACTGAAAAGCATATAGTGAAAACATTCTGAATGTATAGAACACATTTTTGTTTAAAAACGGAGAAAGCAAAAATGCTAAGCAGTCTACATGAAATTTTATACAGCAGATAATTTGTGTTGAATTAAAAATGACGAACTCTACAACTATAAAAAGGTTACATGTTATCCAACAAAATACTTTCATTAAAACCTGTTGTACATAGACCAAATAATGAATGACAGTGTAACTAAAAAATGAACAAACAAATTAAAAAGAAATATATATGTTCTGATTATAGATATTTTCCAACACACTCAGTAAAAACACCCATAGCTTCAAAGACTATAATCAATGGCGTATTAAGAATACTTTGTATTTTCCTTGCCTTCATCAATGCAAGATATTTATTTTAATTATTTATTTATTCAAGATTTCATGCGTGTTCACAAAATAGGAGTGCATACAAAATGTATGCAAGTACATCTCATATAGCCAAGACAGAATATATACGATAATATATACGATAAGTATACATTGATAAGTAGCAGTTACAGAAATAGTATACAACTCTAAGAGAGCTACATTATTCAAGGTAACGAACACGCAAAGGAATTGTAACATAAGCTTAAAGCTTGAAAATCGTTGCAACCCTGTGCACACAATCTATATGCTTGCAAATAGTTCAAATGATGAGTTTGGGGGGGGGGGGTATTTACAAAGAGAGGAACATGAGGAGGGAAAGAAAAAATGCATGTGTGGTGCCTATTTGTCCTGTCGGAGTTTAAAGTGTCAAGTCATTATAAGCAAATTATACCGATTAAATTATGCAAAGGGATTGCAACAATAACGGTAGACATTCCACTCACTCTTTGGCAAATGCAAACTCTTCTGGCGACAGCATGTTTGGCTCATCAGGACCTCGTGTGGATTCCTTGTGGAGAATGTGGTGGACATACTTCTCAATCTATGCAAAAAAGAGGTAGTCTGAATTTGTAGCCTATCATGCTTAATGTGAAATGAATTGAAGAGATGTTTCATGCTTAGTGTGAAGTGCATTGAAGAGATACATTTGAAGAGATGTAAACATCTTACTCTACTGCACTTTATCCACAATTCATCGCATAATACTGTATCTCAAAGTTATCACGTGCTGTGTTAATTACAGAAACTGCCATCCATTCAAAACTGTTCACAAAATGTAATGAATAACCTGTTACCTGGGAATGATCATCCCCTACAAATTCAAAATATTTCACAAGTGGAATCTGACAAGAGCTTCCCGAAGGTGCACTCGTTCAATCTTGTTTTTGCATGTACATGTACCTGTTCATACTCTTAATGTGTGTGGCTCTTTATATTTTTCTTGAGGCCGACTGTGCAATTCACTTTCTCACTATGCTGTTAGCATATCGTGAGTTGGTTGGTGTACTACAAATTTCCACCATCACAACTATCATAAATCATAAATTAGAAAACAAGGACACCCTTATTAAGAGCAGTCTGTTCAGAAGTAAACACATCGTAAGATTAAACACATCATGATCTTCCAATATGATTGTATGATAAAGTTTTCTTTAAAATCAAATTTGAACCTTGTCAAAAAGTTCTCACTTCACTGGAAATGTATGAATACTTTCTTGTTGTTTTCACATCAAATGAGTAAGGTGACTCATGATTTCACAGGATTGGTGTTAATCCTTACTATTACAGACATACATGTATGTATATATTTTAGGCACATCACTTTCAACAACAGAAAAAATATCTTTGGATGAGCATCAGTCTATCAAATATATTAGATTAAACAAAATTATTACTAAAAATGTACTGTTTTACAAACCTTTTCCAGTCTTATTCTTAGGTAGCTGCTCAGGACGTACCTGATCCTATCAATCTGTGGTAGTGCACAAAACATATAAAGATACAAACATTACAGTCAATCTGTATATAGACCTGAAATCTCTTTTAAACATACAAGTACATTGTATAATACATATGAGCTCAATATTACTGCACCACTTGGTTGATAAAGTACATTGAGTAATGTGGGTAATTGCAATAGAATACTTTATGTAACATGGAAAGACTCCAGGTCAAGAATTCTTATTCATTTACTCAGACGACATCTATTAGAGTACAGTCATCAATTTCAGTCAAATTAACAGTATGCATTTGACCGTGATGGTGACCATCAACTCTGTGTAAATCAAAGCGTAGGGAAAATATCCCGCTCTAGCTTCTAACATGATAATCAATCACATAAATTTTCTCACGAAGAAAGACTGTGGCGAGAGATGAAATGCAGCTATAATGTTGTTGACCAACTGCACAAGCCCATCCCCCTTTTTTTAATGCCAAAAATAGGCTTCCCACAAAAAAAAAAGAAAAATAACAGGAAAGAAGGAAAGAATGAAAGACACTTGAGTTGTTAATAAGATGTCTTCTCGGGATACTTTCCTCTCTGCTGTGTTTTGAATATTTTCTTTGCACGAAATATAAAAGAATTTGGCCACATTTGTGTTATATCCCAAGAAATTGGTTTGCAAAGATCTGATCGATGAAATCACTGGCTTGGGTCACTGCCATTGCCTGGCACTAGGGAAGGGAATATTCTTACCTCCATTCGGTGAACGATGATCCTGAAGTCTCCCTTCTTGCACCTCTTCACGTTCTCCTCCATTTGTTCCATCTGCTCCAACATGCATTCTACAATCTCCACTTTGCTTTCCAACAGGTTGGGTGCAAACTTCTCATTCAACCATGCCTGAAAAGTTATTGCAGCAGACACAGAGAGAGATCGAGGGGGGGGGGGGGGGGGGGGGGGGAGTTGGTGGAGGGAGAGGGAGAGGGAGAGAGAAACAGATACACATAGAACATTTCATTTGGTTTAATATTCAGTAGGCCTACCGGTACTTTGCTTTGTTTTGTTTTGCAATTTATTTGAATGTGCCATACCGTTCCCTTCACCAACGTGAGATTTTGATTGCCACTTATTGGTCCAAGGCCAAGGGCAATTTCTTTAAATTTAGTTTCTTCAATTTTCTAGCATATTATATGGTTAGAATCTATATCTTACACAATGCAATTATTAAAATGATTCCATGCCAAGATATCATGATAGGGACTTGGAGTTGGAAAGTCATGGTCGACAATGTCAATAGAATATCATTATATCAGCGGACATTGCCAACTCCTGGCTACTGTTGGCGTAATACTACTGACATTACTGTATGACTAGTAGTGTACTAGAAGTAGAGTAAACAACCCTGTTTGCTGCGGGCTTTGTGTACAGCCAGGGTGCCTATTTGCGGCCTGATCCAACAGTCGGATCAGGCCGCTAGGTGCGGCAGTCTTGCATTGTGCGAACACGCTGGCGCCCGTGTTTTGATGGGCGCTCTGCATCGGTTGATTAAAACTCGATTTTTGAAAAAAAAAACAGACAGGATTTTTTTCTTCTTTTCCTCATGGATAGTGGACATGTGTGTATAACAAAAAATCACTGTGCAAAGTTGCGACAATTTATACGTCAGATGTGAGATGAATAAGAAGTGAATAACGTTTAGGGGGCCTCATGAGGCGTTCCCCCCAGGCCTCATGAGGCGTGGGGGCGGTCCTCATGAGGCGGGGCAGTCCTCGTACGCGGGAGCGGTCCTCATCAGTTCGGGAAACCCACTCACAAGGGGGGCCCCTCCTTATAAGTAACCCGTCCCCTTTATAAGTAACCCCGTCCCCCTTATAAGTAACCCCCGGGGCACCCCTTATAAGGAGTCTCCACGCTTTTTTGCAATGCAACGCGAAAATGACAGGACTGCGGCAATTCGCTTGATTATGTCCATAAAGCTTCACAAGTTTCCTAGTTACTCACGAAATTTGAGCAAAATCGGTTTGAGGCATCATATCTAAAATCATGGATTTAAATGCGATGTCAAACGACCCATGCGAATGCTGAAATGCGAGCGATTACTGGCGTGAGTGTCGCCAGGCGGGGCGGCGCGGCAATGCTTGAGTGCAGACGTGGCGACTGAGTACGGAGACTTTCGTACTCAGTCGCCACGTCTGCACTCAAGCATTGCCGCGCCGCCGCGCCTGGCGACACTCACGCCAGTAATCGCTCGCATTTCAGCATTCGCATGGGTCGTTTGACATCGCATTTAAATCCATGATTTTAGATATGATGCCTCGAACCGATTTTGCTCAAATTTCGTGAGTAACTAGGAAACTTGTGAAGCTTTATGGACATAATCAAGCGAATTGCCGCAGTCCTTTCATTTTCGCGTTGCATTGCAAAAAAGCGTGGAGACTCCTTATAAGGGGTGCCCCGGGGTTACTTATAAGGGGGACGGGGTTACTTATAAGGGGGACGGGTTACTTATAAGGAGGGGCCCCCCTTGTGAGTGGGTTTCCCGAACTGTCATGAGCGGGTTTCCCGGACTGGGAGGCCGGAGGAGGCGGCTAGATAGCACAGCACAGGACAGTCCTGTGTAAATACTCAATCGTGAGTGATACACGCCATTAATACCAAAACAACAACAATAGTCCCAGCCTAGCTAGCCCCGGTCTAACCGCAGCAGCGACCCCATACGGACAAATACGTACCGTAAAGGGTTACAGCGCCCCGCGACGGGGTTAGCCCCGGTCCAGCCAGCCCAGTACAGTGGAGGGTGTAACTATACACAGGGTCACAGCCCGAGTCGCTGTACAATGTCAAAAGTGTCGCGACGCCGTGCTTCGCAAGGCAGCGCGGCGTCTGGTCGGGTAGAGGTGGTCGTGCGTTGGCCGGCGGGCGACGGCAAGAAGCTGCAACTAAAGTGCACTAGTGATACTTCACAACCAAAACACATTGTAAACATGAAAAGAAACGCTTTAAATAATGCTACTATGTACTTACCTCTTCTAATTTTTGTAGCACATCTGCTGCAGTCATTTCGACCTCTTCTTCATCACTCGAGTATTCTCCTTCGACATTTTCGCTGAATTCTTCACTCATTTTGTAGCAGTCCGTTCTTCCTTCCCTCGTTTCAGTTTCGCGCGGTTTGTCACTTGCGCTTAATGTGAGATGTGGATGTACGTACGAATATGTGCTGTCTACCGAGCTCTGGCTCTGAGAGGGCGCTTTCAAAATGGCAGCTTCCAGAGTAGCAACAGTGTCTACCTTCGCTTGTGGTAGATGGAATGGTATTTACTAGATTTACTATCAGTTTTAACGTTACAGGATGTTTCGCCATTTGGTTGTTCTTACTCTGACCACGTCATTTATTTCAAGCATGTATGTGTATATGGCTCGTTGACTAACAAGCGAGCGCGAGCGCGAGCACCACGATGCAATGCACGAGGCCATTTGACTTGTACACATTTAATTCCCATTGACATGCATTGTAATCTAGTTGCTATAGAGTAGTGCTAAGCGCTAGTGGACCCAGTTTGCGGCAGGTTAAGGCCTTTTCAAGGGGATTTAGCAGTATTCTGGTAAAACGGGCAACAGAAATTAAATCCTAGGCTTAGGGCCTACTCATAATCATGAGTGATAATATTAATATATAAGCCTAGATAATCAATTTTATGCAGAAAAATTTGCGACCACCAGGAGGACCCGGTTTGCGGCAGGGGGTCCAGTTTGTAGCACCCCATACGAAAATGTCCCCTGATTTCTTCAAAACATTAAAATTTTGCAAAAACCAAATATTTTTTGATGGTCCAACTAGTTTTCAGCTTGTTAGAAGTTAGAACATGAACACCTTATTTGGATTCATTATCTCGATCCTTCACGATTTCAAAATCATAGTTTTTCAAGATCGCATGTAAACGTTAACCTAACAACGCTAGAGTTTAGACTGAAACCGTTATTTCACCAACTTCCACCCATTTTGACATGTAAAATAGCCATATGTGTGTTAATCCCATAGGGATGCCGCAAACCGGACCCATTCCCGACATTTTGGTCACTGTTGCAATCCTCAAAACTGACAAAGAAAATGTAACACAGTTACACCAGAAATCCTTACCATGCCAGGTCTCTTTTCATAATCATAGTAAGATTTTGTATAAAGATACAAACAAGGGATGATGGTGGTTGCCTAGCAACAGAACAACATCTTAACATTTTGTTAAAGAAAGTCATACTTTTTTTAAAATAGCGTGACACAGACGATTTGAATTAGAATTATGAAGGCCATCATCCGAGTTATTTCATGATTCTGGTATCAAAAGAAAGCTCTTCAGTTGCTCTTCAAATAAAACAATTTAGAAAAAAAATACCCTTCTGCTTTTGAAGATATGGTTAGATATTCCTAGGGGTGCCGCAAACTGGACCCCTGCAGCAAACTGGTGCCCCGACTCTAGTATAGGTCTAGCACTCGTCACATCGCATCACATTTAGCACGGCTGTGTAACGTTATACTATAGAGTCTTGACCAGAATCTTCTCATAATATGCTTATACATTAGTCGTGTCTATTATGTGTTTAGGCCTACATGTACAGGAGTAAATGCATGTCTGTCTGCACTGCTTGTCGTGTCTTGCCCTTGTGTGCGTTTGTGTTAATCTATAAAAGTCGGCTTCTTGCACTTTGCAGGGCAACCGAACTAGACCACTAGTCTTGTTAGATCTACTAATAACCCTGGGGCGCTCCTTGTACGCAGTTATACTGTCAGAACGCTTTGCGTTCGGCGTTCAGGCTGTGTTTCGCAGTTAGAGGTAGTGACATGTTAGACATTAGATCTACTGACTGATAAATCTGCCTCTTACGAGTCTTGTAAACTGGGTTTGTGTAGTGTACGGTAGCTGATACGGTCGACCCCTCACAACAGGCCAACCGTATCAACGACCATCGTCGTATACTTACAGTGAACAAGAGGCCGCCAAACGAGAGGCAGATTTATTGGTCTAGGCAACTATCTGGGAGAACGTAACATTGCCTGTCGTCAATGACTGTGGCTCTGGCTTGGCGCTTGGTGCTGTTTTGAGTCTATAGCTATAGACCATAGTCTGGAGCTGAATGCTGCTGACTCCAACATAATCGCAGCAGTGACCCCAACACGTACCGAGTGTTACTAGTTACAGCGCCCCGCGCCGGGGTCAACTTTAACAGTGCCAAGCACTGCAGTGCAGGGCAGTCAACAGGAGGCTAGGTACAAACGGGTGGTTGCAAGCATGGCATCTTGAGAAGCGAGTTGAGAAGGGATTTGCCTTTGTCTAATTACATTAGTTCGTTGTCTGTCCTGGCTGGCTCTTGACAGGTTCTGAGGTTGCTATGGACTAGTGTTGCACTAACCGCACCAGCGACCCCAACACCTTCGTGTCGGGTTACACATGTTTCATTTCACGTTTCAGTCCATTTATGGTCATTACAATCCAACTTTGGCTATAGATCAGGCCCCCACCTGCTATAGATAATGAAATTACCGTGTAGATATTGTGAAGTGCTTGTAAACAATAACAAATAGAGTCTATGAGCTACTGTACAAATAGAGTGAGTGATGATGCACTATCACCCCATCTTAATGTTAATACAAGTGTATGTGCTTGTAACAATTGTAACTTTTCCATGGCAAACCTTAGCTAGTATCCCATTATATCTGCAGTGTAAATAAATGTTTTATCAGATTTTCAGGAAACACGTACCCATCTATGGAGTGGTAGTGGTATACCTGACTTTTAAAAACTAGAATCGATTATCTAGTATTAGACATTTCTGTTGTATTGCTGCAACTTTGTGCAAGGGTGGTACTACTAGTATTCGCACTATTGTCACTGATAATATCATTGCAAACCAATGTTATTTTTCTTCAGTGTCCTTCATGTCCTGTTAGTGCTTTTGAATAATTAAATCCTGTGATTGTATTTATGTCAGCGTGTACAGTCTTAAAATTGTCTTTCTACCTGAAATTCAAATCATTTTCTATAGCTTAGGCTTTAATAGACCGTCCAGATGTCTAAAGAATATGTTAGCATCCTGATTGAGGGTGTTTTTTTTTCTCTCTGAATCTTTTTTTTTTTCTTTGTGTCTTTTTTTCTTTTCTTTTTCAATCAGAGTACCTTGATGCATGTGTCCTGAATAGTTCTCTGTGTACCACTTGGTTGTTTATAGAACTGCAGCAAAATCATAGCCTATCTCTGTCTGCGCTCACAAAATTCAAACACTTTTGCTGGTTGTTGGCCAAGAATCACATCAGGACAGTTGAATACCGATTGTTGTTTTTCACTATCTTCCCCAGATGTGAATTTGACTGCTACACATGTAGCACCACATGGAAATAAGCAACATAGGTGATGAGTCCTTTTGAGAGAAACAGTTTGCTCTCATTGAATTGCATTTAAGCATAACAACAATACATCTGCAATATTTTAAAGACAATGTGCACTCTTAAAAAGATTATGGTATAATACTCTTTTTTTTCTGAACAATTTGCATTTCACTTTCAGCCCAAAACATTCAGTCCATCCTGCTTTCATCATGGTGGTCATTAACGAGGGGAATACCAATACAGGCGAGTCAACGATGTCTACAAACCTCGGCTGCCAGCCAAAATGTCCCAGTAGCATCAGTGGGTGGATGCAGACTACGCAGTACATCAGGGCGGCCGGTTTGGACTTGTCAACCTCGTCACTCATCATTCCCAAAATCGGATGGTGCTCTGTCTGCAATATGCACCAGACTGAACTCCCTGAATCTTGAGAGCAGCCTGGGTTCTGCACGACCACTGACTAGCCTGGCATTGAGCAGACCTCTCACTGGCACACTGTATCCATTGAGGTGAGTGAATCAGTTAGAAAAACTCTGGGTTGTTGTTTTGTTTTGTTTTGATTTGACAGTAACTGTATCATCAAAGTTGAATTGCTCAGTAATGTTAAGATGAACCGAGTTTAGTTTGAACATATTTTGTTCGTGTGTTTTTGTTGTTTTTACATTGTTGAACAGGCATGATATTTCAGTAAGAATTGATTCAGAATAGGCATCATGTCAACCTGACATCCCACACTTTGCAGATTACAATTCACTCAAATATCCTACCTCTCCCTTTCTCTCAATATTTGTTCCTGGATCTGTTGATGATACTCATTCAGGAGTAGATATCTTTTCTTTAAAAAAATAAAAATAAAATAAATAGATTGAAAAAGCGTAATGATAATGATTATGATAGTAATCTGCACTCAGAGTGGATTGAAAGTACAGTGTATATTGTGTTATTTCTTTGATTTCTCATTATAATTTGGCCATGATATTCCAGATCACATGGTTCAGCAAAGCCATGACATCTGTGAACTTGGATGTATTAAGGGTACATCCTTTTGAGAGATGCTTTAATCTTACAGGGTAACTTTCACCATGCAGTTTAAACTTTTAAAGATATTTGCAAATTTATGTTCGGAGGACCTGTTATAATCATCTTAGGACTAATACATCTTGCCTCTCTTACCTATATCTAATTGATTTATGTGAGATACATATGTTCTAACTATTGTATACCCACTTTCGTGCATTGGCCTACAGCACAGCGCCGGCAGTTGTATCTACCAACCCAGTTCTCACCCAGCAACCTCACAGAACTGTGGTGCGGTTCAGCAGGGGGAAAGGGAAGAAGAAGACCACAAGAGCTGTGGTTGATCGATTCCTGAGACTGGCCAAGTATGTTAGGAACACAAGGGTGGAAAACATTCAATCAACTCAATGGAATAAAAAGGATAATGCATGTCATACTCATACATGTATCATGTAATGTCGTGGAAATGTGATCTTGATGATAATGACTTTTGTTTCATAATGGAAATTCATGAAAAACTCTCCTCCTGATCTGAAGAAGTTTAAGATGTGACCGAACAATGTGCTCAATAAGCAAAGCATGATGACATTGTTTTGTTTTAATGTTATAGCAGCAATATCTACACACACACACACACACACACGTTCAATTATATGACAAAGGCTTGTATAGATACCCCAGAATACTAGCAGCGCATATCAGATCTTGTCTTACAATAGTTGCATGCATTTTATGTTTGTGCATATGTGTGTATGTGAATATTAGATGTATCTATATGATTATCTATGTACATAGATTCTCTTCCAGTTGTCAGTAATGGCAAACTCCCAATCACCTGAGCCCTGTTTCATAAAGCTGTTCGTACAGTTACGCATGACTTTACGAACGGCTTAAAGAAGAAATCCGGGACTACATAAAGTCATGCTCAAATGAAAGACCAAAATATGAAACACTCAGATATGCTCTTAATTTCACAAATATTTGACGGAAAATATTTTTAATCATTTTGTTTAATATTTTCATTTTGCGAGACGCATTAAAAGTGAGGGAGACTGTTCTCTACCACAATGCAATTCCCAATGGCGTATGACCCGCACTTCCGTTTTCTACGATCGCTGCCTGCCCTTGCCACAGAAATTGTGTGTGTGTGCCACTTGTATAAAGTACTATGTGTGAGTGTGTGTGTATGTACATGTATTGTCGCAGCGTTCAGTGTTAAGCTCACGGCGTGCGTCGCGTCGGGTCCCACTACACCGTGAACCATATACATACGTACAGCATACAGTTCATACATCGCTTGTTCTTTCGTTTATAATTTTCTCTCCGCTCTAATTAGCGCCCATTTTGTTAATCTCCGTTTATTGCCGTACGTTCATTCTATGTAGTTTTACTGCAAGTGTCATGTCGGGTCCACCTGCATATGCTTTCCAACCAGAGTGGAATCAAGAAGATCTGACCGAGAGAGCTGCCACTGCTGGCAGCTGATACACATATCCCATCACACGCACACGAATGTCATCCTGGAACCAGTGCGACTCAAAATGGTCTTCGCATACGACTCGATTTGGATTACCATTCCCTTTCTATTTCTGGGTTGGGTATCTGAAAGAAGCTCTTTTTCTTGCCTTTCCCAGGCTTATTCGTACACCCGTATGCCTGACACATCGGCATCTTCACTCAATGTTATGATGCACGCACGATGTCGAACAGCATGCATATCATGCATGCAGCTCAGTGTATACAACGCAGTTGCGCAATGTACTATACGTGTATTGAGCTCCTCGTAAGCTCCTCCGCAAATAAACTTCGCTCGAGCAATGTGAGGGTGAAACGTCATCGGGTCACGTGATTGATTTCAATTCCGTACAGCAATTTGAGCTGTTTGGCTGAAAATATTCCCAAATGTAAAAATCTTGTTTGCTGCAACGGTTACGAAGTGAGGTATATCATTAAGCTCATCGGAATCCTGGATTTCTTAACTATATTATGAATAATCTTTGTATAGGTTGCGGATTTCTTCTTTAAATATGGCAAGCCTATTGGGTTTTGCAATCATTATTAATTTCAATAGCTAAACTTGAAATTTGCAGATAATAATAATTATTCTTACATTTTAACACATGTTTTTAGTTGAAAGTGTATTTCTGCCCCAATGTACACTGTAGATGAAACATTGACATTCAGTCGTACCTTGTTAAATGTAAGGAAAAAAATGGGCACACATATCTGCACTTCATATTCCAGTCATTCGTAAAGTCATGTGTAACTTTATGAACAGCTTTCTCAAACAGGGCCATGGTCAATCAATAAACTGGTGGGGGGAAAGTGGGTTTAAGTTGTGAAGTGACAACAGGGGACCGTTTCATGAAACTTTTTGTCGGTGATTTGCACTGACAACTGTTAAAAGCTACTGAAACCCTTGCGTCTGATTGGCTGATAGCAAATTTGTCGGTGAAAACCTCCGACGAACTCGTTGATGAAACGCCCCCCGGATCAGTCAACATAAAAATGTCCTCTGGTAGTCATATACTTTGAACATGGACAGTCTGTAATCTCTTTGCAAATGACACAAATCTTATACTTCTGGCTGTCTGAGATACAAATAGCAGAGTACTGATAAACATTGTGTCCACAGCAGTCTTTCCATGAGCTCAATTCATTTATTTTTGTCGGCCTGAAGCTGCAACGTAATTGAAAAATTCTAATGCTAGTCACTGTTGCTTTGTATATCACTAGGAGACTCATTGTCAGACATGGACACACCCCACCTCCCTCAAACTATTCCTTTATATCTGTTTTCCTTGATGTAATTAATTTCACAAACAGTGGCTTATGGGTGCGCACTCAGGCAGGGAGGGCCAAGAAACTGTGGAAGAAGTCAAGACGACGAAGGTATGTAGAGCGTTGTACTGACATAGTAGCATTCTTGATGTTTGTTTTAATAACCTACCCTAGTTCTTAACAATGCCTTGCATGTGCTCTCATAAAGACAATGGGTAATATATGTGTGTTTCAGTATCATTGTTTTTTTTTTAGTGGAGAATATTTTTAATCAAATAAAAAATTGTAGCATTCATGAAGAAATGAATCAGACCATTGAAATTCATAAACACGATTCATTCAGCAGTTTTATTTTGTATTGCTTATCCCAAGGTCAGTATGACTTGATTATTGGTAGACATAACACTAATGTCCAAAACATTTTTTTACAAAAGATCTAATGATAAATATTAGTGTGCATGCCAATATTAGAACTTGCACGGGTGAGAGCTTTGCTCAGTTAAGTAGCAATATTGCTTCCAGGAATCTTTGCATTCAGCTGATAAGATATCTAGGCTGAGGTGATAGGCCAAAGGGCCGGTGCTTCCAAGACCTAGTCTATCTACTTGTGGCAGAGGTATGTGGTTTTAGTCAGACTTTGTCATTTTAAAGCCCTATCAAACTTCTTCATGCCTGATTCTCCATATCAGGTTTAGCAAATGTTTGTACAGTGCAATTTGTCATACATATTTATATCTTGCGCATCTCAAAATGTTCATTCTCCAGGCAGCGTCTGAAGCAGCACGTCTTCTGCAACAAAACTCAATCCAAGATGCTGGATCGCATGGTGTGCGGCTACTGGAAGAAGAGGCGGTACTTTGTGGACGACCCCTACGAGAAGTACCAGGAGCGCAACTTTAATGGCTACAAGATGTACCTGCCTCAGGGCAAAACTAAGCCAGGACGACCACCTCCATCGGTGAAATTCTGAGGGCTTGTGAACCTATCTGATGGAGTTTTGAGGGAATATTTATCTGTCGCTGGGACTCTTTAACGATCAAGCAAATTAAATCATTGCTAATCCTGGAGAAGGAGAAAGCCTGAGAGAGAGAGAGAGAGAGAGAGAGAGAGAGAGAGAGAGAGAGTAAGGAAGAATGTGTGAATACTGTAAAACCAGAAAAGTTTGCAAATTGGAGATGACATCGTTTTTCACGGCATGAAACTTATGCAAATTCCACTGGCATTAAATGCATTATGTAAACAAAAACTAACATGCATTTTACTTTCGTTAGTCTTGGCTCTTTGTAAAATTGGTGAAAGTTTCATGCATGCAAAAATTTCTTGTTTAACAGTGACATGTTATAGTTAATGACTAATATTAAGGATTTCTGGATTGATTCCAGAACATGCAAAAGCTTATGTAGGGACAAACAGGTGCACATCTTTGTGACAGAAGCGTTAATGTTTTCTCTCAGATGAAACAAAATGGGATGGCTCATCCTTTGTAGAAGATGAAAGTGATGCATAGGTTATGCAGTGGCAGTTCTTCAAGCAGAAAAGGAATCAACTTGATTGTCACAGGTGCGGCTCATGCTTTGCAAACCAGTAGTGAACTTCCTAGTGGACCTCTTGGAGAGTGCTGAAAGCGATGTTTGCGAACAGTTTTATATACGGGAAGACACCAACAGTGGTTCTTTGTAATACATCCATACAAAAGTGTGTTTCCCACGACCAATGTTGGAGAGAAGAAAATACTTTGAGATTCATATGCTTGTTGATAAGTAGTTGATTAGGTCTAATCTATCTTGTGTTTTGGATGATGATTTTGTGTATTGATGCAAGCTTGCAATCTCATGCCCATTTATGTTTTCCCATCAAAGGTCCCATGAAAGGCATAAAATTTGTGTTTTCTGTCAAATCTGTATACAGTGACCCCTCGTGGGGAACCAGAAAGATGGCTTTTGTAAACAGGTTGCTGCTATTGAAGGATGGTGTTATTTGTTTTGTTTTGTTTTTTCATCACTTAACTGCCAGTCCCGAAGACTTGTGCAGAGTCTACCCTGCAGTATTGAAATTGTTGAGACAAGATAATAAGCTATTTCTTGGGCAATCAATATTGACTTACACGTTGCAATGAACACACACTTGGTTTGAGAAATTTGAGAAAACATTCTCTTTAAATTTGGTTTGAGAAATTTGACTCGAAGCAAAATTCAATTTTAGTGACTTTGACATATGC
Organism: Diadema antillarum; assembly: GCF_040938485.1. Lineage (NCBI taxonomy): Eukaryota > Metazoa > Echinodermata > Echinoidea > Diadematoida > Diadematidae > Diadema > Diadema antillarum. Next base: position 579,396 of record NW_027270972.1, on the reverse strand, counting down.
GGAGTTGACTGCATCTTTAATGTACAAGTACATCACATTCATGTAGAATGCAAATGGTTGTGATACATTATCCATTGTTATATCTCAAAAATAAATGAGTGCAAATACAGTGTATTGTTTTATTTGTTTTACTATCAGTTAACAGTTTGGTTGGCCCTGCAAATATGCCTGTTTTGTGAGATGCAGAAGCATTGGGAGAAAGATAATAATGAGTGTTGTCTGTGTGTATCAGTTCAAGTGTGTTATTTGCATCTGGATTGATGTGTGTGTGTGTGTGTGTGTGTGTGTTTCATAGTAAATTTGAGTACATTTGTATGGATATCAAAGATATCGTTGAAACTACATGTAATGCAACCTGGTATGTGTAAAGGTAATATTACAGCGTTGCATTTACATGTATTATGTGAAGGCGCATATGGCTGACAAATACAATAATCTACAGTTCAATATATGACATGAAAATATACTGTATTTTATGTATCTTATACATGAGGATTGCCCACCTCCGTTCTACTTTCCCTGATCTACATTCTCTTTAAGTCGGGGGAAAATGTCATGATTCAGTGAGTTCTAGGATGCAGTTTTGTCACAGTCCAATTAAGCTAGCACGAAGGTATGCTGTACTTGCATATCAGAACAACAGGGAGGAAATGTGTACAATAAATTACTCCCCTCCCCCCCCCCCAAAAAAAAAATAGCATGATACAACTATTGTCATCAAAAACTGAACGTAATGGATGTAAGAAGTTTTAGCTTCTATAAAGTGACATACACTTCAATTGCATGAGAGAAAATTTTGGAAAAGGCATGTATTGTGCAAGTAGTTTCTTTTTAAAGATACATATTTTTAAAAAGAAAATACTAGCACAATGCATACGTTTTCCCAAAAACATGAACCACTGATTAGAAATGTCTGCATCGAGGTCAGATATTAGGGTGCTATTCGTCATTCCGAAGGTTCGCTATTCCGAAGGTTCATTATTCCGAAGGGTCGTTAATCCGAAACACGCAAATTCCCTATACCTACAGGTTCGTTAATCCGAAAACGAAAAAGGGTTCGTTAATCCGAAAATTTGTGGCGTTATTCCGAAGGTTCGTTATTCCGAAGATTTGTTAATCCGGAAATGAAATTCGGAACAATGACCTTAGGAATAACGAATCTTAGGAATAAAGAGCCTTCGGAATAACGAACCTTCGGAATAACGAGCTGTAACCAGATATTAGATGGTATGGTATAATCCCATATAGTACATATAGGGCCTACCACGATGTTTTGCGTAAAGAGACTAAAATCGACGATATACAATACTGTACTGCCAGTAATATCATTTTTTGTTTAATTACAGCCGAGATAACAATTTCATGACGTAATCAACAAGATATTGACTTGAATACACAGTGTCCGGTTCGAAATGGATAACTTTCATCACAAGCCACACGAAACGTGGACACCAGCTCATCATAATCGTGCGCGCGCGTGCGCACAACACAAAACGGCACGAGCACACCACAGAGATTCACACACCCATTATATACACACACATACATTTGGGAGAGAGCAAAGATAGAGAGAGAGAGAGAGAGAGAGAGAGAGAGAGAGAGAGAGAGCTGCCACTTGCAATTCAAAGGTTTCGACTGTTCAATGAGAGACCAGTTACCAACATCAACCAATAATGTACGTGCCCATCACTTGTCTTCATATGTTTTTCTTCCCCTTCTTCTCTCTTTCCACTTTCGCTTTGTCCGATGGATGCACCCACACGCATCCTATTCATATATCCAAGTGTGCATTGCATGACGTTCAAATTTGTTTGATTTGTCCTCTTTTATTGATTTCCGAGGAACGTGTGGCATATTGTTAAATTGAAGTGAAAGGGACAGAACATGTCCAAGTTGAATAATGACATGAGAAAATCAATTTGTGACTCTTTTGCTCATAGTTATTTGCGTCACCCATCGATCTGGCATTTGAAAAAGTTTTAAAGAAGAACTTTGAAAAACATGAATCATGAGTCCATTCTAATTACAAAATTCTACAGATGCTGTTATATTTTGCAGTGAATGTCACGGAGATGGTAGAGCAAAATGATTTAATGTGAATACTGTGCGAACTAAAACGGTTACAGCTCGTTATTCCGAAGGTTCGTTATTCCGAAGGCTCTTTAGTCCGAAGATTCGTTATTCCGAAGGTTCGTTATTCCGAATTTCATTTTCTTATTAACGAATCTCCGGAATAACGAACCTTCGGAATAAAGCCACAAATGTTCGGATTAACGAACCCTTTTTCATTTTCGGATTAACGAACCTCTAGGTATAGGGAATTTGTGTGTTTCGGATTAACGAACCTTCGGAATAACGAACCTTCGGAATAGCGAATCTTCGGAATAACGAACAGCACCCACTAAAACACACATACAGACACACAGGTACAATGTAAACTCATTTATACTGTAGTGCCTCTGTGCTGAATAGTAGTACATGCGGTCTACATAATACATATAGGCACACATTCTTTGTACGTACTTGTGTATAGGTTTGTTCCCTTCAAGCGTTTAACCGCTGTAAATGAACGACGACCCACTTATCTTTCTTGTGTACATTTATTACGACTATGTTTGGGACTTATTTTACATGAAATACACATGACAATTTAATGGTCACATTGGTTTTTAGATGTTTAAAGGGATGGTATAGTATCGTTTGAGGTGAAGATTCAGCCTTTTTACCTTTTTGAAAGATAGGCCTACTTAGAAAGCACTTAATGAAAACACACCAATGTTAAAGCATATGATTTTAAGAGGAATTCAAAGTTCATTTGATGAAAATCGGTTTTGAAGTGGCTGAGATATCAAAAAACAAAGTAAAACAAAGCGATCCTAATAAAAGGTATATAAATAAAATGATATCTCAGCCATTTCAAAACCATTTTCATCAAATAAACTTTGAATTCCTCTTAGAATTATATGCTTTTTCATATTTCATAAAAAGTTTCTCGTTATCTCAAAAATTTATCATTAAAAAAATGTTGGAAACCTGAAATCCCATCCCAAACGAAACTGTACGACATCTTTAATAGTCATTAACAGAGTCCGTTCAAAATGCTCTTTGTTGAGGCACAGAGAACCGAGAGTTCGCAGGTCCGTGGACTCTAGCAGGCAGCAGCTAGGGCGGGTTCTGCTCGTTCGCAGCGTCTTTATGCTTATAAATACATAAAAACATAGAGGAAAGCGAGGAGCTGTACAAACACCATTGCCATCATTGGTGCCGCAATCGCTAGATGAGAAGTCTACTACAGTTATGTCATAGAATTTCGGAAGGCTATAAAGAAAATATCAAGACAATACAAGTTTTTGAGCATAATGAAAGAGTATATACCTGACTTGTCTCCTTCACCAACCAGGGTGAAAATCTTAGCCTTTGAACGATAGCGGCAACGAAACATGCATCTAAATCAAACCTATGAAACTCAAGGCTTTTGAAGTTATTGTCAGATTTCCTTAAACATTACTGATGTATTCTTACAATTGTACATTCACTGAATTCACAAACATAATGTTTAGGATAAATTTCCGGAAATTCTACCAATATCGGTCCGTAAACGACCCGAGAAGATGCTGTATGGTGTAGATAACTTGAACAGGCAAATACACACATAAAAAAAAAAACATGCTTGAGATAATTTAAGCAGCCATACTTCTCATGTGGATCATGTATTTTGTCTACTTCCAATTACATCGACATCGTAGCTCAATCAGAACCTCTTTCCGAAAGCTGGGATTCATCAAGACGTACACGAAAGGATTGATGGCGTTGCTGATGTAGATCGTCACCCCGAGAAAATACAAGAACAGATAGAGGGCTTTGTTGCGAGAGGCGATGAGGACGAGATTGCTCGCGGGTATGATGTAGACGACGATTGTCGGCAGCCACGTCAGAACGAAGACAGTGGTGATCACCAGCATCATGTTGGTCACTCGGCGTTCACAGGGCGAGATGGAATTCGAAGATTCCACTTTGGCGACAACGTCTTGGTTGGACATGCAGCAGCCATTCTCTCCGGTTGACAGTACACCTAGTTTCCTACTGATGGTAGACGGAGGACCAGATGAGGGTTTGACTGAAGTGGATGTGTGAAGTAAAAGATGCGGTGCGTCTATTGTTGCCAGGCTGGTTTGAGGGTTTTTCAAGGAGAACGATGTCACTTTCGCATCGTTATCGCCCGCTATTACGTGCCCACGCGGGGAAGGGACCGTCGATTGAGTATCTTTGCATTTCGCCTCATCGCTTTCTACAATTTCTGATACGGAACTAACGCGTGCAAGCGTTGATCTTTCGTGGTCGAATATCACAGCGTCAGACATCGGACTTGATGTCGTATGACATGTACCCAAAGTGCTTGTCGAAGCCTTTTCCGTGAACATGGACACTGAGCAACTCGAAGTGTTGTTTCTTGTCTTGCCTGTGTGTAGGATGGAGTCTCGAATTTGCCTTTGCCGACGTAGTGCACTGTAAACTCGCAGGTACAATACCGTAATTGACATAATGTTCAAGATCGTAATGGCGATTACCAAAAAATGAGCGTAATAAGCGACAGACCCACCTAGAATTTCGCAACGAAATACGCCGTGGTCAAAGGTCATCATTTTTGCAGCGGACATTGGTAACGAAAGGAGAATAGACGCTGCCAGACACGTGATGGACATCACGATCGCTCTCCTTCCCGTGATATACTTCGAGAAAGGACGACAGACCAGCAGGTAACGGTCCAAGGCAATCATCATCCCGATCAACAGCGACTGCATCAAGGAGACCGTAGATGATACGTTGAGGACGATGCAGAGGTTGTCGGTGTAGACTTTGCCGATGGCTGCAAAGATGAACCACGTTAGTGGCGCGATGATGCAGACAAACAGGTCCGTGATCGCTAGAACAAGCATGAAGATCTGCGTGCTCGTCTTGCGACGTCGTTTCGCGACCACGCGGATGGTGATGGCGTTACTTGGGATGCCAAGCAAGGCAAGAAGGGTGCAATAGACCAGCTGCAGGACAATACTTGACGACGTCATAATCATGTGCTTCCTTTTCTTTGTTACGAATTGAGATTCACGTCAGGCCGGGGTCCACAGAAAAATGCTGCTACATTTACCAAATTTCGAACCTATGACTGTCATTTGCCATATAACTCGTATTATATAGTGTTATGATGATGGCACTTGTTGACAAATTGCGAGGAGTGATAGTAATTTTTTTTAATGTCTTTGCATTCAGTGGCATATGGCACGATGTGACGAGAATGAAAATTTAAATCAAACCTGAAGGACACGCAACAAAATCACTGTGCATGGATAAGACAATTGATGCCGATGCCACTAGAGTTAGGGTCTATAATCGATACTTAAGTGAATGCTATAACGCAGCCTCTAGTTTGCAAAATCTCTCGCTCCTAAACGCTACATCCTCCGATAGCAAGAGTCATCGTCACAGTGACATTCTTCAAATATTGGCTGACGATCGAAACTGGTCTCCATGGCAATTTTCCCCATGATTTGCGATGTGCGACCTGCAGGAAATCAAGACGTCTTTCAATCGCAGAAATCGACAATTTGGCACGCTAAAGGAGGTGGCACAGGGTAACCAAACCCCAGGTCATGAAGTAAAGGACCTTGAATATAATGTATTCATAACATGGGGGGTACTAGCCAATCAGGCCCAAACTACTCATAGCGAGATGTTCTTATTAACATTATATTATCTATGTAAGAGGAAATCAGCAGCGCGAAACAGCTCGACGAATGTGTTATTTTCCGGACATCACAATCGTCTAATACACTCTGAATGGGCGTGTCAACACTATCAATAGAATATCCCTCCCAGCTCACATGATTACTAGCACCAAGAGGAAGAAACGGACGAATCTGACGGGTATTCAATTCGGCTTTCACGACACTACATCACGCATGTGTATTTTTTTTTTTTTTTTTAACCGGCGAAGAACTACTTGTCGTGTTAGCAGTTGAGCCTGTGACTCCCAAGTCGAAATCATAACAAATCGAACATGTTGTCGTAAACTTTTGATGTCCGACGAAAGTAGAATTTGGCCCTTGAAATTGATGTTGAATTCGTCCAAATGCGATCGTATCTATATACTGTTTATTTCGTACAGGTTCATGATAGTAGAAACTATTTTTGTAAGGGTTGTAGAATTAATAATGGGTGGCATGACTTTTTTATACATTTATGCATGCTATTATACTAAAAAACGATTGACACGAAGATACATCCCTCAGGCAGTATGTTTTATGCAAATTTAGTGTATCGATATGATTGGTGTTGATAAGTGTTTTATACAGGCGTATTCACGAAAAATTTCTTCTCTGTGTTTCCGTCAGTGAACCACAATCATGAGTCACACACACACACACACACACACACACACACATACACACACACACGCAGACATATAACACACCACATCGACGTTGAAATTTGAAGAGCGATGATTTGAACATCAACATAACGCAAGATGAAGTCTGTTTATACGAAAGCTATCTGAACAAAGCCAATGGGTGTGTCTGTAGAGTTAATGTATGAAAAGTGCATTAATATGGCTAAATCCCCAAAGTGTAGTTAAGGTCGTGCGAACAAAGGTACACTATTGTTCGCACGCTTCCAATTATCTCTCTATATCTCAGTAATATTTATTCTGTTCTGTCTCCTCTTTCCGATGGTAGTTATACTTAAAAAATACATTCGTCTTTGAATCAAACAAAGATAGAGAAAAATCCAATTACTGAAAACGTACTTCACTTTCCTTATCTAAAACAAAATATACAACCAAAACAATAATAACATGACTTCTTTCCGGTTTCTGATTAGCTATGCATGGGTTATTCCTTACCATCAATTTACGTAGTGTATTCATCAAGGAGAGAGAGAGAGAGAGAGAGAGAGAGAAAAGGGGGAATAATACAGCAGAGAAAACATCATAAAACTTTAAGCACACTAGTGCAGAAATCAACCGCTCCAAAATTATGCGAAATACTATTGCTTTCAATTACTTTCGCTAAACAGGTTAAGTGATTGGCTCTATACCCCGATAAGAATCAATAGTTTAATGTACTATTGATTCCGTTCCAAAAATGGAATCAATTCTCTTTCATTAATCATGCACTGTATATGAAGAGCTTGCTTCCAAAAGGCGCTAAATCATCATTGTCCATTGAAAAATGATGGATTTAGTGCCTTTTGGAAGCAAGCTCTTCATATGATGATAACCCATCGGCTGATGATGATGATGATGATGATGATAATGATGATAATAATGATAATAATAATGATAATAATAATATTGATATTATTATTATTATTATTATTATTATTATTTTTTTTTTATTATTATTATTATTATCATTATTATTATTACTCTCATTACTCTTCCTTAGTGTTGCCACTGCTCTACCACAGGGCCCTGCCATGCATTGCCAGGTAGGCCCTGACCCATTTAAACACCTGGGTCGAGATGGACATGGTATAGGTAAAGACATCTTGTCCAAGGACGCACGCACTGGGCGGGGTTTTTAATATGCCACAGCGCTCCAAGATTAATGATAATCATTAATCCTTAGGTTCGTCAATCCAAAAATGAAAAAAAAAGGTTCGTTACTCCGAAGTTCTTTATTCCGAAACGCACAAAGTCACTATAATGATAGATGCAGATGAGATATTCAGACCATTTCAGATAGGGAAGAATCAATCAGCAGAAATGTGTTACCCTAATTAAATTAACATGTATATCAAAAGATGTTTTAATAGATAGATATATTTACACTGTTTCCTTCGTGGTTCTTCCATTTAATTCAATGCATGATTGAATTGAGAGCATGCAGAGCCGGCAGAGTTGAGTGAGTGCAGGGGTGCATGTACACGGGGCACATATAGATAGAGTGCTCAGAGTCAGGAGGATTTAGATTTTGTGAGGGGTACATTAAAAAATATCAAGAATGGCTGACTACTGTACAGCGTACTTTATGAAATGGTGTAAACATGGATCCTAATAATGATTAGCCGTATATTTTGCGTGAATAGTCGTTTTATTTTTATTCTATCTTTTTTTCTTCTTCTTTTTTTGTCTAAAGACTCAACTCGACTTTTCACCGGTCGTCAACGTACTAATCATTGGGTAGCGAAAACAATCATGTTAACATTTTCATTATATAATTCTTGCTTTATGTCCGATCCGATCTCATAACATTTTGTGACAGTCTATAGTTATTCATGTGTATTCCTTGCAAAAAAGTAGGGATGTGTTAGAGAAGCAGTAACAACTCCTGCATGCTCTCCTTTGAAGTCATGCTCGGCATGCCGCCGAGACGTTATGCGCTTACACTATTCGTAGGCCTACATGGTGTTACCCATGCATGCTTTTTCAAAAGAAAGCATCAGTTAGTGCTCTCTCATCAGGAAAGACCCCCCCTGCTGCAGTTCGCTCCTCTCTTTCAATGTAGTGGCAACAATGAATTTGTGTGCCTCAAATTGACCGGTTATGTAATGTATTCAGATTTATGCACGCTTTGTTCGCAAATGTTGTCCTTGACAACCACAACGATTGCTGGAGGCTTGCCGTACCTAGCAACAACTAAGTGAATTCCTGCCTATGGAACTTAATGGGAGGGAGCAGGTGAATGAAATGCTACGTTTCTATAGGCTGTAGGAAAAAGAAGCAGCCATAAATTATAACATATTACAGAAACTTAATTGGAGCAGGGAGTGAAAATGCAGTGTAATTCTGGCAATTTTAACAGCAAACATTGAATTACCATTACCATACAGAACGGTCGCCAATAATAAGCTATAAGCTTGACCCTTTGGCAACCGATAATACAATACGTTAATGTAATAAAAGAAGGGGGTCCAACATGATGCTCGTGGGTTAGGGGGATAATAGGAGAGACAGAAAGAGCAGGAAAAAGAGGGTGATAGAAACCTTCCGATACCAGGCTTGCCAGATCAATCTCACAGTAAATACATACAGGTGTACATATATGATTATAGATTACAGTGATGTATTCACATTTCACGCACACATAGACATGATACAGTGTTGCTATTGTCGAATAAAAATTACATTGAATTAAGAATAGAAGAGCAGTAAAAACAACTACGAAGTATACACAGTTCAGCGCTCTACCAGGGCGTATAGAAGAGGATAACTTGCCCGATATAAAAAGAATAATAGATATCAGAGACAAAGACGTATATAATATGGGAGGAGTGCGGAATGGGCACAGGCAGGTGCGTCCCGTATGTGCAGAGTCTCAAGAACAAACTGTAAAAGCCAGGGATTAAGAAAGTCGAAAGTACGCTGGAATATAATTTATCGGAGTATAGACCTACATTACTTGAAAGATCAACACAATCCAGAGTAAAAAAAAAGAAAGAAAAAAAGACTAACATGAGCAAATGTGCGCATCGTGGTAAAATATTAGGTTTTTAAGATGACCTGCTTAGAAATATATGTTTATAACTGTGAATTTTTTCCTTAATTGTTCTAAACCAATTTGAGCATTATTGTCATTGAAAATATATCGGTGAGATATAGCTTGTAATTCAATGAAATGTGAAATGTGTTCATCATCTACAAACTTGCAGCTAGAGCGGTGTAGAGGGTGATTTTAAAGCGCAGAGGAATATTAAACATCCCATTGTAATGCTTTGAACTCAAACATGTTTTGGCATGAATCACGAAGAGTGCTCAATAAATACATGGACCTACTACACATGAACTAAGTTCACCTTCACAAACATAAGGATTGAGAGAATGTAGCAATATTAGTAGAACACATCATTGAAAGTTTGAGGAAAATCGGACGATCCGTTCAAAAGTTATGAATTTTTGAAGTTTTTGTGCAGTCACTGCTGGATGAGAAGACTACTGCAGTGTATGATGCCACATGCGTACAACAATAATTATAAGGAAAATATAAAGAGAATTTCACAAAATTTCATCTTTTGAAAAAAGTACACATTCCCTTGACTCGTTACTGACATAGTATGTTATGAGTAATATTATCCCTCCTGCCTTTAGAAAGAGGCAAGTCAAGTGCTCTTTTATTATGCAAAAATGTGAAAATATGTTGAATTTTCTTTATATTTTCTTCACACTGTTGTACGCATATGACATCACAAGATGTAGTAGTCTCCTCATCCAGCAGTTCCAACACAAACATTTTAAAAATCCATATAACATTTGCATTGATTGTCCAATTTTCCTCAAACTTTCAATGATGTGTTGTACTAATATTTCTGCACTCTCTCAATCCTTATGTTTATGAAGGTGTACTTGTTTCTGTCAAAAGCATCGCAAAACATTTTAAACATGCTTTCCTGCTTTGATCTCATCATGAACGCTGACAGCAAGTCTGGATAACAACAAGACGGCGCTTTGAGAAATCTAAAAAACTACATGCGCTTTTCAAGTTCAATTTCAATTTCGCACTTAGTGCACGCAAAAGTACAGATCGGTCATTCAGTTTTACATGTATAGATAGTGCATTAAAGAATATAAATACGTCATTTAGTTTTGTAGACAGAGCAGCCAAAATTGCCAATCGTCATTGAAATTCGTCATGGGCAGTTAGAGTCGCCATTCGGCATTCCATTTAGCTACCGGGCAACCAAACTCGCCAATAGGAGTACGAATTCACATATCGCTCTTGTCATGCACGCTTGCACCCGTTTCCGTCGAAAGCGTCGCAATAACATCAAACATAATTTCCTGCGTTGAACCTCCATGGTCGAACCAAGGAGGTTTAGGGGATGGAATTTCAGCTGGCTGTAAATGTTCAAAGAGTTGCCAGTTTTCTATTGATGTACAAAAGAATTCCACAGGTGCATTCTTGCCTCTGATGATCGGGTTTCTATGCCACCGTCTTGCCGAGCAATTTGAAGATTCATATTGAACACTAACATAATGTCGGCTACATTTTGCTTGTTTGTGTATTAAATAAAGTGAAATTTCACCTGATGATAAAACATATAAATGAGACAAAATTAAATCCCGTCCAGAGATATGTCCAAAAGTGTGAATATTAGTTACATGTTATGAAAGTGTTTGAAACTGTCCCCTCAATTCATTGTTTTTCCAGTCACTTCCGACAAATGAAACTGACAGACATTGTAATATAATCTTCATTACATGTATAGTTCTGCATTAAGAGAAATATCAGATTAGTGCCCGGGCATGCTTAGTCGAGTAAATTTCATTTTCATTTCATTGTTTTATACCTATTTCTATTCCCGCATCCCCGTGTGTTTAACAAGAATATCACCTATCTTTTATAGGTAGGGATTCATCGCAAAGAGCAGGGTGTTTCACCCGATCGTTTTAGTGAAGTATTATGCCCGAATTAAAACGTGCACGATGTCCTTTGTCGAAAAATTGATTTGAGGTTTACCATCGACTATACTATACTATGGCCATCTCCGTGCATGGTCGAAATCTCCTTGAAGGCTGTCGCAGTGGATGTTGTCTTGCAGATACTCACAAGGGTCACCGATGTCTTCTCCGTTGCCGATTAGCAAACCTGACTGTCATTGAGAAATTAAGATATCATGGATTCGACTCACAAGCATTGCATTGGTTCAGAGACTATTTCACTAACAGAGTTGTCACCGATGTCTTCTCCGTTGCCGATTAGCAAACCTGACTCTTGCTTCTGGAGTTGACAGCCTGGACTCTGAATTAGGCTGCCCCCCCCCCCCCCCCCTACTCATGTCTACTTGAAAGTGCCTTTGCCTTTCCAAGTAGTGTAGTATATGACAATCGTCATAATGCACTTGACCGCCGTATAATAGCAGTAACAAAATAGTTTGTCTTTATCATAGTTACCCATCGATCTTTGGGTTAGGGCAGTCGGCAGCGAGAAGACAGATTCACATGACTGGCGAAAAAAAAAAATTATGAAATGAATAAATGACATGTTTGAAAGTTTGGCATAACCGGAGGCATAAAAAGAAACATTAATATAATATGAACTGGCCTTGATCCAGATGAGGGGGATACGACATTTATTGCCCCAACTGGAATTGTATTGCCCCAATACCACCTACAATTGCCCGGAAAAACTATCTGATGCTTGTAGTTTGTTGCAAACTGACATTGATAATGGGGACGAAGAATGACAACCCATGGCAAATCATCGATATCGCGATCGCTCTCTTTCCCGTGATGTACTTCGAGTAAGGACGAAAGACCTACTGAAATTGACATGTGAAAGACATTAGAATATGTTTAAAATGCTGACATACTGAGTAAATTAATAAATTGATGAATTAATAAATAAATGAATAAATACCTAAATAAATGAATGAATAAATAAACGAATAAATACATGACAAATAAACAGAACATGCATACAGAAATAATATAGGAATACAGATATTAGGAGAGAATACGAAAGTTTGCTGATAACCAGATCGATTTGTGGAATTGATAATCGATATCTACAGCTGCAGCCAAAATATCATCGGTTTTCACTCAAGAGATTAAAGATGTCTTGATATGGGAGTGAGTTGAATTTCTTGCTCAACTGATGCTGTATTTCATGAATGAAGCATGTAATGAGAAAATGAATAATTTTTGATGGTTAAAATGACATCTATGGTTCAGGTACGTTTACAGCATGTGTAATGAGAATTTCTTGATTATAATGAAAAACATTTTGCACTGAATACGCACGGTAACATCTTGTCAGTGCGTCGTACTGTAATATCCTGTTACAGTCACTGGCAGTCCGAGAAACCAGGAAGAAACTGACCTTCGGTTCTGGAGAACAGTGAAGTGCTCTCATTCGGCACTGCTGGAGAATAGTGCCGTACGGCACTGCTGGAGAAATCCTTAGGGCGCCCTCAGTGTCTCACATGTAACTGTTTTCCTTTTGTTTGTGCCATTCACTGCAGGGACCGGGGATGATGATAAAACTCATTTGTAAAGAATGCGAATTAATAAATTTACCATGGCCGGCGGAACCGGGTGGGGGTCTCGCCCCCCCCCCCCCCCACTTTCTTTTTTGCACCATATAAAGGAATACATAAGGTGTCACCACTGAATTGGGCCCCCCACATTTTTTTCCCCCGGAAGTGCGTTAGGGACACTAGAAAGAAATAGATCGAAACCTTCAGTGTGAGCGCGGTATAGGCTTTGTTTTGCGGTGAAGACCTTTTTTTATTCTGTTTTGTTTTTGTTTGTCTTTTTTTTTTTTTTTTTGCTTGTCAGCTGAAGAAACCCGGACCGGAAGTGTAAAAGAAAGATGAGCTGAATGAGCTGAAGACCCCCCCCCCCCTTTTTTTTTTTTCTTCTTCTTTTTGCTATAAGTCAGCTGAAGAAACCCGGGAGTGGCACCAGAAGTTGCGCTGAAGGCCCCCCCCCCCCCCTTTTTTTTTTTTTAGCTTGTTAGCTCATGAAACCCGGAAGTGCCCCCAACGCGCACACTTTTGAAAACGTGGCGCCGGCGGTGTTTACGTGATTTGTATGACTGGCTATTCCTCTAATCTTTAACACTTGATGAGTAGAGTCATGATGATGAATATGATTTTGAAAGCAATAGAATAATAAAGCAGAGGGGTGAAGGTTGAGGTGTGATTTTTCTTCAAGTTGTTCTCCCTCTACAAATGAAATTAGTATGATCTCAACTCCTGATATGTGATTTAACAAACATGTCGGAAAAAGGAACCACGGGAAGCGAACCTGTCACATAATAGACGAGTCTTCCAGTCTTTAAATCAAGACTCAAATCACACTTTTCATTTAACTGTACATTATTGGCGAGCATACTTCGTATCATCAAAAGCTTTTGCACCGTATATTATAGCATGATCAGTAGACCTACATATAGGTTTTGCGCTTTATGATTTAGATTGATATCATCGTTATACCAGTTGCCAAGTAATATGACGGTGCTGACTGGTTGTGGATCTCATGATATGCCTTTGTTGTTTGTTGCTGTTTTGCACTTACTCGCTGACATTCATACAAGTTTCGCACAACTTCGCACAAACCAATAGCGGATCCATGGGGGGGGGGGAGGGGCTCCCGGGCGCCCCCCCCCTCGTATTTTCGCCGGGCTTTTTTTAAATTTTTTTACGTAGATATTTTCACAGGACTAATATTATGAAGGCCTAGCCAAGCGTTTTCCTTCTAAAAGTGCTCTCAAACTGTGACTTTCGAACATGATTTTTTGAAAAACCGCTCGGTCGCTTCGCTCCCTCGCCGCGCCCCCCCCCCCCATTTCAAAATCCTGGATCCGCCCATGAGCTGCACTTGACTAAACTGCGTGGTTAATAAACACGAGAATGTATCTACACGAGTTTCGCTTGAAGTTGAAAATAAGTGGATCGTATACTGTTTCTTTTTTTTGTTGTGGAAAATTATAGGACTATCTCACTTCGTGCGATCGTAAAATGATGTACTGCGTCGTCATGACAGCTCCGTTGACCTACATTTTGCTCAAAGGACGGTTGTGGTCCGGGGCTGATCCAGGAATTCCAGGAAGGGGGAAGACGCGCCCCATCCCCATTTTTCTCTTTTATTTTTCTTTTGTTTCAACAAAAAATAAAAATAAAGAGGTACGCGCCCGATGCGCCCTCCACCTCCTTGATCCGTCCGCCGTGGTGCATAGTGGTGTGTGTGTGTGTGTGTGTGGGGGGGGGGGGTGTACTGGTATGATTTTTATCCCACTTTTCCAGCCATCAATCTTCCTACCTCTAGTCGCTGAATCATATTATAGGGCCGACATACACACCAATCTTTGTCATCAGAAATTGAGGAAGAAATGCACGTGTAACTGACTTTACCTGTATAGGTGCCAGGGCAGTACTTACATCCGAAATCGCCTAGAATCACATTTCAGGAATGAAACAAAAGTACATGACGTAGTCAATTTCACCCCCCCCCCCCCCCCCCCAGCAGTCTGCTTGGCGCCTCAAGCCCTATGAGCACCCCTCCCTTCCCCCACCTCCATCCCCTAAACGGCGTTGTTGCAACTTCCTATTTTCTTTTGTGCGTTACCGAGGTTATGTACATTCTGTAGTCTGATTTGATAATAGGATTACGCACAAATTATTGATCATGTCTTTAGGGCCGGAGAATCATGCCCTGAGTGGTGATTGTATTTCCCGCTCCACGCTACCTTGCTCGCTTAAATTGCTCCTTTGTGACAAGCGTTTGAGGAAGGTTGATGCAGGGAGGTGGGTCACCTCCCTGGTTGATGCATTCGTGAATCTTTCCCCTCAACCCAAGCCCCGACGCAAAGAGAGCCTTTTATACCTGCTCTGGTAGGTGTGGGAGTGCCATGCCAGCGCGCCGCAGACAAACCTTCCCGAGCGAGCCACTCAACCGTGACAAGCAAAGCTCCCACGGACGTGACGGTGTTATTGTACACGTTACAATGGGAAGCGGAGCCTCTGATCTAATGAAGTCCGCAGAAAAGAAGCCCATCGAATCCTCCTTGGCAGAGGCACGCAGATAAAAGAGTCACTCGGCACTCTTCTTCTCGTGGAGTTTTTAAAATTCATCTTTTCTGGTCATCATATTGTAAGTTAGAAGGTTTGTTTGTTTGTTTTTCATTTGGCTGTTTGATTGGTGCGGAAAGGAATCGTTTGAACCGATGGACGGACAAATTGTTTTGAAGAAAGTAGAACACTTGCAAGTGGCCACGACGATACAGTATTGCATGCTCAAGTCAGTGCAGTGAGCTGAGAGCTCCAAAAACAGCAGGTGTTCATCACGCGTGTATGTCTGCATCAATGACATCCATTGCTCACATTTTGTCGGTTTCTTTGTCAGTGACATGGCAAATTTAGGATTTATACCAGGAATACCCCCATCCCAAGATGTTGTGGCCGACATCGATTGCAATTCGAAACGATCTCCTCTGATATGTTGATCGAGCAAACTAACCCGGTATGGCGGAAGCATCTCCTCTTGGCTCCGGATCTGGCGGGGACGAAGTGCCCGTGTCCCTGGCGAAGCTCGCGTCCACGGAGCACGGGAAGCGTCACTTCTCGGACGACGAGATCTGGGCTATTTGCAAAGAATGCTGTTCAGCTCTGCAGTCCCTCCCTATGTCGTCTTGGACGGGAATGAAACAAATGCGACTCTGTCCCGAAACCATGGTCTTCAATGCAAATGGAAACATATCCATTGTCAAATCAGGTAGACCCATGGTCATTTAATTGTCAAATTAACACAGGTCAGACTCAGAGAGATCTGTCCACACTCTATCTAACAGTATTAAATCTTGAATTAACTAACAAGTTGAAATTGAATCGTAGCACAGTATCGTCTCTCACAAGCTTTGTAATATACCACTGTTGGTGTGCCATATAGTCTAGTTAGTCCAAGAAAGGTAGGCCTACTGTAGAAGATTTGATTTGATTTTGATTTTCTTTTTCCATGCATGAATCATACACGTACATGCTATAGCTACACATAAATAAAAGACAGATCTACTTCAGCACTTGGACTCATGAAAAGAGAAAATAAATTTAGTAGTTATAAAACTAGTAACAAAATATAACGAGGATCAAAGAAACACTAGGTATGGTCCTTCATTAATTAAAAACATCGGAAATGCTCATCTGTTATATGGAAAAAATAGAAGAAAGAAATTGGTGACATTTAATAGTGAACAGACAGACTAGTAGTTATCATCTTTGCTTATTGAACACCAGAAGTGTATGGTCACAGCTTTGTGTACTGTTGCAAAGCATATTGCGCATAAACTTTCAACAAGAAGGTGACTTCAGTTAGTATTTTAGAGAATCTTTCCAGTGATGTCTAAATGATATTATTTCAAAGATGAGTATATTAGATCTGTTTAAAGGGATACTGATGACATTGAGAATTCATGATTACACAGGAAATGTGTAAGCTGACAATGTACATTTTGTAATCTACAATGGGGTATATATTTCGTTGAGTACTGAAGTGTTGATGTAATTGCAAGTCTTTTGTTAGATACCTTTGGGTTGGAACCAGGTGCGAGCATGCTTAGCAAGTAGGGTTCATGGACCGGACCAGATGATGAGGTTGCTCAGATTCTCCTTCTTCTTCTTCTGTATATTCTGCCTCCTTCAATCTGGAAGATTCTTGCAGATTTAGTTTCTATTGTGATGAATGGCTATGACATTTGTCACTACATTTTGGTACTCTTTTTGGCTTGCTGCTTGTATAAATCCAATGTCCACCATAGTGTTGGTGGCATATCAGAGTTCACTGTTGACATGGTTTATTGATGTTTTCTTAACATCTATTTTTTTCCGAAAGGTAGGGGCCTACAATTGTTGACCGTTTCTTAGCAATTTTTAGACAGGTTCCATTCTTCATTTAAAAACCATTTCAATCTTCAGACCATTCCAACCAAGTATCAGAATTAAGTCAGTCTGGGCCCCGTCTTATAAAGCCTTCAAATCAATCACAAGTCCCCAAATCAATCGCAACTTGCATTGCAGCACACAAAAAAACTTGTGATTGATTTCTATCACAAGTCTTTATAAGACAGGCTCCTGGTCCAGGGCCCCGTTGCAAGAAAGTTGCAATCAATTGCAAATAATTGCTAATTTTGAAACAACCATTCTGATTGGCTCAGGGTCTGCCCTATTAAGAAGACATGGATGCAACAATGATTTTGATTGGCCAGTGACAATCAGTTGCAAGTTGCGTTTAAACGCAAAGTTTCTAGCAACAGGGCCCAGTTCTCTGGAACCAACATCCTCCATTAAAGGGGTGGTATATTATTGGTTGAGGTGAGGACTCGGTTTGAACGTTTTGCGAGTTACTTAGAAACCACTCTATGAAGTGTTAAAGAGCATACCATTCTAGGGGAATTGAGAGCTTATTTGATGAAAATCAGTTTTGAAATGACTGAATATCCAAAAAACAAGGTAAAACAAAGAGATCCTGATAAGGTCTTGGCCTGTCACATTTCATTAGGATCGCTTTTTGGATGTCTCACCCATTTCAAGACCAATTTTCATGCAAATAAATTGTGAATTCATATCTAAGAATTAAATGTTCTTTCATATTTCATAAGAGGTTTATCATTACCTCACAAACATACACACATACTATACACAGTTGGAAACCTGCAGCCGGTCTAAACCAAAACTGTACCATCCCTATAAGAATTGAGGTGGCAGCCATTATGTTATAGTCAGGAAGCAGTAAAGATTTCTATTCCAAAAGATATCTGTCGTTTACTTAGGTATTGATCGGTATTTAAAAATCTTCTCTGAAGGTCAATCCCTCTTATTTGGAAATCTTTGGCAAAATTGATCACATGGCTTAATGCCGTGTGAGAGTGAAAGGGAATCCCAATTGACTTTTCTTTAAGGTCATTCTTCCATCAGCAGTCTCGAGAGTGTCTGTCAGGCTCGTTTTATGCATTGTAGTGCCAAGACTTCGTGGGTATTCAACAAGGAAGAATTACTTAAATGTGTTCAACAAAAGCTTGTGCTGCTTAGTACTGGGATTACTTGTTCAGAGCAAATGTGAATGTAACAATTAAGTTGAATCTAGTGTGCTGTTTTTTGACGGAAATCATTTGACATTTGACATAGCCTGTCGAAGTAGTATTTTAATGTACAGACAAATAAACTCTTTTTAAAATACTCTAGCCCTCATAAGTCAAGACAGGAATGAATATTTTGTCTCAAAATATCTGCCTGATCTGTGCAGTATTAGGAAAATACCTGCACAGCTGTCATTGTAAGAAAGTAGAATAATGTGAAACCAATTGATAATGTCAAAGGGGACTACTTTAATAGTAGGTTTCCTTGTGCCCTAGGTATGATATAACCCAATGCATTGTTGCTTTCCTGCACCTATGCATAAAAGTATTGTCTTCATTTATTGAAACAATAGGCGTTTTCACATCAGCCCGATGTTACGAAATAGCGCGCTATTTTCTGACTTGGGGAAATTAACCCGATCGCGAAATAGCGCACTATTTCATAATGTGAACACAAATTAGCGCGCTAATTGTATCGCTCTGATCGAGAAAATTTCTCGAGTCCAACTCGGGAAATTTCTGAAATAGCGGGATAATTGGCGAACTAGCGCGCTATTTGATCATGTGAAAATGCCTCAAGAAATTAGCGCGATGCATCCCATCATGCATAGCGTGTGTGACCCGATCGATCGAGGGAAACTGCACACAACTCATGAGGAATTTTTGAAAGTGCACACATTGCTGATGCTGTTTGCACATGCTCAGCTGTCGAATTAGCTCGAAAAAAGTTCGTGCTAATTCTCTTTGGGCTGATGTGAATAGGTGATGAAATAGCGCACTAATGCGCAATCGCGAAAAATATCTCGAGCTTGGATTTTTATCGGGCTGATGTAAAAACGCCTAATATGATTCCTACAAGCATGGCTGGCGGAACTGGGGGGGGGGGGGGGGGGGGGTCAGCCCCGGCCACTTTTTGTGCACCATACAAAGGAATACATAAGATGTCATCACTTTGGGCCCCCCCCCCCCACTTTTTTTAACCCGGAAGTACAATGTACATACATGTAAGTGGACCAAAAATAAATAGATTGAGATTTTAAAGTGTGAGCCTAATAAGGTGATGTTTTTGCGCTGAAGACCTTTTTTTTTTTTTTTTTTTTTTTTTTTTGCTTATCAGCTGAAGAAACATGGAAGTTGAAGGGGAGAGATGAGCTGAGGACCTTTTTTTTTTTTTACTTGTTACTGACAAGTACATCATTTTGTAGTGATCTACTGGGATTGTATAAAATGAGAGCAAGGAAAGTTGAGATATTTATTTTCTCACCTTCTTCAAATTTACCTTCATTCAAACTGCTTTAACCCTCATAATGCCATTATTTTGTAATGATAATTGAAATTATGCCACTTGTAGGAATGAATTAAATATCACTTCCCATAGTTCATTTCACTATACAAGACTATACAAGACTCCAGCTTTAGAAAGCAAAAAACAAAAACAAAAACAGACACACACACACACACAAATAACAGGAATGAAAGAGAGAGAGAGAGAGTTAATGATTTAATGTTTTCTAGTCACTGTATATTCTGATATAATATTATAAGCATCATTTCAGTAGTTTGTTGTCACTCTGCCCAAATAAAGCCCCTGTCATCACTTTATAAATGACCATTTAACCGTAGCCCATTGATTTTTTTGGGTTCAATAGAATCAGATGCAGTTATTCTTATTCACAATCGCAAACATGATCCATGCATAAGCCACAGTTTTAGATAGATATAGAATCACTCAAAACTCAGAGACTACAACCAAGCATTGTAAGAAAAAGGTATGCTTCAGCTGTTTATAGCAGAATCTCCTTGCACTGAGGATAACTGGCTGTGGTGGGAGTTTGTACCGGTAAATGTTTGCATTCTCAAAGCTGTGTGAGAATGTTCTGTACATGTGTGAAGATGAGCAAACACACCATGCCATTATTCCCAGGTCTTGTGACAGTTAGGACACCCTTCTATTATGCTCATCACAATCACAAGACATTGGTACCCACTCCAATCAAAGTGTAGCTGAGTGGTTTCAAACATGTCATAATTCTGTCAGCCAGCCAGCCAGCCAGCATGTCATGGATGAAGAGCTTCCGTTGATTGACACTCAACAAGGAAGGAACCATGGAAAATACCCTTCTATGTGTACTGAAACAAATACAGGCAAAAAACAACAACAACAACAACATCATTGAACTGTGATTAAACACTCAGAAGATGTAGTGTGATTTTAAATGACATCGTTCATTCACTTCAAAGATTATTTGAAGTCCTGTAAAAAGGATACAGCTCTTGTGAGCCTGTTTTGCTTTGTGTCATTTTGCATCTGAGATGATGTTTGGATAGCCCATGAATCAGCCACACGAGTTGGTCTTCCATAGGATCCAGTTGGATGTGAGGCAGGACCACTTCACTGGGTTAAACACCCTACTCTGGGGTCTAGCTCAGGTTTATATGCTCTCTGGTGCTCTCTTAATAGCCTTATTGGGGAACATGTACCTGTATGACAAAACTAAACTTGGGTGGAAGAAAGCTATACTTTAAGCAGGAGACATACAAGCTCTACATTGGTATTAGGGCTGGCAAAATTCAAATTCAAGCAGGAGAGTGGGAAATTTTGTGAACAATTTTGTGAAAATTGCAGTTCTAAGCAGAAGAGCTGGAGTCTCTGCTTGTCAGAAAGATGATTCTATTGTAATCATCTTGTCATAGTTCTGATTGTGAATACCATGGCGGGGTGCTGCAAACCACCTTGCTCAGGGCAACTAACAAACATGTGCTGTAAACCAATGCAAAATATATGGGACCTTTGTCCAAATGCTCGTCATAGCCTAATAGGAGAAGTGTTACAATGTATTAGTGGAATTCACACTGATGCGAATTACTGAAGAGGGACACACATCTCAAGATTTTTATCATGATCCAAATCTGTAGATTTTTGCCTTTGAGATGTGAACGCAAAAATCCCACTATTAACTAGTATGATCCAAATTTCAAGAAATCTTGCGATTATTTTGGAATTACCATGATAGTTGAAGAAACAGTACAATAATTCACACTGCGAGGAGTGTTTGAAGGCTGAAGTAAAAAAATCGCGAGATTTGTTATCCCTTCATTTAAAACACACATAATTGAACAGTGTACAAAAACAAGGCTCTTCTACAAAATGTCACCACTTGGGTAGATTTTTTGGACATGCACAGTTTGGTTGACAAATTACAGTTGTATCGTGATTGGCAAATAAGCGAAATATTTCTGTCTGTCTGTAGTAATGGGTGCAGTAAATCCTGAGATTTGGATTGCAAAATTGTTATCCCACTAATTTTGTCTGTGATGTGAATGCAGCTTTGTATACTGCCCCTACATGATAGTGTATATTTCACACTCTTAGCTTTTGCCTTCTGAGAAATGCTTATAATGAAACTTCTGTAGCTCTCTGTAGATAAATCTGTATTGAATATATAAATAAATGACCAAATTACTCCATTGACAGAAGTGAAGGTTTTTTTTTTTTTTTAAATTTTCACATAGAACCTTGAGTTTTCTACATGGAATACTACAGTTTGTATGGTTGTGTACACATGTTGTGTTCATTGAGTACATATTCTGCAAATGTTTCTGACCATAAAGTGTATGATCCAAACACCTGAGTTGAACAGTTCTCCAATAAGTTGGCAGTAAACCTTGAACGTCGTTCATAGAGCTATCCAGAAAGCACAAAAATCAAAGTGATCATGGCCAAGATATTGTAAATCATTGTCAAGGGGGTCATATCTTTCCCCTGACACTGAACCAAAATGCAGGACTGCATGCAGCGTCCCTACTGTGTGATCTGTGTATCTTGTCCAGACCACACAGTGGCGCTGTATTGTGCTGCAGGCCATGCACTCACACAATTCTGAAACCGAGGTTGGAAAGGGGAGAATGATGTTCCTATGGCAACCATTGTAAACAAAACTGGGAGTTTGTACCCACAGGCACATTTGGAATTGGAAGCCCCAATAGTGAATACCTTTGAATAGAAAGTAACCTACTATTTTGATAATAATGGATGAACTTGATGAATATTATCAGTCCAGGACAATAATGTGCACGGCATTTAAATGCTATAATACAGGGCTCAGCAAAGTTTTTGTAAAGTGTTTGGTAAGTGCACCTGGTGTAACCGATGTGGATCATTGGTAGAGAGGAGAGAGTCTAATAAACCAGACCCTGTACTCAGAGAGTATTTTGTAATCTCTTTGACACACAACCCAAATGAATGAGGATTATACGTCCCATGAGGTCCCTCCCACCAGACATAGACCGGTGTTTGTCCACCCAACGTACAAATCACAGGGAAGTTTCCAATCAAAGTGGGGAACTGACATTTTGTTCCTGCATATTTGGAAAACTCAGAACCTATGCTTTTTCAGGAGTGAGGGAACAAGAGGTTAAATCCCTTCACAATGGCATCACTAAAAAGGCCTGCCGTTTATTGAAGATAGTCGCTTCTTCCACTCTTCCAGTCTATTTGTGCTTCAGTGTGTGTTGGATTGTGTGAGCCTGTTATAAGGAATGACAATTTGTGTACCTCTTTTTTTTTTTGGGGGGGGGGGGGAGGCAATACATTGTGTTAGTCACTAGCTATGTGATCTGAATTGTTGGTGAAAAAGAAAGGCACTGCATTTTAAATGCAATGCTGCTTTCATGTTTGGATTGACTGTACTAGTAAATGATTAAAGATCAGACCAATGGAATAGTACAAGTTGATCGTAAAAGTGAGATGTGAAAATATGACAAAAAAGTTTAGAAATTTGCAGATTAGTGTCTACATACATTTCTTGCACAATAATGTTGGTTTCACAATTGTAATTTCAACATTTCAATCCTCTTTTCTTGGTTTGCACACACACACACACACACACACACAAATGCTTCAGAATTAGTACTACAGAAAACAGAAAACTACTAAAAATCCTTATTGAAAGATTTTTGCACACAGTGATTCAATGACACAATGACTTTATTTTGTTTCATTTTTCAAAAGAAAGACCACTATCATGGTTAAAGGACAAGTTCACCTTCATAAACATAAGGATTGAGAGGATGCAGCAATATTAGTAGAACACATCAGTGAAAGTTTGAGGAGAATGAGACAATCGATGCAAAAGTTATGAATTTTTGAAATGTTTGTGTTGGAACTGCTGGTTGAGGAGACTACTACAGCTTGTGATGTCCATGCGTACAACAGTATAAAGAAAATGTAAAGAAAATTCGACATATTTTCACTTTTTTCGCATAATAAAAGAGCACTTGACTTGCCTCTAATATTACCCATAACATGTCAGTAACGAGTCAAGGGAATGTGTACTTTTTTCAAAAGATGAAATTTTGTGAAATTCTCTTTATATTTTCCTTATATTGTTGTACTCATGTGACGTGATACGCTGCAGTAGTCTTCTCATCCAGCAGTGACTGCACAAAAACTTCAAAAATTCATAATTTTTGAACGGATTGTCTGATTTTCCTCAAACTTTCAATGATGTGTTCTACTAATATTGCTACATTCTCTCAATCCTTATGTTTATGAAGGTGAACTTGTCCTTTAAAGAAGATTTTTGTGCAGGTTAGGAGAAGACTTGTGAGGTGATTACATGTCATCAAATTTGCATTTTTTTCTACAACTAACTTATCTGTCTCATAAAAAATATGAAACTTCAAATTCTGTTAATTTTTTATTTTTGTATTATGTTTTGATGAAACCTTCCCCAATTTTTAATTTTACTTTTGATATCAAAACTAACTGTAGTATGGAGTGGATTTGTGTCTCAGAGGGGGTTTCATAATAGAAATTTGTTGTGTTTTTTATGAAGCAATTTACTCAGGATTCCGTGCTAAAGATTGTGGTTTACCAAAATTGTCAGACTGGTGTGTATTAGAATGCTCCAAATTGGTGCATACTGGTGAATAATAATAATAAAAAAGAATCTCAACCTAACATACTGTAATATTGGCAGTGCTGGTTAATCAGCTGTTAAGACAGCAACAAAAATGGTTTTGACTCATACAATTGAACATTAAACTTATGACTTTTTTATGGCCATTTTCTTTACAGTGAGAATTCACATGGGTGAAATAATTTGGGAAGGTACACATGGATGATTGATTTCATGTGGAAGCTTGACTCCTGAATAATAGATTTAAATGGATTTATGAAATCCATTTTCAGTACCTTGTAG
Source organism: Diadema antillarum (assembly GCF_040938485.1). Classification (NCBI taxonomy): domain Eukaryota; kingdom Metazoa; phylum Echinodermata; class Echinoidea; order Diadematoida; family Diadematidae; genus Diadema; species Diadema antillarum. Next base: position 554,627 of record NW_027270972.1, on the reverse strand, counting down.
ATGTTTTATTACTTAGCTGTTATTTGTACTTAAATCACAAACATGTGTACGTGACTAGTAGCTGGTAGGAGAAAGTTGGTGGGGGGGGGGGGGAGCATTCTGAGGAGGGCAAGCGATTATAGTCATCGTTGGATTTTCGTAATTTGGTGGATTGGCGACTCAGCAAGAGTCTATTTCTCATATTACTATTCACGAGGTTACGTGACAAAGTGGTTGTCATTGCTTCAAATGAAATTTTCACAAATTTTTCATCTAAAAAGCTATCTTAAAGGCATTACCAATTGCAGATGAATCTAAAACCCATCTTTAGTGCTTCAAAATAGTTCTTACGTAAATGTGAGTTACATTTTACATTGTAGGGATAGAAACAACCAATGTAAAAATGTTGATCAGTAAGTCTATAATCAGTGTTAGATAGTGGTTAATAAACAAAATGTGAAAAATGATTAATAGAATTGATTCTTGACTAAACCGTTTATGTTATGGTTTATTGAGAAAAATATTGATAATCTTAATATATTTTAGGGTTTATTGCAAAATGTTTGTATGTTAGGATGTTTTGTGATACAAATGACCTACACATATATAATGCATCAAATGTGATAACTCACACATTTCTTTAATCACTGCTCCCAGTGGTAAACAATGCCTTTAAATCATCGTTTCTACACTGAGCAATGCATGAGCAGGAGGCCCAAGTTTGGAATGTTATACCTTATGCCTATATACACAAGTAGTGGAGAGTAATCATAAGGCAGGGCTGCACACTAACCCATTTTTTCTACTGGTCCGACCTGTCTGTCGGACCAGTGGGTACCCAGTTTTCACTTGTTTTTCTGGTCCATTCCTGAAAAAAGTTACTGGTCAGCGACCATCAGACCAGTGCCAGTGTGCAGCGTTGCATAAGGCTTGCCCGAATCTGGTAGATTTTGGTAAGAAACTTGTAATGTGTGCATGAAGGAAATTTACCAGCCCAAACCGCAAGTACATGTATACTAATTATCCCATCTTAACAAGTAAATTTCTAGAGTGAAAAATCTCAAGGTAAAAGCAGTTTGAAATGGTCATTGTCTGTTGTATAGTAAGGAATAATGCACATTTCTCTTTGAAGGGAAAGGGGAATTTTATGAGTCTACATGCTCTCTAGAAATAAGTTTTTTTTTTTTTTTTTTTTGTTTGATTTAAAACTTTGTAGACTTTTGTGTAATATAACAGTGTTGTTTTTTTTTCATTCCGAAGTTTATTTATTACAATTGATCTGCTAGCATATGTAGAGTTAATGTATCTTTTCAGGCATGATATGGTTGCCTGCTTTTTGTTGTGAGTTTCACCATCGAGATCACAAAATCTTGCCAGCTAGGCTCTAATTACAGTGTATGTTCATAGAGTCCTAGATTACAGTATTCAAAGTGATTGAAAGATGTCCTAGTGTGGAAATACCTGAACATTGATGCATTTACACATAGGTGCTATAAATCCCCACTAACAAAGAGATCCCAGAAAAACTATATTTTCTGTTATAATTTGTAGTTTTCAAGTGCCAAAACATATTTTGATGTCTCTCTGTATTGTCTTTTAATTTAAAAAAAAAAAAGGTGAATTTGCAAAATTATGCAGATGTTTAACATTAAGGTTAAAGAATGATTCCAAAGCTGTCAGAGTGTGCAAATGATTCATTCATGTATTTACAGTACTTGGTAAATTTTTTCCTCCAAGGGGACGCAATGCTAATATTGATACAAACTTTTCAATACAAGCCAAAGATTAGAAACAGCTTGGACAGAAATACTTAATGTAAAATGGATTGTCATTGCCCTCTATACTATACTAGAAAAAAAAAAAGTTTACTAAATTAGAGCCATATCTCAAAACAACTGGAAATTTGCCTGTCTCCATGGAATTTTTGCAAATATCTATATTTCGTGACCTGACCGACCCCCAGCACGCTAGCTATTCAGCACTAAACCTCCATTGGGATATCAACACACCTTACATTGATAACTTCCAAGTTGACAGTGAACGTGATGCTATGCGTGTTGCCTCATGACCTTTGACTCCGTATGTCAGACGCAATCAAATTTCTCACTCATATTGAATATAGGATTTCCTTCTCTTGGCGATATGCAGAAATTATATGTCGAGCTTGCGTAAAATGCAGCACTGCATTGGTCAACATTTAGAATTGATATCACATTTCTCATCGAGAAAGGCAATTTTATGAAATTATTTCTGATTTTCTTGTGATGAAATATCAATTTAAATTCCATATTTAATGATATTGCTTTGAATTGAAAATTACCCATTCATAGGAAATGTAGTGAATTCACAGACATCGTAAAGCAAAAGGTGACTTTTAGCTCACCCCTCCCATATAAAAAGCCCCCCCCCAAAAAAAAAAAAAAAAAAAAAAAAAAAGAGAAGAAAAGGAAATAGGCTCGTGTAAAATAATGCTGGAATAACATGATTTCAGTGGATTAACCCATTGAGGACGAGGCCCGAGTATACACGGGCAGGATTTGTGGTAGACCCTACGATGTATTGCAGGCAAATTCCAAATGGTGGAAGATGACTTTTGAGGCCTCTGAAAACCAATGTTACCTCTGTGCAGTTTTATAATGTGTAATATTCAAATTGAATGCAGACTAAAGTAGATCAAACAGCAGAATGGAAAGGAAGGAGAACAAAGCTCTGCAAAACAAAACAAGTTGTAAAGATTAAAACTTTGTAAAAGGAGAGCAGGGGATACTTGTTTACTGATACTGGGTATGTGGAAATTGTAGGATAGGAATAGTTTCATATCTCCCATTGCAAAGGTGAAATGTGTAACAAACCTGTGCAAAAAATGTTTATTCATTTGTGTGTACAGTACATAATGTTCAATTTACCAATGAAAATGAAAATGAAACAGTGTTGAATAGATCGACAAAGTGTAGTATTCTTCGTAAATGAAGCATGTTTTCAGTAATAGCTCAAACGGTTATTTCAAAGTTCCTTGCAAAAATCATGTTTGTTGTGAAATACATGCGGGCATATCTATAAACAAGTTCTGACAATGCTACCAAATATCCTGAGGTCTCCATGTGGTACAATAACCACAGCCTTGCATTTAATCCAGACTTGGCCAGTGTTCACGACAAAGGAAATCAATATCTGACCAGTCAATCTTCAGTCGCCTTTCAGGCATGTAGGAGAACATTTTGTTCGTCTTTTAGGAGCTGTAAAGGCAGAGCAGACCCAATCCCTCCGGGCGTCTTTGTTCCCAGTTAATGCCTTGTTCAGTGAAAGGAGGAGATTACAGTTAGCATTAGTAGCAGACACAGAATGCCAGCTCTCCCGTCTTAAATGATTGTCAAATTGATTTGAAATGTAAAGAAATCAATGAGCATGAGTTCTAACCTCTCCCAGTATGAGTAAGGATCGGGAAGGTTGGGGATGGGGGGAGTGAGTTAAGACAATAGGAGGAGAAGGACCTTGAATGCCTTTGTTAACCACTTGAATGTGAAACGGAACTCTCTTTTAAGTCCCCCCTCCCCCCCCCCCCCAAAAAAAAAAAGAAAGAAAAAAAGAAAAAAAAAGGAAGATTAGGAACCCAGAGACTAAGTTTTAGAGGAAAGGGATTTAGGATGGTAGCAAGGTTGTTTGGAATTACTGTATGTATAAGCCCCATATTTTCCAGTTTTGTACTTAGGATTTTTTTTTTTTCAAAAGAGAAAGTTGATTTGTTCTTCATTCATGTAAATAAGGGAAGACAACTTAGGCTATACCTTTAAGTCAACTTCAGTGAAAGGGATGAAACTCCAACAGCAGTAATGGAAATGAAACAGAAATGGGATAAAGTCTTAATATGGTGTAAGTTCCACATGTTTTCATGATAGTCTTATTGGTGATGATCAAATGTGCAAATTAAGATTTAGGTTATGCAGGGTTGCACACTATTAAACCCATTTTTTCTACTGGTCCAACCTGTCTGTCAGACCTGTAGGACTCAGTTTTTCCATTTTTTGTGCTAGTCCATTTCTGAAAAAGTTTCTGGTCTGACAAGTGATTTTTACTGGTCAGGGACCATCGGACCACTACCGGTGTGCAGCATTGGGTTATTTTGATGTAGCTCTCTTCTGAGGTGGCGATGCTGAGAAAGATAGCATTCACAGCTGAATGGCTAAAAAACAAAACAAAACAAAAAGGCTTTTTTTTATCATTATCTTAAAAGTATACTCATGTATTTTTGTAATAATATCACATCTTTTGTTATAATGGTACTTACAGTAAACGAAGAATACATGGCAAAAAAACCCCCACTTTTATGATCAGCCTGATTCAAATGGGAATGCTTGCTGCTGTGTCACCCCAAGAGTTATGTTTAATAGCCCATGAGAATTTTGCAGTATTGGCACCCACGAAAGAAGAATACTCTAGAAATGAACTTGCTAAAAATGCTATCCTCTCATCACAACAGTCTCAGCATCTGCTCCTGAAGACAAGAATTGTCTCAATCTTGCACTGAAGAACAACATAGGTACCTACATCATGGAATATCATTGTGAAGTCGTATTTTTTTTTAATTTGATACCATATGAAATATGTTGTTTTAAGAGAAAACAGAATACCTTGTCCTGTAAACATTATATCACCTCAATTGATTTTAAAAGTACATCTTCTATGAGTGCTTAGAAATGATAGCTGATTTAATAATCATTCAGAACTTCTCTGCATATGAGTAGAAAAAAAAATCTTGTGCATTTTGTACACTAAATTGATGCGCTATCCAACAAAACATCAATAAACATAAATCACTATATAGCTACAACATTTGAATAGAAAAATAACTAGCCTAGCGAGTGAAGTGGGGGGGGGGGGGGGGGGGGAGAAGGAACATGAACAGTAGAGCAAACCATAGCTCTTGACTGCATTTCTCTATGATGCTTATCTCAACACATGAAAACACATTTTCATTACACTGTCTATGCCCGGCTGCCCTGCCAAAAAAGATCCTCATTACCGCATGAGTGAAGCAACCAGTCTATCAATTGGAATGTTACACCATGGCTGCTTCGATAATTGAGGGACAAAGTGAATCTTTTGCCTCCCACTGAGGTATCCAGGGGCTGCAAATTACAAGAAAATGTGGAGTTATTGATCCAGGAACCAAGTGTACACATCTGATGAATAGAACCAGTTTGTGCATAGTCAACATGGGTATAGTATACTTGTGAGCATACACAAAGTATACCCACACTCTCACACATATAATGCAAAATTCAGCATTCACTGATTCAAATCAGACAAGCAACATCAGATGTAGTGAATAAAACTTTGAGCTGAGGATTGACTGTGAGACTCATGAAAGAATGACTGTAACATGAATTGCAATTTCCAGCATGTGTTTATTTTTTTGAGTAAATCAAATCCACACATTGCAGCAACATTTTATGCATGAATGGAAATGTCTTGATGTGATTGACAGCTAGGCCTAAGACAAACTACATCCTGAAGTCTTCATGAATCATGGGTTTTTATTTCAAAGGAGAGGTATAATTAGTTTGAATAGATACCCCAAGTTTCAAAATACCACCTGATACCCTCGAAGGTATTAGTGTAACCATGGACCTAATAGGGTCCATGGTGTAACCTAACATGGTTGGGTGACAGAAAGAGAGCTGGGAGGGCCAAAGATGAGATTTATGGAAGTGGTTAGAGAAGACCAGAAGGTGATTAAGGGTGACATTAAATATCTCTAGGAGGGTGCACATGAGCGATTAAAGTAGAAAACAGTGGTCTGTATTGGACCACTCGAGGAAAGCATCTGAAAGAGATATCTGAAGACAGTAGAAGTAGTATTAGAAATGGTACTGAGTAATAGTAGAAGTGATGCAAGTAGAAGTGGTGGTAGAGCAATTAACCAAGGGTGGTATTTCTAAATACTGTCAGCTACAAAGGATATATTGTTTCTTCTTTGTGTGTATATGTGTCTGTGAGTGCTAAACTGTCTTGTTTTTACTTGATACGATTTTGCAGACACCCACATTGGGGCTCAGTACCAAGCACCTGAAGTAGCAGCCCAGGGCATATCAGAAAAGGTGAGAACATTTACTCTTTGGCTTGATACTGTGGTACAAATGATGTAAAGTGACTGGAAAGTAAAGTAGAACTCACTCTTAAGATATGGTAGAGCAATGAGTTCTTTCAGTTTGTATTACAATTGGCCAAATGTGGGTCTTGCTGTGCACTGCACAGTTCAGCAAGAATGTATAGCAACTAGGTTGTATGATCATTTATATTCTGACTAGTTTGATGCATGATATATCTCATGACTTGTCTCATTCGTTGATTACAAACTTTCCCAGTTTGTATTTTCATTAAAGAAAGAGAGGAAAGCATGTAACAAACATGGGCTAAATCAGATGAGGGACCTTTGACTTCTGATAGTCTTTATGGTTAATTGTGTGGCAAGCTGTGAGCATATTTTTATGAATTTAATATCATCAAGTTTAGTAGCAAAAGGGCATTGAACAGCATTGAGTCTGCATAATGGTTGTTTTTAGTGCCCTTCTGCCTCTGAAACTGGCAATGTATGTTGGCCACGTTTTCAGTTTACATTATCTTGGATAGTGGTAGATTAGAGGATGAGCTTACATCTGTCATGGCACTCAATAATTGGTGGAATTAAAAACTGCTGTAGCGCCCTCTTGCTGTGCTGTTGACACACGCACACACACACCCACACAATGATTATATATAGCAACGGAGTTGGCACGGGCCGTCATCTCACCTGGAACTGGGCATCGATCCACGTTAAGGGAAACCTTATGATCACTCGGCTATGTCCCCGATTCATCCCGGGCACAATACCAGCGAGTTTTGCCACTGCCATCCAGCGCTGCGCTATTGATCTGCAAGGACCCGCGTCACTTCGTCTTGTCCATTGTATTGCGCCCAGCCACACAAATGGATGAAAACACAACAAAGTTCTGCTGTGCTATAAAGTCTAATCCCTTTGCATCTTTCCCTTGTTTTCCCACTCTTTTCACCCAGGAATTGGTAGATGTTTTGACCATCGACCCAAAATGACTCTCCCATCAATTAGTAATGAGGTAGAAAGTTATGTGAAGAAACATTTTCTTTCTGCAAGCTGGCTCACATTCTTGCTTCAGACATGCAGTATATAATAAGATCTTAAAAGTGATACTTCAGACTGTGAATTATTAGTGTGCATTGCACAAGACAGTTCTTGAATGTCTTGTAAGCAAATATCACTTCTGAAATGCAGCCAAAAATGACGGCTACGTTACCATTTCAAAACATGACACTGATCTGCTATTCATAGTGTTATTTTTCCAAGTCTATTCTAATATTTCAGAATGTAAAAGTGAAAGACGTTCAAGGACTTTGCTGGATATAATCTGTGTGATCATCTTTGACTAGTCTATTGTGTGATATCAAAAGATATTTAAGTATAAAGTGTATTATTAAAAAAGAACACCTGAATTAATGAAGTGAAAATTGATTTTTTTTTTTTAAGTTGTGATTCTCTCATATAATATTGCACTTTGTTTACATAACATTCGTAATGTATAGAAATTAGAAGTGTATAAATAACTGTATCCAGAGTGTACTGTTCAGTGCAGCATTCATACCTATGTGTACCTTCACCAAAATGTAAGATGCCATAAGTGGAAGATTGTAAAGAATCACTTATAATTTCTATCATTTATTAGTGAACCAAGTGTCCAAAAAGTACTTTAACCCCTCCCTTCTCTTCCCAGAATGCATACATTCATGCTGGCTGTGGTTGTGATGAAATCTGAGAAGAATGCATTGTACAGTCAGCGTGCCATCACAAGGCCAAATATATTTACTATTCTTTACACTGGTACTTCAAGTGCGGGAGTAGACAGTCGGTCAACAGAGCCGTGTCTTGATATATGTGCTCTTGCTGCTCTTTGTCACGTAATTGATTTTTTATGTTCTGCTCAGTTTAATCCCGGGAGTTGTGTTAAGAAGGAGAAGTGTTCAGGTGTATCCATGAAATCTATAGCTCGATGATGCCTGACCCCACAGACTATTCTGTCACTCGTTCATGTGTAGTCAGCACGTTTTACAGAGTAGAGAGTCATTGCCACAAAGGCAAATTTTATGAAGTTAAACAGCTAAAATGGTTCATGCTGCTCCTATAGAGATTTATTAGCTGAACATGGCCCACCTATACATAGTATGATGATTGTATGATAGCACACTGCATCACATACAATTGTTGCAGTATTTGTGAAAAAAGAAATAAACAAAAAGCCACATTTTATAAGCAAATTACCAAGATCTTATATTGTCACTTAACTTATGACTAGAGCACAGTCATGTCTTCAAATGAAGCATTACAGTGTATGTCAGTTCAGATTTTTTTTTTCTCTCTCTCTGCTTATCTTGTATAATATAGCCTGTCTACATCAGTGACAGTCATGATTTGAATAGTTGTGACTCTAGCTCACCCTTAATTCTTGTGCTGGAGACTTTGAACACTCACAAACTTTAGGATACATTTGGTCAAAAATGTCTACACGTGTTTAGTCACTTCACACTTGTGGACCTGTGTTAGTCGTAAGGGAGCATTGACAATTCACTACTTTTTTGGCAGTTTGTATTTGACACTTGCCAACTTTGCCAAGCTTCAAGCCCAGTTTCAGAAACATTCAATTTTGGAGCTGTTGCTATTTAAAGCAAGCTTTCAAGTGGTCCTGGTTTAGCCCTCTTTTTTTTTTTTTTTTTTTGCTGTGCATCAGTGTGTTTCATCTCCTTTGCACCAATTTGCAGATAAGCCCAAGGGGATAATCCATCAAGATCCACTAAATCCACTCAAGAAATGTTTCTTACTGTAGATACTTAAATAGATTCATTGTGAGAGGATTGGAAGGGTTAGTGACTTGATCTTGGACTTGTTTTGCAAATGTTGCCCTCTCACAAGTAATCCACATGCAAAGGAACAGTTAGTTCATTCTATCCTGTAGACTGCAAAATCAGATTATGATTACCTATTTATACTTTTTCCCATCTCCAGTGTTTGGGCAGCACAAAGTTAAAGGACAAGTCCACCTTCATACACATTAGGATTGAGAGAATGCAGCAATATTAGTAGAACACATCAGTGAAAGTTTGAGGAAAATCGGACAATCCGTTCAAAAGTTATGAATATTTTAAGTATCTGCGCTGTCACTGCTGGATGAGAAGACTACTACAGTGTATGATGTCACATGCGTACAACTAAAGGAAAATATAAAGAGAATTTCACAAAACTTGTACTTTTTGAATAAAGTGCACATTTCTTCGACTTGATACTGACGTATGTTAAGGGTAATATTATTCCCCCTACCTTCTGAAAGAGAGAAGTCAAGCGTTCTTTTGTTGTGCGAGAAAAATGGAAATATGTTGAATTTTCTTTATTCTTTCTTTATATCGTTGTACTCATGTGACATCACAAGCTTACTTAGTCTTTTCATCCAGCCGTGACTGAGCAGAAACTTCAAAAATTCATAACTTTTGAACAGATTGTCTGATTTTCCTCAAACTCTCACTGATGTGTTAGAACTATTAATATTGCTGCATTCACTCAACCCACATGTCTATGAAGGTGAACTTGTCCTTTAATGTGATAAATGACATGAATTATTACCGACAGAGTGAAATGAAATGAACCTGTGTTCTTTTCTGCTCTATTGTAGATATCGGTATGACAAGCCATTTTCTACCATTGATAATGATATCCAGAAGTTGTATCCATGTTTCACTTTTTCTTTTTGTTTTGTTTTTAAAAATCTGTATTGTACTTGTTTGTTTGTTTTTGTTTGTTCGTATGGATCCATTTCCCTGTGACTGTCATCTTGATGCATGAGTCAAATGATTTATACTATGAGCTCTCTATACTATGAGAAAAGTACCTGGTACTGCGTATCACGCATTTGTACATGTTTCTGTCTGAACTAGTGTAAATCTGCTTAGAACTGTAATAGTAACTGTGTAGCTTCTAATCTTACTATTCAACATTTGCAGGAAGGGGGGGGGGGGCGGTGGTGTTTGTATTTACCATGTAAGATGTTGCAGGCTAAATGAGAAATCAAGTTTGTATTTAAGAAGGTTGTAGGGGATAATCTTTAAGCATTTCATTGTCTCAGGTCTCTGTTCTTTTTTTTTTCTTTTTTTTTTAGAAATGAATTGTCAGAAATGATACAAATCATCCGGACTGTCCCAAGCATTATACCAAAGTACAGTGTACTACTTGTTTATTTGTTTGTTTTTGTTTTATTTCAATGTTGGTAATTTCAACTTTGGTAAAAATCAAAACTAATGAAATTGACTGGCAATGAGTGATTATTTTTTCATTGTTTCAATTTCAATGAAATATCATTTGATCCTCCATGTATCATATTACAATTCTTTTAACTTCTCTTTTTGTATTCCGTGTGTATGTGGGTTTGGAAATTGCAAAGCACGATGTAAGATTTTGACATAGGAGTTGCATTTTCTTCCTCAGTGACCTGATTTTACATATAAATGAATTTTTTTTTTTTGCTACACTGTAGTTTACACTGAGGAGCTGTACTTAACCATGCGACTAAATGTGTACTGTACTTCAGTTTGAGCTTATACTTTCAGAATGTTAGCTATAGAACTGAAAGTTATCATTACCTCTATACCAGTCCGTAAACCTGTACCTATTAAATTCTGTGGCATGCTCTAAGGAGTACATCAGTATCAAGGCTGCACTATTTGTTACAACCTTTTATCCACCTGTTGTGCACAACAATCTCCATTATTGTTGGTATTAGTGGCCAGGGGATGAAATACTCCCAGCATGGTTATGCAGATGAGCTTCTTTCGTTTTACTAGTCTCTTCTGTCCTAGTCCTTAGTCGCATATTTTTGGTTTAGTCGTCTCAATAGGTATTGTTTTGTTTCGTTGTTCTCTGGTCATGCTGTGCATGATACTGTTCTCTCATGACTTTCCCATCAATCTTTTGCAATATCCCATTCAGCAGTCTGTTGGATAGTGTTGTGCAAAGAAAAAGTTGCCTGAAAATCAGAGTGGAGCATCAGATAGTATATGACAGATTAGAATCACTGTCATCTAATGTGGAACAGATAGCACAAAAGGTAAGCATTTGCATTGTGATTTGAAGTTATTTGACCTGAAATCATATGACAACGAAAGCTGTTAAAAGATCAAAAGACTCTTGTGAGATTTGAAGAGGCCCCCTCACTCAAGCTCAGAAAATATGCTGGTGACTGTTCAGCCTCCGCCTATCTGTTGTCTCCCTTTTTTGGTATCTTGGCTGGTATCCAAAGAACACAGTCTAGAAGTCAAGACTATTTGAATCCACAACTTGTCTCATCCTTTCTCATCAGATGTATTCACCTCTATGCTTGGGTGATTCCACTATTCAACCTCCCCCAATGGGCTCACATCACACAAAATCCCATTCCCCCTTTCCCTGTCACCCCCCCCCCCCCCCCCCTCCACTTTGAATGTCTGCCTGTCAGTAGGTAGGCTGGTTCAGTCAACAAGTGGTAGTTAGTCAACCGTCCTCGTTTCACAGAGAGATGGGTAATGAGACAGGGGAAGGTACAACGAGAATAAAGGAAGAGGAGTCCCCCACTCACGCCACTGAATAGGCTTTCTGCTGACGATGGGGGTGCGTTGCGTGGGCATTCACTCGCAGAATTAGGAATGAAGGATGTGACGCTGGTAGTGGAACTGAGTTGCGGGCTCGGGATGTTTTCTGCCCCAAATCGCGGCCATCATGGCTGCTTTGTAGAGTTTGGAAGTTGATGAGTGATTTGCGAGCAGTGACATGCACTATCAAAGTCCAACTTCATAAAGCAGAGAAAGTTGGAGAACATCACAACTGCTGTGGCAGGAAGTGGCCAAGTGTGGACAAGCACCGTGGAAAGATTACTGTAAACATTGTTCAAGAATATCAGTGATCATGAGAAGATATAGCGTGGATTCATAGCAAATGGAATAACAAGTGATCTTTAAATTTTTTTCTGAGGTGAGTAGTAGGCCTACAAGTGTATGTAACAGAACTAACACTGTCACCTACTGTCGCACACCCATCTCAGTTTAGCTTCATGGATAAGCTGCTATTGGGATTATAATTTTCTTCAAGGTTCTAGGTTCAATATATACTGCATAGGTTTATGTTGCATGGTTTGTCAGAAAGTTCCTACTAACTTGTCAGAAAGCAAAAACTTTTGTGTATATTTTTCCTGTATCATGAAATTCTGTCACCTGGTAGCTTTGAAAAAAAAAATATACATGAAACAAAGATTTGATCACTTTTGTTATTTTAGTGATGATTCAATAGAGTTTTGTATCGGTTGTAAAACTTTGAATGCTTGTGCCAAGTTGGGGATTGCATTCCCACCCGCTGCTCTTTGCGTGTTCAGCTGTATTGCCTACATGTCATACGCTTACAACCTGTATGTTTGTATTCATGTGGCACCCCGGCGAAGTACAATGTACATGGTGTATATGCTAGTAGTAGTATTGATTGGTCCTTGTATACAGTATAGGACCTACAAACTGTGTATCAGATGTACAAACTATACATTGTACAGTGTACATTCCAGTACATGAAATGATTTGGCATGAGAGAAAGAACAAGAGTGCATGAATGTGCAATTTTTGTGAAATGGTAAAATGGATGAATTACATGGCAGCATGTAGCACAGTAAATAGTTTCCTTCCGATTTTACATCAGTTCGAAAGTGCACAAAGCATTGCATGCTAATGCAATAACCCTAATACAGAAGGACATATTGCTGTCAACTGTGTGGTTCAAAACATGAGGGTGGTTTATTTTAGCTGTATTAGAATGTATTCCATGAAGATGAAACTGTTTGAATGGAACTAGTAAATATAGAAGCAATAAAACCATGTGCACATGAACAAAATTGGACAGATTTTATGAATATCAGCAAAGTTTTTGAGTCAATCGTTCATCTATAAAATCAGAGGGATGTTGTCCTGTTCATTCTGTTTTGATGTTTTTCCCATCAAAATCATCCAACCAACTTTATTCATTATATTCATGAAATCCTATTGCAAAAAAAAAAAAAATGATTTCAAAAACAAAACAAAGCAAAACAGAACAGATCTACCTATTCAGAGTTGAAGATATATATTTTTTTTGGGGTCAAATAATGCTTTTATAAACTACTTTGTATCATTCAACCTTCCTGTGTGGCGAATTAGGACTTAATTAGACACATGAAATACTGATTTATTTAAAAAAAAGACTGGTTGTGATAACATGATTCTAGTTGAGTAACAACGGAAATGTGAAATATTAGCCAGAAAGGTATGACAACAGTATGGCAGTCTGAGAACATATCTGACCATGGTTTGCTACATAATGTTTTATAGACAATCAGGCTATAGCAGTATCCATTGGTCTTCCGTGTGAGAGTGAATCGCATGCATCGACTATCAAATAACACTATCCATACCCACTACTGAACAGGAGGGCTCTTCATCAACAATTAGATTCCTTTGCATACTCAGAAATCATTTTAATCTTTTGAAATAAGTACTTCAAGACAACACATATCTTGTCAAATTGCGTCAGCCAGACAAGTTTCTAGGTAGACTCTTTTGATGTAGTCCAAGCAAATTCCAAATGTTTGAAGATGAATTTTGAGTGGAACTAAGTTGTGCTCTCAAATCATATGAACAATCTGTGAATGACTAAATTTACCTTATTCAATTTGTCCTACAGACAATTAAAGTGTCATAATTTACACCATTCCAAATAGTTTACTGACATGGCGATATTTGCTTGTAATATACAGTATCTGTAGATGCTGACAACATTTTTGCAACAAGTTTTGCATGCTTGATTGCTTTGAATCGATTTAATCAACATTTTACAGCTCAGTCCTCAAAGTAATAGGGCCATTCATGCTGATGGTAAAAATGGCAAGATTCAAAAAAATTGTGCCATTGCAGTGAAAGTGGGCAACTGTACCAAAATCCACCTGTACCAAAAGCCTTAAACAGTGCTAGAAAACTTGTACAACAGAGTTTGAATAGTCTAATGTCACATACAGTTTGCTGTCTTGGTTTCCGATATGAACCATCACATTGCTTATCACATGACTTCCGTTCAATGTTTAGATTACTCCCCGCAGCTACCACTTTATGGTGTTGCTAGCGGGTCAGGCTACAGAACATTACTTAAATAGAAGTCAGTATACATGGCGAGCTACATTGTAGTTGCGGGATGCATTTAGGGGAGCAAAAACATGCAATTTTTCTCCAGTCCTACATACTGTGAGTTTTTGATGCTCTGTTAAAGAAAATGCAGAATTGTAGAATGTCTTTACACTGTATCTCGGTGAGAATTAGCCCTATGTTTAGAATTGAGCCCAACTGATGTTAAAAGGCATCCTTAGTGGAAGTTCTAGTAACCACAGAGGATTGATGGTGACCAAAAATTTTTATCTATCAAAAGGTCATTGGTAGAGTATATATACCGAAAGATCACCCATCTGTGGCAAGCGGAAAGGCAAGATACCAACTTACGTAACCCTCTAATTAAAGGAGCTCAAGCAGAGCTATTATGACATAAGAAATGGACTCACTTCATACAACTCTATGTCCCGTGCCCTGTGGTGGACAGAGAGCTGTAATTAAGTCTCTATGTGTAATGCTTATGTTAAGTAGTAAGCTCTAATTGGCACAAGTCAAGAGATGAATGCTGCAGTATTGTGTACATTGCATTAAAGGGATGGTATAGTTTTGGTTCAGGTGGGGATTAAGTGTTTTTACTTTTTGCGAGATAATTAGAAACCACTTATATGAAATATTAAAGAGCATGCAATTCAAAGAGAAATCAAAAGTTCATTTGATGAAAATAAGTTTTGAAATGACTAAGATATATTAAAATATAAAGCAAAACATAGTAGTCTTAATAAAAGGTGGGATCCACCTTTGATTAGGACCTCTTTGTTTTTGGATATCTCAGCCATTTTCATCAAATTAGATTCTAATTCCTCATAGCATTGTACACCCATTAATATTTCATATAAGTGGTTTCTAATTATTTCACAAAAAGTTAAAAACTGAATCCACATCTCAATCAAAACTATAATATACTGTCCTTTTAATGGTGTGTAAAATACAGTTTGAATGTGTACATTTCCTGGGCAGGCATTTAGTTGCAACCTTACTATGCAGAATGAGATCAAATATTGCAAGTAGCCATATGGTATTTGTTTGTTTGTTTGTGAAACATTTTTTTGTTGTTGCAAAGTGATGGGAATATCTTGTTATGAATACAACTGTATTTGGAAAATCTCTAGCCAAATACCGGCAAAATAGCTTCTTAGAATAGAAAAGTTAACAGCATAGCAAGACATTATGTTTTGAGTATTTTTTATCAATGTTCAGAATCATCAAAAGTGAAATGCATAGCAAATGAATGATAAGAAATTTTTAATATAGAAATACAACAGTGGAAGTTAGAAATACAAAATACCTACATAATTACAATATACTTGTGCAGATTGTATGTTGCATACAAACAACTCAAATCTCAGTCCAAATGAGGTATTTGAGTGTATTTATCTATTTCTGTGTGCAGTCAAATCTAATGTACTTTATATGCCGAATATTTTGCAAGGTTTTTATTTCCGTGAATTTTGCGAGTCAGCTGTTATTCACGGAATTAAAGACACGTGGAAATATTAACTCTGATCCATATGTGAATGTGACGTTCGTGTATTATATTTCTCTGTTCAGTACTGGACTCCATAATCGCGAATTTAACCACTCGCGAAATTGTCGGGAAGTCTTGATTAGCGAAATATTTAGACTGGTGAAATATATGGCATATACATATATACAGTATTTGTGAGAATTTGCTACTATAAGTGAGGCCAGCATCGTATCAGTGAAGTTACATGAAACCAAATGCAGCATAAATATTTTTAACATGCATGTACTTTACACCTGTACCAAGGATTTACATGACACCAACCATCTTTTTCCTTTCCGGATGCCCTCACGGATGCCTTCACGGATGTCCTTTATACATACATGTACATGTAAAGTATGTTCCCCCTAAAATCGACTTTTACAAGAAAGTCCTATGTCTGATATTATACAAAGTGTAATCTTCTTGCGAAACTGTGCAGGTATCAGGATCCAAGTAAGTGGAAGAAAGAAAAGCCATTAATTCTTGTTCTTTGGCAACAATTTAAATCGTGATCATGCTTCCTATATAGCTTTAACTAGCGTGTGGATTTTCCAGAATTGGCCAGTATACAAACGTTCAGTACAAACACCTTGACAAAAGCACATTCAACAATAGCGACCTCTGCAGCAGTCACTGAGGGAAAAGATACAAAGGAAAGGAAATCAATTGCGGCATTCCTTTGACACTTAATTGAACTTGTCGTGTTCACCTTGTGACAGCATGGAATAGCTATTTCTGCGAATTATCTGACACAGTTCGAACCTCTATGCACCTTTTTCAAAAATGCATCTGCAAGCGTTGTTTGTTTAGTCTTTATTATAGAAGTAATTAGGATAAATGAGAGTCTTTATTTGGAATTCAAATCATGTGTAATTTGAAAGGCCTGAAGAATGCATGTCCGCGTAGGTGGCTCCTATTTTAAAGGGGGAGATTAAGCGTGCTGGGAGGAGTAATCAATACTCTGAGCCTACTTGTCTATACCGTATGCAATGGAGTCTTTGAAGTTTCATGCAAGTGATACTAATTATGAAGACTGAGGTAAGAGCCTTGCTTATGGTGAGAGGAGGTAGCCATGGATCTTTTATGACACAAAGGGGGCTTGATTTTGTTATTTTGCGCTACCTGGAATAACGGAAGCATGAGAGAAAGGGGCACTTGTAATTGGAGAGAAGCAGTTCATTTAGCTAGGGCGTCTGCCATGGTTTGTGATGCAGTGGTATACTCTCTTTACTTTCCGTTATTCACTCTCGGGAAAGCAGTCCTTTATGTGTTTCAGATGCAAAAGATCAAGATATGCTGTCTAGTCCAAGGGCATTGTATCTCTGATATTTGCTCATTAGACTGTTTCTGTTGTGCATTAAATTTCATGAACTTGTGTTTTCCTACAGCCTATAGTACTATGAACCATTTTATTCAAATGTTCTCTCCAAGTAAGTTTCATAGTTGAGAATTCACATAGCGTTCATCAGTTGTTGCTAGGTACGGCAAACCTCTTTAAGCTTTGTGGTTATTCAAGTTGGCATCTCGTAGACTCAGAGACTAGGTGGTGATCTGGTGGAGACTCAAGTCCCACTGGTCATGGAATGGTTGCAGACTTTGACATCTACTGCAGACTAACCTGGTATCCAGAAAGTTGCAAGAAAATGGAAAGAGTTCAATATTTTTGGAGACTTTTTCCAGGCCTCAGCTGCTCTCAGATATTCCGCGATGTCTCCGCAATATCTCCTCAGTAGCGGCCAAGTTGCTGTGATTAATTCTATGTACAAGTCTCAAGACCTTGCGGAGACCCATTGGTGACCTGCCGAAGACTTTGTGGAGACATCTCCGTGATTGAGAAGACTTCAGAGACTTCTTGGCAATGTTGCGGCAACGTCTCCACCACTTCCGAGGGAATAAGCTGTCACCTTGTTTGAAGATGTCACATGCGTCGCCCTGGCGTCACCTTTAATAGTGAGAGCTTGTGCCATGTTTTGGTCTTTCGAGTCGCACTAGTCACGGCGATGATAGGCCCTTTGGGTGATCTTTTGTGAACAGAGGACACATAGCATTTGAATACTGAAACCTCTATCATTCAGTTCACCTGATTCTGCTGTATTCATCAAAACCAATGGAAATTAATTTGGTGTACAGTATGAAATGAATATAGTGAAAGTTACAAATGCCTACCTGTGGCATTGCACTGCAAGCAGACAGGGTCTCTCTAGACTTGTGTGGGCACTCCACTTATTGCCGAATAAGAAGGTGAGAAAGCAACGTTTTGAAACTCACCCAAGGTGCCTTGTTCAGGAAAAGAAGGTGACTTGCTGAAACTTGCTGTAACTTGCAGAAACTGGTAATGGCAGTATTCTGGAAGTGGTGATGTAGATTTGCAAACATCAGTTTTGGCATTCTTCATGGTGTAATCATGCAGTACAGGTAATTTGATCATTTGGATATCATCTGAGATGCAAACTGTTACTTTTTGGCAGTATTTTGTACTGTTGTTTTGTGGTATTTTTGCCATTAATACTGAAGTTTGTAAAGAAAATGCTACTTTTTGAAATTAAATCACTAGGCCCATTTACACTTGCTTGGAAAAATCACGATTTTTCTAAAATCGCCACATTTGGGTGTAAGTTGCTAAGCAACTACACCCAAACGCCCTCGAAACATCGCCAGAAAAATCGCCAGCCGGAGTGCGATTTTTTGAAACTTCGCGAAGTTTGAGGCGAAGTTAGCGAGTGTAAACCCAAGCCGCAGAAATATCGTGATTTTTCATCACGTGACTTTCGGTATCGGATTGCACCGGGAGTTTACGCGCGCTCCCCTCTTTGGAACGTGTAGAGAGTACGTCGGTCACTGGCCAGAGTACTACACACACGGCATAGACAGCTGTGTACAGGTCTAAACGGCCGATCCTCGATCGGCTCGTGGTCTCTCACCTCCCTCTCCCTGATGAAACTAGTACGTGAAAACTACTACATAGCAAACTTGAAGTTCTCCAACCACGTATCATCACCCCATGACGAGTTAACAAAATTATGTTCTCCCAGAAAATGCGTTGATTCAGATTGTGGGAGTGCCCGTACTGCTCTCGATATACATTGTTTGTGGAATACAGGAGTACGTAACAAGTGTGAGTTCTTGCTGTCGCCTGATAAAATACCAGTCCTAACTTCCAAGTCCTACTTCTCACTTTCGTCATATCGGCAAAATTTCATGATCCTCCTGAATGCTGCTGTAGATGAAGTTTTACACACCTACTACGTATGTGATCTAATATAGCAAGCTCTATAGTTTTACCGTAAGTAAACAGTCGCGAGAAGCACAAATTTATGTGTGCATTGTACTGATAAAAAGCCCTGCTCAACATTCCAACCAGCTGGCTGTGATCAAAATACGTGTATACTGTATACTGCACTGCAGTGAAAACGAACAGAATAGCGCGCGCTTCCACTCAGCTGCCGTGTTGAAAAGAGGTAAATTACGCATGCGCACTACCGACCAAAAAATCGCGATGTTTCGTGTGAAGCTCAAACTTCGCATGTTTTTGCGCAAGTGTAAACGGTGGACCAAAATATCGCGATTTTAAAAATCGCGATGTTAGTAAGTGTAAATGCGGCTACTATTATGTCTATTTGCAGGAAAAGGACAAATTTGTATTCATCAAAAGTATGCCTTTTCAGCCCTCAGAATATTTCAGTGCAGTTCAAAAGGTCTGCATCCCTGCATCATTGTTGTTGTCGTCGTCGTCATCGTCATCATCATCATGGTTGTATTTGAGCAGTAGTGTTGAAGTATATGCCCACCTGTCGCATCATAGACCTCTATTCTGCACTGTGGTTCACTGGAGTAAATTGGTTCTTCCCATTTAATTTTTTTTCTTTTCATATTAGTGCAAATTTAAACAGAATTTGTCGTTGCTTGGAAACATCATGCCCAGCCACTTCTGTCAATTGCTGTGAATTGGAAACAGTTTATTTTGATACCCTCTGTTACACATCGCTGGACAGAGATAATTGGAAAGGAAACTCGGCAGTTTTATGTTCCTCGGGGCATTGATCCTGCGCTGAAACGATCTTTAGGATTTCAGCATGCATGCATGGATTACAAGCTTCTCTTGAGTAGTTGCCATTGTGAAATGAATGTTACCACAATGCATTTGTTCAGTAGGTTGATTCCATGATATGATCGCTCAAGCAGGTCGTTCGTATTCACATTGAGTGTATTCTCAATGTACTTTGCGGTTGGATATTTGCTACTGTCTCGGAACATTTTCAAGGCTACCTCAATAGCTCAGCTAAACTCATCTGTTAAAATTGTGGAAGGAGCAACTGTGCTTTGTATTTTCTCTGGTAGAAGTAATAACATCTATAGGGTTCACTACAATCACACAAATATGATGACTTGCAAGATTACAAAGCCAGCAAATCTTAATGTGTCATGTTGACAATGTTACATCCTTGATGTTTTTGTACCTAAATGACTCAACTGTCAGAAAGCTTTCAACTGGCAATCAAACTTGGAATATATGCTTTCAACTGGCAATCAAACTTGGAATATTTGAACTCTCTATTGATAACATTTTGTGGTTTCTGCATGTTGTGACAAACTGGCACTCAAAAAGTCATCAGATGTTGTTATTCAATAGAAATTTATGTGAAATGATTGGAGCAGTCTCAATGAATGCCCAGGTATTGATTAATTTTGCTATTTATTCATTTTATGTTGAAGAAGCAATAATGTTTACTACTACTGGAAAACAATTCTGAATATCCAATTGCATGTCTGCAATTATCATGACATCTATACCTGTACTTCATGAAACCACTACCACCACCAATAAAACGAGACATGAAAACTCGTCACATTGAGGACGAGTTAGGTGATACGCTTGTGGTCATCAGATGACAGTCATCTGTGATCGACAAAGAAAAGAATGTGATATAGGCACCTTGAAGTTATATTGAGCGTGCATGCGAAACCGTTTCTGTAACCACTCGGCCACGGGTCATCCACGGAAATGGTAAGACAAAAAAACAACAACAATGTATTGATATAACGGGGGGAAAGTCAATGCCCACTCAACTAACGTGGCCGTGTGAACATCTATTGCATTGCTAGACGGAAAAGCGGCCTTGTAACGACTGAGGTCGCTATGCCATTTCTGGCAACTTGGGAAAAATACGTCCCGCAGACATAAAACCTATAATCGGCTGGTTTTGATACCTTGCCTTTAATCACAATTTTCAGTGTAATGACGTCATCAAATTACAAAACAATGACATGGTCTTGAAAGAAAATTGTTCAAAGTACAACACCTCAGTCGTCGTCATTACATACTATGATCGGTTTGACAAAGTCAACCTGCAAAATTTTGCTGCAGTCGAAGCAATGTGGTCTCCAACACACAAAAAAGAGGGATATGGCCTGTGTGTGTGTCTGTGTGTGTGTATAGGTGCGTTTATATACGAATGTGATTTCTACATGGACGAATATGTAATACAAAATTGAAGAAAAAAAACAGTAAAGTAGCTAAGTATTTTGTTTCGTGATCTTGTGGGGTTCGAACCCGCAACCTCAAGTCTCTGAGACGTCGCCTTTAACCACTCGGCGACACGTCTCGACGGGAAAATATGGGGAACGTTATGGACTTGATAGACAGTTGTTCAGTATATAACACATTCATCGTACGTTGTCAGTTTGCTATTGACATGACGATCTACCACATGAATATGAGGCAGGCATTAGTACCTGTATGAAATTATTATAGGCATGGTTATCAAATTGCCCTAAAATATCCTTATAATTGCCTTATTTTTACACACAGTTACGCTATCCCTTTAAACTCGTCACAGTTTAATTAGAATCATTAACATCATACATTAGTACCATATTCAGTTCCATAGCTGATCACGTTTGCTAATCAATTAAGAGTAATTGTCTAGAATGTGTCATATGGCCAACCTGTATACACACGTATATACACACACACAATGCTAAATGTATGTATCAAACATCTGTAATACAGCTTTGAACTAACTATAGGAATTATCGCTGCACTTATCATCCATACTTTTTATCACTATCTGAAACTCCACAAAAACCACTAATTGACAAATAATCATCAATACAGAAGACTGAATACCTTTTTTACAATGTATAGCTTGTTACATGTATAAATCAGCACAAAGTAACCACGACTACATTGTGTTACTGAATTGATATGAACAAATTTCATTTTGTTACAGTATACTATATCAGTTTGAAAAGCCCAACCTGCAAAACTATAATTTTGCAGCAGTTGAAGTAATGCAGTCTCCAACGCAAAACAAAGGTATACTGTGTGAGTGTGTGCGTATAGGTGTGTTTACTTGCAAACGTGATTTCTACATGGACGAAGGTGTAGTACTCCATTGAAGAAAAAAAGTTAAAAAAAAAAATAATTTTCTTTCGTGCTCTTGTGAGGATCGAACCCGTACGTGTGCAACCTCACGTTTCTAAGACGACGCCTCTAACCACTCGGCCATACGTCTCGACGAGAAAATTAGAGGAACGTAAGCTTATGTACGTGAAAGATGAATCAGGAATCGTTTGGTCCGCATTCCATTCTCATTTTCAGTTTTAAATTGCAAAATTGTCAACCTCATGAGGAGATTTCAAAGAATAAAATGCATGATTACTGCAGCTTATTGTCACAGCTACAACATAAATAAGTTTCAGAGGAAATGAAGCAAAATCAGCTGAGATAAAGGTGCTTAAACGTTGTCAAGTCAATGCATGGTTTCTAAAAAAATCACCTCCCATAGACATAACACGTAAACTTGTCCGATTTTGCGTCTTTACCTTTAAACACAATTTAAAGCATGATGACGTCATCAAATTTCAAAACCATGACATGGACTTGAAAGGCAAATGTTCAAAGTACAACATATCTGAATTTGGGATAATATTGAGCTTAAACAACAGAGATACGAGCAAATGAATGTCAGAAACAGTACCTCAAAAAAATTAATTCCACTTTTTTGATTTCAGATGACGATATGATGACGTCATAATGTAATTATGGAAATAATGATACTTGAAACGTCATGTCCAATTTATATGCTTTTGTAATATGCAATAAAAACATAGGGTCACCTGACGTTTTAAAGAGCTATGGCGAAATAAACAAAGACATGTTTTTTCACTATATTTGCACATAGACGCGCACGCGAAATTTGAACTTTGACGCAAGTGCATTGCTTTGTTATTTGTAGGAATCGATTAGAAATCAATGGATATTGTTGCTCAAAGTATCAGGAATCCAAATCTGTCAAAAAAAGTGTATTTTCATGTTGCTGACGCGCTGTGCGCGCGAAAATGCGCGGACGGACGCGCACGCGCAAAATTGTTTGAAACGCATAAAATTGTCTGAAACTTCGAGATTTCCCATTGGAAAGTTGTTTTGAGCCTTTTAAAATTTTGACGCGCGCTTACGCGCACTTAATGATGTCCTAGGTAATTAGCATCAAAAGAAGTAAGATAGAACGTGACCTGAACTTTATGTCCACAAAAAATGATACAGAAATGACCTTTAGTTATGAAGTTATGATCGATCATGTAACATGGTCCAAAAATCACAAAATGGCGCCTAGACGACGTCATAGATATGTTACTGTCATGAAAACCTTATTGTGGCTAGATATTGTCATGAGACATGTTCCCTGAAAATGTCATGTTATTCCGTAATGTCATTCTTGAGATATTGATGACACAAAATTGTCCAGAAAGAAAGAAGAATAAAAAGAAATAAAGAGAGATTTTGACAATCACAATAGGTGATACGCTGATAGCGTATCACCTAACGAGATATGAAACTCGTCACGCTGACGAGTTAGGTGATACGCTTGGGGTCATCAGGTGTCGGTCATCTGTGATCGACAAAGAAAAGAATGTGATATAGGCACCTTGAAGTTATATTGAGCGTGCATGCAAAACCGTTTCTCTAACCACTCGGCCACGGGACATCCCCGGAAATGGTAAGGCAAAAAAGAAATGTATAGATATTACAGGGGGAAAAAGTCAATGCCCACTCAACAATCGTGGCCGCGTGAACATGTATTGCATTGCTAGACGGAAAAGCGGCCTTGTAACGACTGAGGTCGCTATGCCATTTCTGGCAACTTGGGAAAAATACGTCCCGCAGACATAAAACCTATAATCGGCTGGTTTTGATACCTTGCCTTTAATCACAATTTTCAGTGTAATGACGTCATCAAATTACAAAACAATGACATCGTCTTGAAAGACAATTGTTCAAAGTACAACACCTCAGTCGTCGTCATTACATACTATGATCGGTTTGACAAAGTCAACCTGCAAAATTTGCTGCAGTCGAAGCAATGTGGTCTCCAACACACAAAAAAAGAGGGATATGGCGTGTGTGTGTGTCTGTGTGTGTGTATAGGTGCGTTTATATACGAACGTGATTTCTACATGGACGAATATGTAATACAAAATTGAAGAAAAAAAACAGTAAAGTAGCTAAGTATTTTGTTTCGTGATCTTGTGGGGTTCGAACCCGCAACCTCACGTCTCTGAGACGTCGCCTTTAACTACTCGGCCACACGTCTCGACGGGAAAATATGAGGAACGTTATGGACTTGAAAGACAGTTGTTCAATGTATAACACATTCATCGTACGTTGTCAGTTTGCTATTGACATGACAATCTATCACACGAATATGAGGCAGGCATTAGTACCTGTATGAAATTATTATAGGCATGGTTATCAAATTGCCCTAAAATTTCCTTATAGTTGCCTTATTTTTACACACAGTTATGCTATCCCTTTAAACTCGTCACAGTTTAATTAGAATCATTAACATCATACATTAGTACCATATTCAATTCCATAGCTGATAACGTTTGCTAATCAATTAAGATTAATTGTCTAGAATGTGTCATATGGCCAACCTGTATACACACGTATATATACACACACAATGCTAAATGTATGTATCAAACATCTGTAACACAACTTTGAACTAACTGTAGGAAGTATCGCTGCACTTATCATCCATACTTTTTATCACTATCTGAAACTCCACAAAAACCACTAATTGACAAATAATCATCAATACAGAAGACTGAATACCTTTTTTTACAATGTATAACTTGTTACATGTATAAATCAGCACAAAGTAACCACGACTACATTGTGTTACTGAATTGATATGAACAAATTTCATTTTATTACAATATACTATATCAGTTTGAAAGCCCAGCCTGCAAAGTTTTGCAGCAGTCGAAGTAATGCAGTCTCCAACGCAAAACAAAGGTATACTGTGTGAGTGTGTGCGTATAGGTGTGTTTACATGCAAACGTGATTTCTACATGGACGAAGGTGTGGTACTCCATTGAAGAAAAAAAGTAAAAATAAAAATTATATTCTTTCGTGCTCTTGTGAGGATCGAACCCGTACGTGTGCAACCTCACGTTTCTAAGACGACGCCTCTAACCACTCGGCCATACGTCTCGACGAGAAAATTAGAGGAACGTAAACTTATGTACGTGAAAGATGAATCAGGAATCGTTTGGTCCGCATTCCATTCTCATTTTCAGTTTTAAATTGCAAAATTGTCAACCTCATGAGGAGATTTCAAAGAATAAAATGCATGATTACTGCAGCTTATTGTCACATCTACAACATACTTAAGTTTCAAAGGAAATGAAGCAAAATCAGCTGAGATAAAGGTGCTTAAACGTTGTCAAGTCAATGCATGGTTTCTAAAAAAATCACCTCCCATAGACATAACACGTAAACTTGTACGATTTTGCATCTTTACCTTTAAACACAATTTAAAGCATGATGACGTCATCAAATTTCAAAACTATGACATGGACTTGAAAGGCAAATGTTCAAAGTACAACATATCTGAATTTGGGATAATATTTAGCTTAAACAACAGAGATACGAGCAAATGAATCTCAGAAACAGTACCTTAAAAAAATTAATTCCACTTTTTTGATTTCAGATGACGATGTGATGACGTCATAATGTTTTATGGAAATAATGATACTTGAAACGTTATGTCCAATTTATATGCTTTTGTAATATGCAATAAAAACATAGGGTAACCAGACGTTTTAAAGAGCTATGGCGAAATAAACAAAGACATGTTTTTTCACTATATTTGCACATAGACGCGCAGGCGAAATTTGAACTTTGACGCAAGTGCAATGCTTTGTTATTTGTCAGAAACGATCAGAAATCAATGGATATTGTTACTCAAAGTATCAGGAATCCAAATCAGTCAAAAAAAGTGCATTTTCATGTTACTGACGCGCTGTGCACGCGAAAACGCGCGGACGGACGCGCACGCGCAAAATCGTTTGAAACGCTTAAATTTGTCTGAAACTTCGAGATTTCCCATTGGAAAGTTGTTTTGAGCCTTTTAAAAGTTTGACGCGCGCTTACGCGTCCTAGATGACGTCCTAGGTAATTAGGATCAGAGAAAGAAAGATAGAACGTGACCTGAACTTTATGTCCACCGAAAATGATACAGAAATGACCTTTAGTTATGAAGTTATGATCGATCATGTAACATGGTCCGAAAATCACAAAATGGCGCCTAGATGACGTCATAGATATGTTACTGTCATGAAAACCTTATTGTGGCTAGATATTGTCATGAGACATGTTCCCTGAAAATGTCATGTTATTCCGTAATGTCATTCTTGAGATATTGATGACACAAAATTGTCCAGAAAGAAAGAAGAATAAAAAGAAATAAAGAGAGATTTTGACAATCACAATAGGTGATACGCTGATAGCGTATCACCTAAAAAGAAGTCTGCTCTAGTCTATTTCTTTGTGGTCTGAAAGTGTCCTGGAATTCTTCATAATGTGCTAAGAAATGTTCAGTGTATTACATGTACCTTAATGAACACAACAAATTTGAATATATGCAAATGGCTAGAAAAGAATCATGGAGACAGATATGCCATGAGCAAATGGAAAGGCAGAGATATAGATACCGTAGACAAAATGTGTGTCATCCTGGACAAGCATATTCATGCATGTACACTGTAAGTACTGTATTTGAGGTACATCATCTCAAACAAATTAATCTCACAAATGATTAGGAGTTTCAATCTAAGAACCATGATTTTGTCTACTCCCCTTGTGCTGTGTTAGCATTTACTGTGTACGCCAAATATTTCGCAAGGTTTTTATTTTGCGCAAATTGCATGAGTCGGATGCCATTCACAAACTTTAAAAACGCACCAAAATATTAACTTTGGTACCGACATGAAAGCAGCGTGCTGGCATGTACATTTCTCTGTTTCTGTGCTCCACAGTTTTTTTTTTTTTTAATGTAACCATTCATGAATTTAACCAGTCACAAAACTGTTGAAGTCCCGATTCGCGAAAAAATTAGACTTGCTGAATATGTATGGCGTACATGTATACAGCATGCTGAATACAGTGCAGACCTACTGCTTTTTTTTCTCCTGGTAATGGGCAGCACACAATAAAATAGATTCACAAATATTGAGAAATGAGGTATGATTGCATGCATTTTAATTTTGGGGAGCCAAATTTCATGATATTAGAATGCATATCATCGCTGGGGCGACAAGACCTTGTATAGATCTACAAAATGTCAAATGTTCAGGAGAGCCGAAAAACATGGCAGCCAAAGCACTACAGCGAACGGGATAGCCTTTCCTTTGACATGCCGTAGTGGCTTCATTTTTGGAGTAAGACAGTTGGAATTTGGACAGGACATCACTTAACCTATTATTTGACTATTAATCCAAAAAAAGTCATTTTCACCAAAATTGCAGATACAAGGTCTTGTCACCCCAGTGACAATATGAAAGTTCTTGTCTACAATATATGTATTGATTGTTAAAGGCAACTTGCAAAAATTTTGTGCATACAAAATGTGAACATTTAGAACACTTGGCAGCATCTGCCATGCAATGTTGGTATCAAGTGATTTAAACTTAAAACTCAATTGTGAAAGTGATGAGTACATTTTATGCATGATTTCATACCCAGTTTGTCAGTTCTGGATGGCATGTAGGGTGCTTCAATTTGACAGATGGAACAGATCTACAATGTACAAAATGTTTTAAATCTTTCAGTTGCTTTTACTTGCTGTGTTGATGTGGTGATTGTTTTCAGGTTGTGATGATGTTCATGATTTATATCAAACATTCTAGGATTTGTAAAATTGGTGCTCAGCCAGGCCAGTTGCTTTCATTGATATGAGGTGAATCACCTTTTCCAAACAATGTCTATTGGTTTTCCATTCAATGAGCTGGTATTGTGTGTTTTGGGTCTTCTTCAAGAACCTTCCAAGTGATCTTTGCATTGTGCCTCTGTTGCTTAACTGCAAGAGAGAGGGAACCCCAGAGAATTGATACCTATACACCTCGGATGGTGTGTAGCAAAATTGATCACAATGGTGCTAGCATTGCCAAAGAGAGGTCAGTGTATGGTGCCATGCCCATTTGGAAATCCCAGACTAAGGTTGTCAATGCTGGCAACAAGCTGATTGTATGTCCTGCAGATTGTATGTTCCACAAACCACGGCCTGACCCATTAATGTTTGGCTCCATTGTACATCACTTTCAAGTGGCCTTGTTGTTTATTGTACATTAAGGTTTAACACGGTGAAGCCCCAGGGATACCATTATGCGTGACCAGTGCTACCGAGAACAAAGGTATATATGGTGTACGTGTGTCTGAGCCTTTTGCAAGATTCAAGGAGCATGAAGACTTAAAACTGAATGGTTGAATGTACAGGTATATGATCATTTCAAGTATATTTGAGAAGGAGCTCTTAAAAAGGGACACAAAAATATGCAAATTCGTTCAACTGGTTTTACTCATGAAGTCTTGCTTGAAATGATCAGCTGTGGTGAAAAGTTTGCAAGGGAGTTATTTATTTCCATTTTTTACATGTTTTGATGATACAGATGAACTTTGTTAAAACAAGGACCTAGAAACCGTGACAATTATGGATACCTTGCTTTCGGTTTCTTACTGTATCAGGCTACAAAATCAAATAAAAAGTATAGAGGGATGGAACCTGCAAAGGCACCTAATTGTTATAAGAGGGTTTTGCTATGTCCCACCTCTTTATATACTGAAGTTCTATTGCATAAAGCAGCAAGTTGCCTAATGTGCCCATGTTCATGTTGTTATTGTCATTTGATGCAGGCTCATGTGTACTCCATCGGAAAGACTCTACTCCAACTCATAGATACCTCAGAGTCTGACCAGACCAGTGGGAGCACCCTCCGAAACTTCCTCCAAAGGCTCACCTCAGATAACCCCAACTGTAGGCCCACACTCGGGGAGATCAGCAAGCTATGCAATGAACAGCTGAACGCAAACTCAGTACAACTCGCACTATACAGTTCCTGTAGTAATCATCAAAACGGTGGTAAGTATTTTGAGAGAAACATGCAAACCATTTGATTGCTGACTGCTGCGAAATTTTGTCAATTTACTGTCTATTTTTTGTGTGGGTGTCTGCGTGTCTGGAACAATGCAGGTGACTCCTGTTATAACAAAGTCCCCTAGACCAGCAGTTTTCTTTATAAAAAAAAATTGAAATTTCATCATGGCTAAACAAAAACGTGTATAAAGATGTATAGATCAGATGGTAATTTTTTTACCTGAACTTTTCCTTCATTGTATTAAGAATTTTAAAAAACCATGTTCATTATCAATGGTAGTGTACTGCATAATGATTAGTCAATAATTGAATCTATATTGTGTTGGCCAGACAATAGCAAGAGGAGTGTGAAACACATGAAGCATTTCATTATTATTCCACATTATGAATAACAAAAGCACCTGAAAGGATATCAGTTGAAATGAAAGTTGAATGAAATTATTTATAAAGGAAAGTTCAAGTGAAATCAACAAATTTTCTTATCAATGACCATGTTAAAATCAAAATATTAGTGAATTGAGTACTGTATTCGCCATGTATTTCGCGAGTCTAAATTTTCACGAATCGGGAGTGGTTAAATTTGCGATCGTGTAGTCCTGTACTGAACAGAGAAATGTACATGCGTACGTCACATTCACATCGGGATCAGAGTCAATATTTTCGCGTGTCTTTAATTTCGCGAATAGCACCTGACTCACGAAATTCTCAAAAATAACAACCTTGCGAAATATTCGGCGTATACAGTATTGTAAGACCATAGACAGCCTTCTTGTTCCTGTTTTCTATTTTATCTTGTTCCCTTAAAGGGACTGTACAGTACTGGCTGAGGTAGGGATTCATGTTTTTAACATTCCTAAGTGAGATAATGAGAAACCTCTTATGAAATATGAAAGAGCATGTAATTTTAAGAAGGATTCAACGTTTATTTGATGAAAATTGGTCTTCAAATGGCTGAGATATCCCTAAAAGTGATAATAATAAAAGGCGACATGCCCCAACTTTAGTAGGATCTCTTTGTTTCACCTTGTTTTTGGATATCTCAGACATTTCAAAACTGATTTTCATCAAATAAACTTTTGATACCCCTTAGAATCGCATGCTCCTTGACATCTCATAGAGTGGTTTCTGAATATCTCGCAAAATGTTAAAAGCTAAATCCTCACCCCGACCAGAACTGTGCACACCCTTTAATATCGTGAGTGTATTCTGCTCTGACAATGTACTTTGATGAAAATTTTTATCATGACAAGGCTCTTGTCTTTTCATGATAAAACATTATTCAAGACGAAGTCAATACATTATAACAAGCCATGTTAAGAAGAGTTACTCTAGAAACATTTTATTTCATTCCTTTTAATGGAAATTTAAAGTTTGTATGTATGAAGGGGCATATGTAATTGCTTTCTCATAGGTCATACATTTTCCAAAACTTCTTGTTTCAGACGCTGACCCAAAGAAGGGAGGAATTAATGATGTAGGGGAACAGGAAGAAGAGAGCTCTAAGGAGACTGACGCAGCAGACCATGTGACCAGCACAATCCAGTCAGCTGTAAGCCCACAACCTCAGGCTGATTCAGAATCCACGCCCAATCCAGAATCACAAGGCCCAGTGCGCATCAAAAATGCCTTCATCCAGCAATCCATCCCAGATTCCGCTCTTCTGAAGCCAGTTCCAATCAGGGGCAGGCCGGTGGTAACAGTTCCTCACTTTGTCAAGTCATCGCAAGTTGGGTCTGCCTTACAGAAACGAGCTGCCTTGAACAGGGCAACTCATGCCAAGATGGCATCGGGAGGTGGCGGTCCCCTCCGACCACCAAGTCTCGACGCCTTTGGGAACCTGTCAGAGCGTGCTCAGGAGATTTTGAAGAAAATCTACTCAGGGGACAACACTCCTGTGTACGAGAACAAAGGGACATCAAAATTGGGGTCAGATTCAGACTTGTTCAAATCCACTGGGGACGGGTTTTCCTCTGGAAGTTTCCCTGGTGGCAATGAGAACAAGTACCAGCAGACCAAGAGGAATTCATTAGGATCTACCACTGATGCCTTTGTGCTGCCACGAAGCTTGAGCTTGCAGGAGGAATACTTCACAGGAAGGAATAGCCTTGGAAGTCATGGCTCAAGTGAACGATCAAAGAGTGCAGATTCTGACGACCCAAACAAGATTGAGGGAATAAACATCACACCTGATCCACCTGTCATCAAAGTGTCTCGTGCTTCCTTTGAAGCTCTTCCAGAGGAACAGAGGAATTCATTGCAGTCCAGTGTGACAGCGAATAAGGTATCGAATGCGTTGACAAAGTTCATGAAGTCCAGACAGATTGTAGGTGCTGTCAGCAAACCTGACGAAAGGACGTTTGGTGGTCAGAATGATCTGAGAGGACATCAAGGTGTGCTACATGGGAGCGGAGAACGCTCCTTTTCATCGGGAGGAACAGATGATGAATTTTCAAGTGGGCACATGACCGATGCAGACTTGTACATCTTGGATGACCCCTGGTTTGAGACGGAGTCCGAGAATGAAGGAGACAGCAGCATCTTGTCCAGGATACGGTCCAATAGCATTGCCACGTGCCATACTTTCAGTTCAAAGTCGTCAGCATTTCGTGCGCCACAGATGAAATCAGGTGGCAGCAGGAAATCCAGCCTCTCAAACATTGCTGAAATAAAGGAGGAGGACCAAAAGCAAGATTCATCATACTCTAACATCAAGGACCTTGCACTAATGAGGCATAGGAGTATAAGTCATACTGGTACCTCCAGAGCAAACCCACATCTTGAGAGAGATGCCAAGCTCTTCACTCCAATTGTTCTGGACAACAATACAGCTACAATATTGGACAGGCCTGTAAAATCTCCCATTGTGGATGAGGCCAAAATAAAGGCAAAGAAAGCAATGGAACTCATCAAACTTGATCTTAAGGCACCAAGAAAAGAGAAGCCACCCCCTACAATGCTTCAAGATATAGAAAATGATGCAGCTGATTTTTTGTCATCTGAAGCGAGTGACAATCCAGTACAGAATATCCATGAACATGAAAAAAGCAAGGACACTGAAACAACTCCAAAGAAGTCAGAGGAATCAAACAAGCTTCTGGGTGAAGAACTTTCAAGTGATCAGAAATTAAAGCTTTTATTTCATAAACATGGCCTGGGTTCCCCCAAACCATCGCCCTACCCCTCTCCCAACCCTGTACCCAAAGTAGCCATTCCATCAGAGCTGGCAGATATCTCATCTTCCAAAGCCATCTCAGAAAACCATGGAATGTCATCACTGGCAACAAGTATGCCACATGCTCAAGAGAAGGACCTGAGTGAGCGCAAATTGCCAAAGGATCAGAGTATTATCCACCCTGTAACGGGCGTCCTTCGACAAAGTGACCATGATGTTGTGGAAAGTACATCTTGTGGTTCACCAGTATTCAAGATGAGGTCAGTGACAGTAGTTCAGCATTCCCCTCTTACCACTGCCGCCAGTTTTTCTCCTGTTCAAATTCCAGGTGTGGAAGATAAGCCAGAAATCTTGTCAGAGAGCAAAGGAATTGCTTCAAAGAGTCTTTCATTAGCTACCAAAGAAAGCGTCAATGAGAACCATGAAAATGTCAACAAACAGATCATCGCCAGTCAACGTAATAAGCAAGAGACACTAGATTTGGGCCCTCAGGGACAAATGAAATTGTCTGAGATTGCCCAGGATGAGAATAAGATGGAATCATTATCAAAGCCTGCTATTGAGACATCAGCCCCAGTGGCCAGTGTCAACCATGTGCATGAGGCCAAGGTGCAATCAGAAAATGGTGCTGTCAGTCTTGTAGAGGGAACGTCATTGCCAGTGACTGCCCATGGGAGCACAGCTGCACAGTCCCCTCTACAGCAAGGAACTGTTCTCACTTTGGATCCCTCTTCAGGCTTCGATGCAAGTTCATTAACTCTGAATGCTGGCAATGGTCAGGGGTTGAACTTTCCCATTCAGGTACAGCTGCAGCAAGATCCTCAAACAGGCTTGTTCAGGGTTGTACCAGTTGGCATTCCCCTGCAGGGACTTCCCTTGCAGATTGGATCACCCCAGACCGTGTCTTCCGGGCAGTCAGTAGGCGGTGGTAGCGATGCCGTCTTATCTCCCGTGCAGGCCCAAACCCCTAGCCCTACATTCTATCTTGGAACATCCACCCCAGTCAGCGATGGCAAGCCGACGCCTGTCAGGACAGTACCCAGGAAAAAGAAACATGCAGACACCAGCAGTGACCCAGACTCCTCCCTCTTGCCACAGAGGCAGCATCGTAGTCTGACAGACCGAAAGAGAGACCATACCAAGAAGAGGGCAGAGAGGTCAAAGTACGCCGTGTCTCCACACAAGAAGGCTTTGGGCAAGCTTGCAACCAGTCATCTCACCACCGACTCTGAGAGCAGTGAATCCTCATTTTCCAGTCCTGCCCCAAATGGGGTTCTGGAGAAAGGCCAAACCAAGCCTCATCGGAGGAAACCCACAAAGGCATCCTCAGCCAGTTCTTCACATGGTGATTCTGACTCTAGGAAAGAAAGGCACCGAGAACAATGTAAGTGATATGAAATGATATACAGTATATAAATAAAGATTTAGCGATTTGAACAGAAAGTTTTAATTGCGTGGTAAACTCTATTTAGGCTTCAGACATGCAAAGAGCCAATGCTGAGCTTAAGAGCATGAATACTTGAAAAATGAAGAGTAAGGAGAAAGTGCAGTGGTGCAGCTCAGGGTCAAGTACAGAGCTTGTGTTTGCCAGTGCAGAAATGTGATGTGTAAAGTTGATGCAGTGTTGTTCTTACTAGAAGGTAGCCTTTTGAGATGCTCAATGATGTTTTTTTCTCTTACTGATTTATGCTCCAATGATTTTTTTTTTTTCGTGTACTGATTTCATGTGCAAGAAGACCTATCATTTGTTTGGGTAATGTTTTTTCTCTTAAAAAACTGACAGCAAACGGTTCCAGATCACCAAGGGTAGAGAGATTGAGGGTGGAAGGGAACCGATCCCACGCCAGATCACAGAGCAAGTCCCGCGACAGAAGCAGGCAAGCAGTGTCATCTGCCCTGACCAAGACTGGAATGACCACTCTTCAGGTGGGCGTCCAAGGTCAGTCCCAGCTCAGCCAGCTGACGGACGACATGGACGACACTCGGCCGATCCAGGCCACCCAGATGCCAAGCTCGCCCATGTCCGTATCCATGTCATCGCCCTCCAGGGATAGTGGGGTCAACCTGCGCTACGCGACGTCCAGTGGGGAGGACCTGCCAACCGTCCAGGAGGTCCAGCTTGCCGATGCCCTGCAAGGCAATGCGCACCTCAAGAAGGTTATCCGCCAGATCAGGCAGGCCTTTGCATTCGATGGATACCTCGAGAATGGAGTGGAAGACTTGCACATGGGTACGTGTTACATTGCTTTGGTATACTTCATTCCTATTGGCTCTCTATCAATAGTAATGCTATGTGACGTAATCACCATTAGCCACCAACCTTTCTATGGTGGCCATCTGTCTACAAAGGCCATCTTTTTGTGTTTGTCTTTAGCAGTCACTACACACAGGGTTGTCAGTATCACTGTACAATCTTTGATCTTTAAAGTGACATTGATTTATGAGTGGAGGGAGTTAAGGTCTTTTGCTGCAGGAAGAGCAACACTCTGTCACAAGAGTGTATAGGGTCGCAATGTTTGGAAAACTGTAGCTGACATTTATTGATTCCTGTGGCCAATTTACAATTTAAGACTTGATGAGGCAGCAAATTTCTATAACCCTCGCCCCACGAGCCATTTATCTCGTAGGACCCTGTGTCTGCTTTCACAGAACGCAGCGTCATTATGTGTATTCTGCTTGAGTGCACTCGCAATATATTAAAGAATCAATACATTCTACCAAGAGATTCTCGAGATCTCTGATATTGTTTTTATTATCTGCATCGTAAGTGTCATCAGTCAAGCAGCATATATGCTTATTTGAGTGAAGGATATGAATATTTAAAGAAATGTTTGCTACCAAACTGAGGTAAAAGGTTTCCTGCATGGCACTTGCCAAGAATTCACACTAAATTGCACAAATGCTTACAGAAAAACAATAAATGCTATGCGAAAAAGAATCATGGAGCTGATAATAAAAGAAATAGTTTATCATATTATACAGAAGACCAGTCTTGAGATCTATAATTCAGACATCTGCAGAATGATACTTTTCATGGATTTATGGAAAGTTTACTTTCATTAATGGTATCAAGATTACTTCAGGAGCAATATAGCATAGAAATATATTAAAGTAACAGAACTCTGTAAAGAAAGTAAAAGATATGCTCCCATAATCAATGTCTGTGAGGTCAGGCAGGATGAAATCAAGTTTTGTTAAGTGTCGTTGTGTGAGGAGGCTTTTTTTTTTTTAGTGCTAGCTTTAAAATGTCACATTGATATGAATATCGAGTACCTAGTAAACGAACTCAGCTTCACACTGTGGATAATTGAACCTTGGATATGTTTGCCACAATATTTCATTTCTTCCACATGAATATGCAACAACTCATTACTTGGGAACCACCAAAAAACCGGTTTACTTGCATATCATAATTCAAAAAAGTCGCTCTGGGCATCTAGAAAACTGGCTTGAGGCTTGCCTTGCAAAGCAACAAACAGTGCATGTAAAGTAGATTCCTAGAATTGAAATGAATCGAACAACTCATTGTCAGATCGTCTGGGAGGTATATTCATAACTTCAAACACACCTGTGTAGGCAAACTGGCCAATTGTATTCCCTTACAAGCACACGTCTGTTTTGACCATGAAGTAGAAGAAAATCCATTCTAAACATGACAGAAAGAATGTGAAATAGCTTACCTGGGAGACAATCAATACTGCAATAAAGACAATTGTTAGACAAATAGAAGACAAGATTTGGATGGTCAGTATTGATTAGGAGCCCACAAACCAGCTCTCAATGAAACAAAAGACAAGTGGCACGGGCGGGTGTCTGATGCCTTGGATTCGGCTGAAACAGACCAAGGACACATTGTGTGTTGCTAGCATCACTGCTGTCTAGCATGCTGATGGAATGTTTCATAGATTATGTACTCTCCATGCTTCTCAAAGATAAGGTGAAATGTCGCACCATGGTTGACTTATACTGGATTTGTAGAGTAAGAAGCAAATAGGTGGAGAATTCCTCATCTGACTTTATACTAGTATTTAAGTTTACAGAATGTGCTTCACATATTTCCATAAA
Organism: Diadema antillarum; assembly: GCF_040938485.1. Lineage (NCBI taxonomy): Eukaryota > Metazoa > Echinodermata > Echinoidea > Diadematoida > Diadematidae > Diadema > Diadema antillarum. The sequence continues at coordinate 518,206 of NW_027270972.1, read as the reverse complement.
AGTTTCCTTTTTTATTCAATAGTCACATGTGTATATTATGTGGACTGATAATAGCATGGTCCGCAATTCTCCTTGTAACTAGCACACAGCCATTCACTAAATTACCTGTTTTGAAACGAAACTTAAAGAGAAGATATTATTATTCACATCAAGTCATATATTTGTATTGTTTGACCCAAATATTCACTCATTTTCCTTTCTTGTTTTTTTTACTCAACCAAAAACATAAAAGAAGAAATTGCACATTTTACATCAGGTTTATGTATACAAGTTACGTAGGTGAAATGACCGGGCTGATATTTTTGTCCTTTTCTGTTTTTTGAGGTGAGGGGAGGGGGTTGCAGTTACAAGCCATCTATGTTAACCTGTCAGATTGTCCTAAGAATGTTATCATTCATTGCTATTGTACAGGGGGACAAATTTCCAGCCCTGTTCAGTGCATATTGTAAATACACTGAAGATACATGTCAGATGATTTGCTTATACAAGCCCAGACCAATGCAGATTAAGTGAGTATTACCCTACCTGTGGTATTGGTCCAGTTTCTTGACTACTAATGTCCAAATGTACAAATGTATCTTCATGTAGCCGAGTACATCGCATCACTGGCCAGTGTCACATGGGTCACGTTTGCCAGCGCCGTAACAGAGAAATTCTGCGACCTCTACTGGGAGGAGGACTTACTGGAAGGGCTGTATGAAGCTGTCAACGGCCAGAAGCCAGTGAAACCTGCTACTTTGTAAGTTCACTCTACCACACCAGTCAAAGGTCATGCTTAAAGGGACAGTTTCAGTTTGGTTGTTGTTGTTGTTGTTTTTTTTTTTGGGGGGGGGGGGGCTGGTTGTTAAGTCGCTTTTTTTTTCTGTCACATATTTTGACATTGTGTCTTAATGGCATCATAAGGAAATATGTCTGACATGTGTCTATTTTTTTTTTGTACAATGCTTATGGTAGTACAACAGTATAATTTGTGATCATCCTGCATGTCTCAAAAGCTCACTTGGTATAAAACAAATCTTGTCGAAAGAGCCAAACTCTTGTTCATTTGTCACTACATTGCAAAGAAGAGTTTACATTGTACACTACAATTGAAAGCAAAAAATGATGCAATTTAATAGTAGTTATGATTGACTTGATATTTGACTGTCTGTGTATTGCAGGAAAACACCATCATCCCAAACAAAACCTAGTGTGGGAAGAAGAAAGTCCAAAGAAAATGTATCTGAGCAAGGAAGACAGAAGCCCTCCTCCTCAGCCGAGAAATCTAGCAAGGAAGGCAGCAGGACTACCTCAAAATCAAAGGATCGGACTGAAGGCAAGAGTGCATCTGTGGAGAGAAAGACAGGCAGTGGCAGTAAAAGCAGTGGTAAACGGTCAGAGGAGCCAAAGTCAAAACGACCAGAAAGTCTCAAGGAAGAACAGCCCGACAGTGCAAAGAAAACTCCTGCAGAGAGGAAAACAGCAGCAGCAGAGAAAGACAGGCGGAAAAAGTCATCAAAGGAAGATGGGAGCAAGGAAAGGAGGATATCATCTTCTTCAACTGAGACACCGCGGCCGTCGTCTTCATCGTCAAAGCGGGATAGATCATTGCAGAGGGGTAACCATGAATCTGAGGAAAGGGTCACTTCTCCCTCTCAGAAATCTGGAGATCAGAAGCACAAGAGATTTGAATCAACGGAGAAGCAACTCAGCGGTGCTGTGGCCAAGGTACCGCCTGGGTCACCGAGGGCCACAAGGCATCGGACAAGCAAAGAGAAGACACAAGAACAGGAGAAGGAGAGGCGTACACACCGTGAGAAGACGGGAACCCAAGATGTGGCCGCAAGCGATGGGAAGGGTCATGGAGTAGGCAAAGACAAAAAGGGAAGCAGGGAAGGGAGAGAACCCCGGGAGGGAAGATCAAGCAGGCAAGCCAGGAAAGCTGGGAGCAGGGAGACACTGCCTAAGGTGGATGAACAGGAGGTCCCAGACGCCTCACTTACAACTCAAGCGGGTGCCAAAGCAAAAGGGGCGACACCTTCTGTACAGGAGCGGGCTCCTTCTCAGAACAGCATGGTGCAGTCGAGGGAGTCCCTGCTCTCCTCTTCAAAGGACTCTCTATACATGGACCGGTCTCTGCTCAGCCAGGCAAGCCAGGACTCCACCGCAGGGAAGCTGGAGGAGAGCATGATGTCAAGCACAAGTGACCTCTCCGCCAGCCTCCCATTATCACCACCGACGAGCCCGCCCAGCACGTCCACGCCCAACCTCAACTCAACTCTCCCCATCACCAAGTCTGAATTGAACCAGTCCAGGCTTGTGCAGTCCAGTGTGACACCCAAAGGCAGTCAGCAAGCACCCCTCAGTAGTGCAGGTCGCCGGGACAGCATTGCTTCCTTCAGCAGCACCTCGTCGGGAACGTCCTCAAGGACCCAGCAGAGCCATATGAGCAGCTCCATAGCAGACTCGTCCTCCATGATGGAAACGTCGGTGGAGGAGGGCAGACTGGTGGTACCCGGTGGCGTCATGTGGTGTGGGGATCGGGTGGACCCATCAGTAGCGGAGTATGCCCAGAATCTGACTGGCTTTGGGGACACCCAGAACACCATAGAGAGCAAGATATTGGTGAGAGTCCTTTCATCAGTGCCATGTTGTACCCTATGCAGTTTCATCATCAGTAGTTTCATCATTTCAAGTATGCATGTCTGTCATTGCACCTTTAGGTTGCTAGTGCGCAAACAATATTGTTGACTTTTTCTAATCACTGGGAAAAATTTTACAAGTATAAAGTATTGGGGATCTTGAATCATTGAACACTAATTTTATGTAATCTAATCAGAGAGTGTACATTATGAGGTTGGTAAAATTGTGGAATGATGGGGAAAAGTTGGAAATGCTTTTCTGATTCTAGGAATATTTTCTTGTTTACATGTGATGCATATGTGGTTTGAAATGCAATTTCCCGCATCATCACCATTAATGTTTTCATTGTGATTTTCTCTGCCCCTGAAATTGATATGCCATCTCTCTTGAAATCCTTTCCATCTTCCAATCTGGCCTTGCAGGAAGTGGACCAGCAGCTGACCCTCGAGAAGCGGTCGCGCAACAAGACGGCCAAGTTCTACCGCAAGCTGCAGGAGAAGGGTTCCTCCGACAAGGCCATGGTCTCCAAGGTGGGCCAGGACCTGGCGGAGACCACCCAGAAGATCGAGTTCCTGGAGTCCGCCAAGCGGCACCTGGAGATGCTCTTTGCTGAGCAGTGGGGGCTGGAGTTCAGCCTGCTCTACTCCCTGGCCACCATGTGAGTGATGAGAGGGAGAATTTACCCTCAAAGAGTTGTTGTAATGAAAGACATCTGCCTGGCTAATGCTGCAGATTGGCAGATCTAAATGAAATTTGAACATGAAACTTCAGAGAAATATGCAACTGTTTGAAAGATGGAATATCATAAAACAGGGCACTCTATGGTTTGTTAGCGGCTCTTTTGTCCATTGGCTAATTACATTGAATGTGATGTTTAATAATATCTATTTCTTTTAATGTATGCCTTGGCAAATAGTTATCAAATCAGGGACATATCTATAATTACACTTAAGCAGGTGTGGCTCTTGAAAGTACATGCCATATTGGGCTCACTTGTAAGACAAGATAAAGTATTTGAGTGGTAAGTACAATTTGTGCAGCAATTTAGAGGGAGTGTGTGAGTTCAAAGAATTTGGCAAGGCAGCTAACAGTTTCTACAAATCAGCGGACATTCTCTTTCATCACAAGAGAAACATTTAACTTATAAAGTTTCCTATGATTTCTGGACGTATTAATTTCATGTTAAAGACCAGTATGGTGAACATTATGCTGAGAAGGAAATTTCTAGGGCCAAGAAATATGTAACATGTCATCAAGACACATACCGGTACTGTGTTTGTGAATATTGTGTGTAGAAATCCAATCATTTACTTCCTTGGCCAACATATAACTTCTTGACAATTAAAGAAAAAAGAAAAATCAACTTCCTCTGCCGTTCTGGATCTTTATGAACACATATTGTGGTATTTTATATTGTTATGGAGTGTGATGCAACATCTGTTGTCAAAATAACAACCGTCTTGGTTGTGGTAGCATTATGGTACAACATGTGAAACACTTTTGTGTATATACATCAGTATGTTCATAATGTTTGCACCATTTTTTTCTATAACAGATCTGTGGGTGAGATGTTGACCAGGAGGCCCGATAACCCTCTGCTGACCATCCACACCATGAGAGTGACCACCACGCTGCAGGCCGGAGAAACCAAGGGACTTTTCTCCTATCTTTACGCAAGGTAAACTAGTAGTGATCTCTCACAAATATGAAATTGAGTTAAAGGAAGTCATCGGCATGTGATACTAATTTTGGTGACATGTAGATGATGATAATTGCAAAGATAATGATGAAGGTGATTGGTCATGTGGATGCTTATGGTGTTGGCAACAATGGTGATCATAGTGGTGGTGATACCAATGAAAGTGATTTTGATAGTGGTGGTGGTAGTGGTAGTGGGTGTCACTGATGGTGCCAGCAATAACTATTTGTGTCAGTGAAGGAGTGGGGATTGCAGTGATGATGACGATGATGATGATGACGACGATGGTGATTACAGTGATGATGATGACGGTGATGATGATGATGATTCTGGTTAAGACGATGAAACTGACGAAAGTGATCGGAATGATTCTACAGCTGTGATTCATATTCTTAGCATATTGATGTCAACTTAATATAACTGAAAAATCAGGAAATAGCAAAACACATTGTCACACATTGTCAACAAGAACAACACCAAGGATATGTACAACCCAAACTGTTTGAAGTTGAAACTTATTGTGTGACACTGTAAATCACTGAGATAGAAATGGCAGTGATTCAGTTCATCTTTAAAAGAAACGTCATAAATTGTGAGAATATGTTTATGGGTTCAAAATGAAACTTGCTCCCAGAATATCAGTTCCTGACCTGACACTTGTTAGTTATATAGATATATTATCATATAGGTATGAAAATGAAAGGATGATGAACGGATGTCTCACAACTTCTTTCTTCTTTCTCTCTCATACCCTAATCCAGGCAAGCACTGTTGGATGGATACTTGCCTCATTTCTTCTATACCTACCACTACTTTGCCACCTGTCGGGAACTGCTAAACTTCCTCACCAGCAGGTTTATGGTTGCGTGCAGGTAAGACTATTGTTCTTGCTCTCCTACGCCTGTTTTTTGCTTTTATTGGTTTTTATTGTTTTGTAATGAAGAACACTAGAGGCTGCAGTGTTTGCTTAAAGTTTGACACATAAAACTTTAAATTGCCAAGATATTGTTATTCTTAACCCGTTGAGGACGGTTTGATTTTGCTGCAACACGCATTTCCCATAGACACCTGCCCGAGTATACTCTGGACTCGTCCTCAACGGGTTAAGAGGGTTTGTGCATGGCACACCCAGCGCTCATATGTAATGGTTTAGCACTCCTTTGATGTCTGACTTGTAACTAGTCTGTAGATATCATCAGAGCCAATGAATTTCTTCATCATAAATGATGAAACTGCATAGATATGTATCAGTGACCATGTCTCTATTCATTTTGCAGCATGAGGACACTGTATGGGGAGAGTGATTTCTCTACGGCCATCATAGCCCGGACCTTGGACATCTTGCATGTATGGGTGGAGGGCTTCTTCGACATAGATTTCCGACCAGACTCCGGTCTACTGCAGGACCTGGTCCTATTCGTCACAGAAAAGGTAAGCTGAAGTTCACAAGAGGTGAAAACTAGTTCCAAGTGAATTCAAAACCCTTAAAATGTTTATAAATCAACACTGTCAAGCCTTCATCGTGGTATTGATGGTGACAATGGCAACAGAGTGGAAACAAAAGAAAGAAAGAAAAAATCCTGCTTGTAACTTAAATTGATATGTTGATTTTGTGCTCTGGTTCTTCGTGGACTGGAATCAGTGAGCAAATATGTTGTCATGATCTGACTTGAGACAATGGTTGTTCCTCCCTGTCCTTTTCTAGATTGTCCCCATGGAGCCCCAGAGTAAGTTCCTGGTCCAGCTCCTTGAGAGAAGACAGCAGGAGGCCCTTAACGGTCTGACTTCCGTCGCCGCCAGGGTTCAGAACTCCGAAAACGCCTCAGGGCTACCCAGCACAAATAAGACCATGGTAAGCCTGGCCCAAAGGTGACAGCCAAAGTGTTGTTGCATTCACTGTGAGAAGGGATTTTATCCTGTCTGTCGATTCTAGATTGAGAGCCCTTCACTGCTTTGGGCTGACAAAATCTGCATGGAATAAAAAGGCAGCTGTAGAGTAGTCTGAATGTCTTAGCACCACCAATCTTGCAATGACTTGACATTTTGGGTTAAGAATATAAATCAGCTTTTTAATTGGCTGAAATTTTGCATTTGCAATTGATCTCTTAACAAAGCTGACTCTTGTAACACCTATCACTCTGTTTACATGTCTATCTGCCTAGCCGTCTGTGCTGCCTCTGTCTATCTTGTAAAGTCTGTAATCATCTTTTCATGTATCATTTCTAAAAATCTGCCCATTCATTTTTTAATAAGACCATTGATGCAGGCATTCACGTATCTATCTGTTTCCCTTTCTATCTTATGTTTTTGTTAACTTCCATACTTCATTCCTCTGTTAATCAATTAATCTTCCACTTTAACTGTCTCTGTCATTCTGTGTGTCTCTATCTCTCTGAATGCTCCGTAGCATTGTTCTACGATCTTCCTCATGAATCTGTCTTGTCTCTCCATCCAAACAGCCCCTGCCCTGGCAAGCTGGGGGCGGTTCCCACTTGGAGAAGGGAGGTGGTGGTGGTAGTGGGGGCTTCAAGGCCACCCTCATGGCTTGCTTCATTAGGAAGCCAGCCAAGCAGCAGGAGATGACCGCCTACAACCCCACCCCTCCCCGCCAGTCCGAGGGCTTCCACCTGAGTGAGCACACCTCGCAGACCGTTGCCCAGGTCTTGACCCTCATCCAACAGGTGAACTTTGACCCTCGAGCACAGGGAGTTTCCCCCGGCATCCTTTCGTTGACCCTGTGATCACTCAAAAAGGATTCAGAGATTGTGATTCAGTCGGTGTGTGCAAATATCAATGAAAAATCACTGATATTGCATAGAGACTATAAACATTTGCTAAATATTAATTAGCCTAACTTAAGAATGATTCCTATTTTCAAGATCAAGCAACAACAAAAGTGATTGCTGTAAGATTGACTAGTGAGAATATGTATGTTACCTAGGTTACATGCTCTTTGTGCTGCCGAGAGGCTTGAACCAGAACTTCTGTTTCATGGAATGTACTAAATCATCAGCAAAAAGATCAATTAAACTGGTTTATGTCACACAACTGAATATTAAAGAGTGTGAGCAACTTGTGGCATAACTTTATTCTGTATGTTCCCCTCCTCTTTTTTTATTTCCCCACCAGTCTCTGTTCATCAAGGTTCATCCCGTCCACTACCTCAACTCCCGCTGCAAGGGTATCGGTGTCAAAGACACCACAAAGTCTCCCTACTCAATCAAGGTCCAGCCCTCGCCCCCTCCCACTGGGAGCAAAACCGATGGGCTGGTGTCCGGCGAGGGAGGCGTGGAGACCAAGAGCCTGTTTGCAGAAACCGTGGCTGAGGGGAAGGAGATCCGGGACCTGATTGACCTTGGGGAGGTGGTGTCCCACTGGGTCTCTGCAGAAGTCGTGTCCTCCAGCTCAGCCAAGGTAAATTTTCTCCAAAGCTCCTGATGTTTGGTGTCAGTTTCTTGTCCGTGAATGACCTATGTGTCCCTCGAAGTAATATCATGCAAGCCGCGTCAGTTTTTCTGTTATCCCGTTGTTACTTGCATTTTACCTATTCATACATCATATCGTAACACATTTTTCGCTTTCTTTTATATTAGACATTACCATAGTTGTTCATGTCTTATAAAGAAGTGGTATGCAAAACAGTGAAAACAGATATTCTATATGTAAATTATCGCATTATTTGCAGCTGGTGCATCCTTGAAATCCCACCTTGATTGCTGGGACATCAAGAAAATTCTTCATGATATTGGCACTCAATTTATTTCTATTTAATCTTTTACTTCTTCCAGGCGCAGGTTGCCATCCTGAGCAAGTTCATCTCTGCAGCCAAGACATGTTTTGAACTGCGCAACTTTGCCACCTGTGTGCAGATTCTGGATGGCCTGGATAACGTTATCGTCAGACAGGTTCCTGTGAGTGACACATTTTATAGATCCTCATCTAGTCCTCAGAACCATTGTTTCTAAATTGTTGAGGCCTCTTCCCAAGCATCCCTCTGCGAACTTTTGATTGCTGTTAATGTAAAATATTTGTATCATTACCTCCGCCAAGGGAGGAGGTTATGTTTTCGTTACCGTTGGTTTGTTGGTTTGTTCGTTAGTTCGTTTGTGAGTGACACATTTTATAGATCCTCATCTAGTCCTCAGAACCATTGTTTCTAAATTGTTGAGGCCTCTTCCCAAGCATCCCTCTGCGAACTTTTGATTGCTGTTAATGTAAAATATTTGTATCATCACCTCCGCCAAGGGAGGAGGTTATGTTTTCGTTACCGTTGGTTTGTTGGTTTGTTCGTTAGTTCGTTTGTTCGTTCGTTCATTCTTTTGTTCGTTCGTTCGTTCGTTCGTTCGTTCGTTCGTTTGTCTGTGGGCAAAATAACTCAAAAAGTAGATAACGGATTGGGATGAAACTTGTAGGAAAGGTTGAGAATGACACAAGTAACAAACGATTAACTTTTGGTAGTGATCTGAGAATTTTGGGGGAATTTATGAAGGACTTTTTATATTTTGGCAGGTAGGGTCAATGAACTTGGGAGTTCAGGCTGTGCGTATTTGAGGTTTGCATGTGCGCACTAAAGTGCGTGCTCTAGTTTCTGCTAGGGTGAGGCGCGCTGTGCAGCTGAGGGTTTATGACGTAACAAGGGCTTCTATATTGGGAAATCGGGAGACTTTCAGCACACTATTATAAACACTTTCAGCATGCTATAGTATAAGTACGTATGGGTGGAAATCACTGATATCCCTATGGAAGAACAAGATCAGTGATGGAAATGAGCTGCATGCTTGGCGGAGGTCTGCGCTCTCAGAGTGCTTCTCTAGTTGTAAGAATGTTTTACTTGTCTACAGATACTACTAACGAGTGTATACATGTATGTCCTTCGTGTCCTCATGTGGTTAGTTTATGTTTTGTGCTAAGCAGGCATAATGAGAACACAGTATTTAAATTTTCAAGTGATTACTCATCTTCCACCAAGACTGTGGAAGTGGATTTTTTCATAATCGTAAACCATGGCCAAGTTTGTTAACACTTTGTGCGCTCTGAGAGCCGATTGGCACCCGATTGTCACAAAAAGCCCCGTAGTATTGTATACACTGGCCAAACCCCTTGGCAGAAAAAGGGTTAAAATCAGATCAGATCAGATCAAATTTGATAAAATTAGATCCAACTTTTAAAACCAAGTCGGGGCAATCTCCAGGATACCAGCTTTCAATATATTCTCCCTGTCATTCGCCTCCCTCGACAACAGGCATGGCGGGACATCCCCTCCAAGGTGGTGGCGGTGTACGAGGACCTCAATGCCTCCAGGATTCTCCTGCAGGGAGACAGTGAGTACCTGGTGAGGGGGGAGAAGCACAAAACCTGCCCCACCCTGCCAGCCACCCTCCTCTTTCTGCTCCACGTCCAGCAGCAGGAAATTGGGGGCTTTCAGCTGACCAACGGCATGCGCAAGTGGACCAAACTCAGGTGGGTGCCATGGCAACCGTGTTTCAGAAACCTCAAGCTTTTCTCGATCTTTCCTCATATGAATCCATCCACATCCTTAGACCTCTATTACAATTGCGGGTACACAGTCCAATGTCAGTTATGCGGCCATTGCTTTTTCGTATCTCTCTTTAAGCGGGAAATGTTCGAACACTTGATTGTGTTTTCCTTGCATTTTTATTTTGAAATCTTTAATCAATAGTGAAACTACTTAGTGAAACTAAAAAAAAAATGATATTGCACATACTAGGCAGTTAAAGAGCTAGGACCTATTTGCCAATCACTAGTGATATTGTGTACATTCAAATTGTATGATCATGGAGATAAGAGAGAAACATTCCAGGCTTAGGGCCTATCATCTTTTTTTTTTTAATTTGTAAGCCATTATGAGTGTAGGTAAAAGGAAATAAGAAATCAGATTTCTTCAGATGATCGCTAAAGTGTTTTATGATGTTCCAATCTGAAAGTAGATGATATAGTAAACCTACATTTCTACATTCTAGTTTTTTAATTTGTATTATTTTTGTTTTTTCCCTCTATGGACACATTGTTATTTGTTGTCCCAACTTGACTGTGATGCTCTTTAATATGTTTGCCAATGTGTCATCCCAGGTCTATTGCCAAGCTAGTGGACCAGATACGCATGTTCCAGGAGCACTCGTACTCCTTTGAGCTGGACCCAGGCCTGGAGGGGTTGCTACGGCAACGGATGGAGGAGTTCAGCAGCCAGGATATTCACGTCCTGGCTGCCCGCCACAGCTCCAACTACCACCAGCTGTCCTCGGACAACAAGGGACGCAAGCTGGCCTCAGCCTTCCAGAAGATGACCGTTGGTAGGCACTGAATGCCTCATTCCCGGACAGAGACAAATTTCTTGATCTACCTCCTGTTTATTTATTTATTCAATTTATCATTATTATTATTATTATCATCGTTCTGCTCAGTCAAAATGCTCCTTCTACCAATCATTATGAAGGTGATGTTAAATGTCATGCTGCTACAGCCAAGATTTTGTTAGAAATGTCTCATGTTCTGGCTTGAGAAACAGTCGGTCTCGTATGTTCGTAATGATTCTACTAAAGCATTTGCAGGCAGTGAATAAAGAGCAAGTCAAGTGGTACTAACACTGATCTATTTTCATAAAATCATTGTGCAGAGGAAACTCACAAATACACTGTGATTTTTAATCCCACTTGATATGGAATACAAATCTCTTTTCTCCCCTTTCATTTTGATAAGTTAACATTAAGAAGGTCAAATTAACTTTTTTAACAAATGAGATGTCCAGTCAAAATGATTCATTTTGATCTCTCTTCATTCTGCAATACTACAGTGATATTTTACATTAAAAAAGAATCATGTTCTGGTAAATCAATTACCACTCAATAAGAGTTGAATTTGAAGGAAAGAAAATATCATATACACCAATTCCCTGCGTGTACACTCATGACTTTGATAGACATCTATTTTGTTGTGTCTCAGCATGAAATGAAAAATAGTTTGACAAGATTATTAAATTTTTAGCAGCATTTTGCTGCAGAAATTTGATATTTAAACTCACTCGTGCCAAATGATTAATATAATGTAAAGTTTTGTTACATTTAAAACTATGTCACATTGCAGGGTGTGTAAGCAGTCATATGTGGACTTTGCAGAAATTTCTGTTTTAGAATACTGTGAAAAAGAAATTATGATGATGAAAGAAAAATATAAGAAAAGTGGTAGCTGTTATAATACCACACTTGTCAAGGAAGAATCATAAACATGTGACTAATGACTAGATGTGGATATATGAGTAGTCAAGCCCTGTGAATCAAGTCAAGCATGAGTTGTGAGGTGTATGTGGAGGCCAGTTTTTGGTACTCATCAGAAGAAAGACTCTCCTCAATCTACAGGGGTTTCTTTTGCTACAGAGAAAAAAATGTATAACTAGTTATTATGCAAGCTAGTCACAAGTCTAGGTTTAAGAGGTTTAAGATCAAGTTGAAAAGTTTTTAAGTAATAAATTTGGCATGATTTTCACCTTTCTTCTTCATGTAATGTTAAATGAGGCAAATTAATTAAAAGAACAAGTCGCTGAAGATATGCAGTTTTGTGTTCCAAAAAGAATATATATATATATATATTTTTTTTTTTTTTTGGGTGAGACTTGGACACTGTCTGAATTATGCTTGTCCCCATATGCTGTCTTCCTAGGAGCGGTTCTGTAACAGGGTACTACTTTTGTTTTCCCCCGAAGTATGTATCTAGGTATATGCTTTTGAGAATAACTTTCCGTCGAGTCACAGCAGAATAGCTACCATTTGTATTGACCAAGACTGGGATGCTGCTTAGCAATACCAGTCTGGCAGTCTCAGCTCTTATCTTTATTTCCCATTAACCTGTTGAGGACGAGTACCGAGTATACTTGGGCAGGTGTGTATGGGAAATGCGTGTTGTAGCAAAATCAGTCCGTCCTCAACGGGTTAATGTCACTCATTGCGAGAAGTCTGAATCTGGGTTTACGTACCATTGTATTTATGCCAGAGCTCGTTCAATCCTGTGGCAGTATGGAAAGTATAGTTTATGATATCACTTGTGAAATTTCAGTTCTATGAAATTTCAATTCTCAGGAATTATTGCTCAAGCATGAAACTGCTGAATGTCAACCTTCATATTTAACTAGTCTGGTATTATATCCTACTTGGTGAAGCCGGATAGACAATAGAAGCACTGCATAACATCAACATGGTAAAAAAAGTACAAGTTGATTATTTTTTCCAAGGTGCATGTATTACGTCAATGTTTTCAGCCTCAAAATCAAATGAAGAAGTCTATTTTGACAAGGCAACTGAATGATCCTTGGTGATCTTGGAGTTCTCTCCATGCAGTAGTTTATTGATGGTGTAGATATTGCTGCCCACAAGTGACCAGCAAACCACTGGACAAGGACCACAATGTCAACTGCTTTGCGGTCTGCTATGGTCATACATTTGACCACACCTCCTCAATACAATGTGTCCCTCAGCGAAGCCAGAGCATTGGCAAGGTTGGAGGGAGATGATATGTGATAAGGCTGAGAGAAAACATTCTGATGAAACTTTTTTTTTGAGAGGCTTCATTCATCTGTTTGCAACGAGGCTGACTACACAGCAATACTCTTGTCAAAACGTTATCATTTATCATAATGTAGCCATGGGGTTCTTTGTTATTGTCCATAATGCGATGTCTTGCAGTTGGCTGAATGAGAAATAGATTAGCTTTGCATTTACCACTTTAGTCCAGGATCGATTGAAATGAATCATGAGGATAACAAGAAGTTATAATTCAAATTGTTCGAAATTTCAGTCAGTTAAAGAATGAATACTATCAATAGTAGTATCATGTGCTGAAAGAGATCTATACTAGAGTAGCAGGAAAAAAAATACAGAGACTTATGGTGCTGTCATGGCATTTTATCAAGTACTAACTGATTTTCAAATGTGCCCCTAAGTGTTCTCTTGAACCATTTAATGGAACAGTTTTGATTTACCTCCATGACAGTATATTTGTGGCTCTGTCAAAAGTTATGTACGTGTACACCAGAGTATATTGAACAATCATTTTGAAATATGGTTTTCATCATTGAGCCACCAGAACAAATGAGTACTTCTGTCAGTGACTAAGTGCCATTATGCAAAAAAGACAAAATTGCCTGAAACTTTGTCATATCATGAAAAACTCCAACATTCCACTGTCTTTCATCATTTTTATCTATTCCACCTTGACTAAAGAGAGAGAGAACAAAAATCACCTTGTCTTTCACAATTCAAAATCCGTCCTGTGGAAATCAGTTGTAATCCAATCACATGTGGTATAAATTCCTCTCCAGAAGTATTGCTGAATCATAGACCAGTACCAAGGTAGTATTGCGAGCAACGTGAAGAATAACAGATGGGACTGTGGTATGTGTTCCCATGTGTGTGTGTGATTATTATATGTTCATTGTGATATCAATGATCAGTGAATTGAACATTGCTGACCATTTCAAAGGTTCAGACTGTATATTGTAAAATGTATGTATCTCATTCTGCATATGGAAAAAAAAAATGCCTACATGTACCAGGCACCCGTTGTTGTTTGCAGGTGGGTGCATCAGTGTGTGGGTATGTTTGTTCGTCAGTGAAAAGGAAAAAAGTGAAATGTCACACAAAATTATTAATTCTATCGTAAGGTGCTTGACATACAAGGATTGTGTGGGTGAGATTATCGTAAAAATTACTGGAAAGTTGACCCTCCACCCACAACCAAAAGTTTGCCACTTCAAGTGGTATGTAAGGCAAGGGAACAAACTTTGTGCCTGTATAAGTGTAACTGCTCACTGTCATTCAGTTGACCTGTGACCTCCTGTATTACTTTATAAGTATGTGTTTGATATCAGCTTGTCATATTTGTATGATTATGTCCACTTGGCAAATGCTTTTAATTATGAGAAATGGAAGCATTTCCTTTCCTTTTGTTTCTACTTCCTATTTCTTTTCATTATGAATATGTTTATGATTTGTGTTTTTCATGATGCTAGGAGGCTTGACCATTGTGCTACCTTTTTTTAATGCCCTGTATATAAAGTGATGTATATATTTGTACATTTCCGATGTAACATTCCAAGTTTTACACATAAAAGCAAGAGGTTTATTTTGTATATATTTATACATTTGAATAAATGTCAACTGAAATTTTCAAGAAATCTCAGACTCTTAGGTGTCTATGTGTAGCTGATATTGAACTTTTCTCCGCATTTTCTTCCTTTAAAAAAAAAAATAATAATTTCCCTTTTTCTGTGGGGGGGAGGGGACCATATGAGGGAATTTGAATTGCCTATGACAGCCATAAGTTAAGTTTGCAATAATTTTTCTTTTCTTTTGTAAGGTGTGCCTGTGACATCCATGGATGGAGTGGTTGGAAAGTGGGGATGGTATGGATGCAAGTTCACTTACTGGTACTGCTCTGTTCTGAGAAGTCGAGAGACTGTAAATTCATCTCACATTTCTACAGGGGCACACCATGGTCAAGATTATCCCATGGTGACATAAGAAATCTGCTGTTGACAAGACCCTATGTAGTTGTTTATAACATGAAAAATAACAATTTCCTCAATAGTTATAAACATCGAGGGCGCTGCAATGATTTCTGTGGCAATGGCAACTTCTGGCCATCGGCCTCTTGGTTATTGGATACACCTACGTGTACATGTATCTCTGACCAAAATGTATGGAGCAAGTCTTAGTGGAAGAAACAGAAATAGTGACATATGAAAAAAGCAGGGTGGCTGCATGTTAAAATATATATATATATGAATATATATTTTTTTTTTAAATACATTATATAAAATTTTAGACTAAATTTGCTACTTGTAACTTGTTTTCATGCGGTCAAGTTCACATTAAAGGTAGAAGTGTTATCATTTCTAGAAGCTGAAGTAGGAAGTATGTTTAACAAGAGATGAAATAACTGAATATGCCAGCATACTGTAGACATGATATCAAAAGATGTATTTTGCAGTATGGAAAACTCCTGAACTTTGCACCCCACTGAACTACACTAGAATGGTAAAATACAGATATTTCTGCCGATGGCAAATCATGAACACCGATTACTTTTGTCCACAGAATTTGAAGAAAAAAAAGGCAAAGGTCACTAAAATTAGCCCAACATCAAAAAATAATAATAAATAAGAAAAGTTTTATCACTGACGTTTGAGTTTCATAGTGTAAAGTCACGCTCTCTAGCTTGAAGAGACGGTAAATTATGACCAGAAAGAAAAGAAAAGTTTCTACAAAACTACTTGAGCTTTTGACACCATCACAGATCTCCATTTTTGGTCCTGCACATCTGAAGTACATTTGCTGTGAACACATTGCTACATCTCAAAAATAGCGAGGGATTGAATTCACAATGGACAAAATGAAAAAAAAATCAATCTTCATGGCATTTTCAAATGGATTTATTAATGACACTGCATTTGCTGGTGAGCACATAAATGAGATACAGTACATGTATAGAACTGCTACACTTCACTTGGTGCATTAAACATGAATAGGGCTATATACATCAAAAGTTAATAAGATTTGTATTTCCTAAATGATAAACATCCAATTTTGCTCTTATATACAATTCATAATACATAAACATGATTTTCACCTCTAATATCATCCTGCACTATCTGATATCTGAACACATTCAGGCATTTTAGTGCTCTAAAGGGTGCCAATGGCAGTTTCAACAAAAACAAAAACTTTATTACTATGCCATCATTTTTTACTTTCTCCCGTCATTATACATGTACGTTTACATCGAGATGTTACAATGTTGGGAATAAGGTCGAAGCTCAGGGCCCTTTGATGGGATTACATTTTTTGGCAAGCAAAGAATCAAGCTTTAATACAACTACATTCCCCTCGATCTGTGGCAGCAAATGACCCACTCGTACCACTGACTGCCAGAACCAGAGAGCTCCTGAGCAAACTCTGCGAATTTCAGAATCTTGGGGGTCACGGTTTAATCCTTTGATCCACTGAGTTTTTGTCATGTATACCAGAGTCTCAAAGAAATTCACAATTCATAAAATTGATGGATATTCCACAGAGATGGACGAATGTGAAATATAACATAACATTATTGATGCTGTAATAATAGTTGTATGAGAAACATATCGTCGCTGGGGCGACAAGACCTCGTATCTGCAAAATGTCAAATGTTCATAAGAGCAAAAAACATGGTGGGATAGACTCTCTTTTGGACAGGACATCACTTAACTGATTATCTGATTTTTAATCCAAAAAAGTCATTTTTACCAAAATTTGAGATACAAGGTCTTGTCACCCCAGCGACAAATCTTATCCTGTACAAGAAACTGTCAATATTGCTGATAGTCCTTACTCCGAGCTCATACCTTTTCAGATGAAAACTACAAACCAGAAAGGCTTTCTGCTTGGCACACTCGTCACCTCTCAAATCTTGCCAACCCTGCTTACATTATTCATCCAGCCAAAATAAACGTGCATTTGAGAATTTCTGATGACCATTTCACATTTATAATAATGGCAGATACATGATGCAGGTACATGTATAAAACAGTTCCCAAAGTTTCAGTCAGGAACGGCGGAGCCGTACAACAGGCAAAGTAAGCAAAGACAAAACGAAGTAGATCTACTTTTAATACAAGCCAAACTTGTAACCAAAACTGTTACTTCCAAGTCTCTTCCACCTCCTGTCACTTTTGTCCTATCTTCCCAATACATCTCTCTCCTACCCTCCCCTGTCTTTTCTCTTACACACACACAAATACGCACATACAATTACACATGCTCCCTCTTTCTCTCTTGTTCTTCCACTCCCTCTCTCTTTTCCTTTCACACACACACACACACACACACACACACACACACACACACACACACACACACACACACATATGCGTCTATGGTGGAAACCGAGGACCTGTTTTACCAATAAGAATTTTACCACATAACCGAGGACCTGTGTGTCAGTAGGACTCTTGTCAACCGAGGACTCATTCATATATTACCATCCAACCGAGTACTTGTTACAATAATGCTATTCGAGGACCTACAAACATGTACCCCTACATACAAAAGCATGCAAAAGCAGACTGCTTGGAATGGTCTGCGTACCGAGGACGTCCTCGGCTCTCTGTGTGTCCTCGGTTTAAATGTAAAGTTCGTAGGGCCTATGTGTGTCCTCGTTTTACACCATGGGTAAGTGCGCACACACACACACACACACACACACACACACACATGCTCCTCTCCACCCCCACCGGTCTATCCCACCCTGACCAACAATAAACTCCTTTGGAATGCTTTGTTAGTGTGACATATACAGGTAGATATTACAAATAAATAGATTAAATCAAGCCTATTTCTCAGAAACTACTGTGAATCAGAGTCGTACAGTCTGGCAACCAGCAGGTAGGTTTTTGGTTAAACAATGTCTTTAGTAAGTAATCAGTTTAATTGTATATGTATTAAAAATCATATTTATACATACTGTCATATAAAACCCAATGGCAAGTTATGCAGAGAATCATGACAAAATGATATAGATATATATATATATTTCTTCTTTTTTTCCACTGAGTATAACATACTCGTGCAATAAATTATATAAATTAGACTTGGATTTGATGTAATAATAGAAGTCACTCCTTGTCATAGTTGAGTTTACTCAAACGTAACCAAAATTCATCACCCATCAAAAACCTCAAGCACTGATGGACATAATATTGTGGAAGCAATACAATGAAATGGCAATTTGGTCATCGTCACTGCCATCTGCTGCAAAACATGAACGTCTTTTAGAGCACTGATCATATTTTGTGGCAAGTTTCAAATCACAATAATAGTATGAACCACACCTGAATACTACCAGCCATGGTACGAAGTCTGTCACAGCCAGTGTCACCCTTAAGCCCGCCGCACACTACACGATTTTGCCCCGATTCAACGGTCTTAAGACCTTAAGACTAGAAGTGTGACGTCACAGTCTTGCCATTTTCTAGTCGTACGACTGGGTCTTAGCGCCAGTCGTAGAGATTTGACATGTTGGATTTCTACGACTGGTCGTAGGCTTTCAGCCATTCACAATGCAGTAAAATGCAAGCGCACACAGTGCGTGCTTTACAGTCGGGTCGTATAGTGTGCGGTGTCCGGTCATACGACTGGTCTTAAGACCCAGCTTGGCTTAAGACTTTAAGACCAGTCTGATCGTGTAGTGTGCGGTGGCCTTTACTGTATTTACTTATTTTTGTTTTTCACTTTTTCACTTCAAATTTTGTCCATAGGCATGTATAATGAAATTCTTCATCAGTAGTTGTAATAATAGTAGTGATAGTAGTATGATGATGATGATGATGATGATAACAATAGTAATAATTATGATAATAATCATTATCATGATAGCAGTAAATCATCATTATTGTCAGCATCATCAGATTATAACACGTTGATAAAGTGCATAGTACAGACATTTACAATCACTTCCAATGTTGTACCTTTGCAAATTCAGACATGCCTGCTACTGTAAAAGTGGACATTTTCTACGATTGGGACTTTTTTTTCATTTCACATGAAACTAGCACAAAAATAAAAGCATGTGAATTTTTCTTTGCTCGTTATAAGTAATACTACTTTATATTTTGATTCCGCAGAATGAAAAGTACTCAAAATCCACCTAACTCAGCCGAGCACAAAAAATTCACTCGTGCAAAAATGTCCACTGTATTCCACCCCATTAAATATCCCTTGACAAAATTTGGCTTCTCCTGGTCACCAAATACACTGTACACCTTACATGGAGTTGTCAAAATCACTTGCGTTAGAACGCAAGAAATGCTGATAACTGCATTCCAAAGGGAGGCTGCCTGAGCCTCTATCCAGCGAGATGAAGTCATCGCCATGACGACAACATCCTCCCAGCACTGCCGCTGCACAGGAGTGGTCACTCCATCCACTCCAGGTCCTGCATGACCTTGTCCGCCTTCTCGGCGGCCTTGTTGCAGTAGTGACCGTAGGCCTTCTTGTTGCCCAGGGCCAGCAGGTAGCGGGCATACTCCAGGAACACCTTCTCCAGCAGCGACTGTGGATGACCAGGCTTGGGGGTCAAGGAAAAATCTCTGCCCTCTTGATTTGGTTGGTCATTGTGGCACTCACACACAAAGAGATTGCCTCAAGGGCAATTATCTGAATGCATTTGGAGCTGAGATTTCGTCAAAATGTACCATATTTTTAAAGTTTTTTTTTTTAACCCAAATGCTACAAAGTGACAGAAAAACCCAATGACTTCATATCATAGGGGTGCAGCCATGAAGACACACACACACACAAGTAAGAATAAGTACTTCTGTCATTACTGTTACACAGTTTCGCATTCACTTTATACAGCATGTCAATAGACAGTGACTAAATATTCTCTTCGTATGTGACGTTTGCATGGTGACGTAAATGAGGAGGAGAGGTTTGTGGTAACACCATGTGTATGGAAGTCCTTGAAAGGACTTTTGGTTGGTGACAGAAGACCCCAGAAACAGGAGAGTGAAGGAGGAGAGTGACATAGGGAGAGTGTAAGGAAGGCAAATAGTGACAGTTGAAGGTATTCTGGTATAGATCATATGTGACCATGCACCACAAAACGAACAAAAAGTCGCACACACTGATTTTATGTGAGGACTGAAAACAGGTGAAATGGGTCAACCGAGCCGATCTTGACTTTTTCATATTTTCTGGAAGAGCAAGTCTTCTTCTACATTATGGTAAAATTTAAGATCATAAAACGGGCAGGAAAGTGTGTTTTCTAGCAGTTCCTTTCAAACATTTTTTGGCAGAATAGTGATAAAGTGTGTCTTTATAGTCCTCTTTTCATTTCTTAAAAATCTTGTACACACTCTCCACTTTCAACTCCTATATCTTTTGAAAAGATGATGCTACTGCTTTGAAAGTTGGCATTAATTAAGGACAGAGTGTGCTAATAAGGCATGCTCAATTTCAGTTTGATCTGATAATCCTTTCATTGTTGCTACTCCAGTGGTTTACATCCTGTTTTTTTGTCCCATTCATCGCACAGCCAGCACTGCTTGGTAAAGATTAAGCCCTTGAGTAGACACTGTACTTCAGAGCCTCTTTTCTCAGTTCACACTTTTCCTGAGTGTGTACTTTCTTTCCAATATTTAGATAGGTTAGGAAAGTCCATTTGATTTGAGGTATACATCATTTTAAAGCTTAAAGTCTGCTCTTTCAGAATATGCCCTTAACTAAAATTTCATGTCTGGCGACTTTTTGTTTGTTTTTTTGTTGCGGGGTCACATATGAGAATGCAGAGCATCGTTACACCCTGTTGCATTCTGGGTTTTGTTTTTCAAATAGCGAAAATAATCTCAACTGATATTGTCACACATCGTCAATGAGATGACAAAATCTTACATCTCAAATCTTTGTGAAAGTCACTACTCTGGATTAATCATCAGAAAATCAGTCCAGTGATGTCTTGTCCACAATTTTAGCTGTCTTTCACCCAAAATGAAGCCACCACAGCACATCACAGGAAAGGTGATCCCATTTTTTATGATGCTTTGGCTGCCATGTTTTTTAACTCTCCCGAACATTTGACTTATTTGAGATACAAGGTTTTGTCATCCCAACAGCGATATATCATTTTCAATAACCACAAAAGGATATTTGTTTCCTCGTCTTCCGGCAGGACCGCAAATTCCAAGCAAGCCTCGGCAAACATGGCCGCCCGGTCGTAGTAGTGAAGACTAAAGAGAGAGAGAAAGAGACGAAAAGGCATTGTCAACCACAGGGATATATAGAAAAGACATGCAAAAATAGTGAGAGCATCACCATCGGATCAAATCGTCATCAAAATGTCTAGTGGAAGAATGCAAAGTAGGAAGAGTAGGAATTCAAATCACAATGTGTATTGCATTTAGTGTACATGACTACCTCATACTTATGGAAACTTTTAACTTCATCCCTTATCACTTTCATTCCTGACAAAATGGTGTAGTCACGACATTACATGCAGTCATCATCTAACACCATCACATTAGCAAACAGTTTCAAAATCCAAATCACCATCGACGTCAGATAAATGTAGCGATTTATACCGAATCATTAGTGTTTTGATTGTTGGTAAATAGCTGTCATTGTCATAATCATCTGTACTATCATTATTATCATCACAATATAAGCCATTGCTATCATCACCATCATCAAAACCATTAAAAGCAGTATCACTCTTCCCATCATCATTAGTCGGCAATATCATTTTTCGTCATCATTACATCATCATCACCACTTTAAACAGCATCATCATCATCATCACCGTCGTTCTCATCGTCATCATCATCATCATCATTTTCACCAGTGTCCTTATCACATCAAACAACATCACCATCATCATCACTTTACGGAACAGGGCATGGATGGATATCGCCATGGTTACCTGAGAAGCATCTGGAGGACTTTGGTGAAGCTTCCCATGGAGAGGAGACCCAGGAGAGCGAGGCTCTTCTGGTTGACACTGGGGCTGCACAGGTTCTCCACCCATCGCCGCATCACCTCCTGGCACTCGGCATCACTGAGGCGGACCTGGATAAGGAGGGAGGGTGGGGGTGGGGGTTGGGAAGAGGACCAAGAACATGGATATCTAATTTCATTTACAGAGGAAAACAAATTCGTCGGTTGAGAATGAGAAGGGTGTTAAGTTGTCTCGAACACTATGGATTTAGTGTCAACTTAATGCCCTATCATTCTCATCCGACGAATTGAAGAAAATTCACACCTCAACATGGATATCTATTGAGTATAAAAATTAAGGGTCAAAGGTAAACTGATACAAGATTTTGCACAAGGTGACAGATGAGGTTCTCTCAGTCAACAAGGCAAAGCCGAGTCGTATAGTGTGCCTCATCTGTCATTGAGTGTGAAATCTTGTTCCACTACATGAGTAAAGATGCTATTCATGTGCTATTTGTTTCATACAACAATTTTTACCATTTTCTTCAGCTAATCTTTTACTCTACTAAAAGTCCACATGAAAACAGTGTGAAACTAAACTATACAAACTGTAGTTAAGTCAGGTTTACACTTGAGCTCTCCTTTTGCCAAAAACATTGTGTCACTGTGTGACCCAATCTCATTCCCTTGAAGTCCAATCATTCACTCATGTCCAGTTGCTCTCACTTCATTTTTTGCATGTATATCTTATCACAAAGAGTTATTAAGATAGTTCATATCATTGTTAGCATTTCATTTTCAGAACGGCAGCTTCTCATTGGTTTATTGCCTAGTCTAGAAGAGCTCTGGTTCTAATGACTGCTATGAGAGGCCATACTAAAATGATGTCAGTGACAACATTTGTTTGCATTACATTACAATGCCAGCAAGCATCGCATCAACAAAATAAGTTTGTGTGTGAGCCTGATATGTGAGCATGGCCTGCTAACCACCTGAAATCAGTAAGGTCTTGGTAAAGTTTTCTAAATAAAATACTGAAAAACAAACTTGCCACTGGCATTCAATGCATTGTGTAGATAAAACACTTTTGCGAATCCTGGCTCTGATTGACAAAAGTTCCTTCATGAATTTGAAGAATCCTGGCTCCTCGGAAAATTTGCATAAGTTTCATGCATGCAAACAATTCTGGTTTTGCAGTATTTAGTATCGGCCCACAACTGAAACAAAAATACTGATTGCTTTGGTATTTGGATAAGACTGCAAATATTTGAACTGCAATGATGTCTGTTAGAATGCACAAGGGTAAAACTGACATGAAGTTGGAGCATACCTTAGCCAGCCACACAGCCTGGTACCACTGGCTGTATGTCTGGAGATAGCGACAGGCATCAATTCCTTTGTTGATGAGGCAGAGTAGCTGGACTCCCTCTGTAACCATGGTAACAAAGAGATGGCAGAACCCAACAAAAGCAGAACATTAGTCTGAACAGTTATGGTTCTCTTCTGTTTTCGTGTTGAGTATAATTTCTGGCACCATCCAACATCACAGAAGTAATAGTGTAATACTATTTGACTCTTAATCATAACAAACTCATTTGGGACTAGTGACATTCACTTTGTTACATCAATATTTTGGTTATTTTGCACACAGACAAACAAACTAACTAACTAACAAACAAACAAACAAACAAACAAACGATAATGAAAACATTACATGTACCTCCTCCCTTGGCGGAGGTAAAAAAGCAATTCTAGTTTGCAGCTCTGTGAGGACTACCACCTTCTACTGTAGATCAGTATTCCTCTACCTGACAGTTTCCCATTGGCAATGAGGCTGGTAGCCACCAGCTTGATGGTACTCTGTGAGGAGCCCGACTCCTGCGCCGTGGCAACCAGACACGCCCGCATCAGGTCCAGCAGGTAGCTGTCGTTATCAGGTTCCGTCTCCAAGAGCAGCTGCACGGCCCTGTCGGTCTGCACGGGAGAACATGATGAACACCAAAATGCCAGACGAGTCAGAGTGTACTTGTAATTGTTATACCAGTGGGAGCATTCACATTTGATATACCACAGTATTGAATACCATGGTAATTTTGCTGGCTCCACTGTCATTGGGGAAATACGATGGTAATAGATACTGTGGCAATTTACTTCGAAACATTCAAATTCATTATTTCCCATGGTATTTCTGGCCTGTAAGTACTTCTCTCCAATGTAAGAACTGCGAATGCCGGGAGAACACGGGAAGTGTGTCAAGTTACATGGGAAATGAACAACTGTCCAATCAATGTTATTTTGAGACACGATTCACACTCAAATCTTGTATGCGCACATTGTATGCAACATTTGAATTATGTACCACCCAAATACCACTGTATTTCATAATATATTTTGTGGTGTACTTGCAGTTACATAGCATTACAAGTCACTGCATGAAATACTGTAGTATCTTAAAGTAAATACGAATGCACCTACTATTAAAGGCACTAAGGTGTCATCCTGTTGTGTACTGCCTGTCATATTACACTCAATAAAGCATCGCAGGATCAGGTTGACCAGAACATAATCCATCCCTTCAAACTTTATTTTGTTAATTTGTAGGACCTCTGAGATACATTATTGTATGTTCATGCCATCAACCTGCCTGTCCATATATACATGCACGAGATCCCATAATTTAACCTTGTGGTAATGTAATGACTCTTTTGACTATAATGAAATTGGCCCAATATCATCTGCATTAACCACTACTTTGTCAACAACACGTCAACAACTTGGTGAAAAATACTTTCAGATTTATACCAGCATCATTTCCCATGAAGGTACATGTACATGCATGATATCAGTAACATTTTGTCTAGAAAGTTTTGGTTAGAAAATGTTACAATGCTTTAGTCTGTCGCAGTCGCATGCCGCAGGAAGAAGCTCAAGGCACGCGTACCTGTCCGAGAAGAATGAAGTTCTCCACACACTTCATGGTGTGCTCGTACGTCGTCCGCTTCCCATCATGCAACAGAATCCTCTCCAGCTGGTATTTCTGCATGTTTGAGGTTCAAAGCAGAGAAAGAATGAAACGTTTTCTTCTTGCAGATGATGCCTCGGATTCCACTTTGCTGGCTGAACATGTCAGCACATTGCTATTGACAATGCGCCAAGGTACATTGAGAAATATGGGGAAAAATCCACATTAACTGAGCACAATGATTTCCACACTTTTGTTCCTCTCACTAAATACTATGACTGGAAAGCTGGGAAAACATCTATAGATTAGCCCTAGGTTGTGACTCCATCCATTTGAGTGATTCTACTTTGGCTGGATAAATTGAGAGTTATGTGAGACATAAAAATACAGAGTAAGAGCACATACAATCAAAGAAGACTGACCATTGTGCAGGGTGAAATTTATTGTGAATGATGTCTGTCTGTGCATCGGACCTTTCTAGTTATTGGGGGTGTGACCTCACAATCGCTCACCTTGAATGTGCTGTTATCGCAGAGCACATCGTAGCACATGTCAAGGGGGAGGTCCCGGAGGGCGGGGTTTGTTGGCTTGAGGGGCTCGGTCTGATGGAAAGGGGAGGGGTCATACGGTGGCTCCACCCCAAACTCAGCAAGGGGATCATCCTGTAAAAGGTCTTCCTTTGACTGTAGAGAAAACACAAACATCCTAAAGACTTGAGAATGATACGCACACATCCGGGAAAGGGAATCAGCAATGTCTATGGCAGTCTGAAGAAACCTGCACTGCATGAACATTTCATTTTCAGCAAAATGCAGCTATGTACACTTTTTCTATCTCAATATTTATGGAGTATGCAATCCACAGTCAGAACAATCATCTAACTTTTACTTATTCACTTGTTTAATACTATATATAATGCCGACTATTTCACGAGATTTGTATTTTCGCAAATTTTGCGAGTCGGGTGCTAATCCCGAATTTACGAACACACGAAAATATTAACTCTTATCCTGAAATGAGTGTGGCATGCACGCAAACTTTTCCCTTCGGTACTGTACTGCAAAATCGCGAATTTCATCATTCGCAAAATTGTCGGGAAATCACGACCCGCAAAAGATTAGACTCACTAAATATATAGCATATACAGTAGTATATGGGGCCTTCTAGGCTTTGGACTTGATTCTGTTGTAGGCTACAATTGGCTACTGTTGTAGTATATACAAAGTAGCTGTAACTATTACATTGATGTACCTGTCTGTCCATCTAAGCAACATTTAGACACACATACACACACACAAACAGACACTTGGAGCTTTTCTGGCCAAATGGACAGAGACTGGCCCACCTTTCCTAGGCTCTTCTTGACGCGCTCCACGCGCAGATAGTAGAGGGCGACATTCCAGAACTCCGCCTCCGCTTCGTCCCCGAAGAGCCTGGCTGCGATGAGGCAGCGCTGGGCGGTGCCGTGGGGGCACTCAGGGAGGAAGCGCCGAACGTCACTGGGCATGATCTGCAGCTGCTGGTTGACTGATTTAATGATGTTCTCATCATCCGGAGTCTCGCTGTAGAGTTTTAATTAATTCAAACAAACATTTAGAAGAACAATCAGAAAAGCACTCAGAGAGCACAGACCTTTCCAAGCAGCTCATTTCCACCTATATACACACATGCTGAAAATGACCCTATTTCCCAATGATAAAGAACCCTTTCTCTAGTGTCTCTACCTTTGCTTCCTGATGCACTTTGAGGGCATGCTCAGTGAGCATCTGCAAACCTTAAATATCCGCACCTTGAATTCCCTTGTTTGTTGACCCTACCTGCCATACATGCATGCTGATCAGCTAACCTATCAACATGGAATCTCGATAGTATTCGTTATAACATGCGTGTACAGCTAGAAGACGCGCACATCAGTACTGGCACTTACCGAGCGGAACTTAGACGCACGGAGCACGAGTGCCAAATTGTTATTGAGATATGATATGATCTATCGAAACATGTATACTTTCAAGGGCTATCATAGGTTAACTATGGCTGTCTTTTGTGTATTCTAGCCATACACAAATTTGATTTCCAGGGTATTGGTACACTTTAACTCAAGCTTGGAACTCACTATTCACTGGTGAGCTGTAGGGAGTAAGTCTTGTTCCACGGCTGGTGCTGCATGGTGTACTTCATGGCTAGGGCTGCCTTGGGTGACAGCAGGTATGGGCTGAACACAGGTTCTGACAGGAGTTAGAATAAGAAGCAAAGATCAAAACTCAAAAGTGTATCACCATACACTGTAAAATGAAAAGTTACATAGCGGGGAAATATGGTGAATGGCTGTTAATTTCACACACACAAACACACACTCACACAAAGTAAACAAATGAAATAAGAAAGAAATTTATCAAACTACAAACTGTACAATATGAAAGTGACCAAATGACTACTCTGAATTGAGAAGGTACTTCGGAAGGGCAAGTGGATGTTCAGAGTAACTGGGTCACGTTATAAACCGGTGCGACATAAATAACTGGAGTGGCTTGTTGAAGACTATGAAAGCAGGCTACACTCACCGACAAACTCAGCATCGGCTATTGACCAGCAGGACGTCTTCAAGTGGACATCGTAGACGCGCAGGCAACCATCGACACTGACGATCACGGGCTTGTCCGAAGCTGCCCAGTCCATGTCCACTGGTTTGCGGTCATCCTTACTGCCCTTCAACGAACTCAGGGCCTGCATCTGAGGAGTTTTTGAAATGCCACAAGTCAGAAGAAGGTCACACAAACTAAAGTCATGTGGATTCAGATCATCTAAAGTAATATGTCCAGGAGCGAACTGTTACATTAGTTATTGTGAACAAAAGACATATCATTGTTCCCACAACACAATAAGAGCATCTGACAGGAATCAAAGTGAGCTTTGTGAGCCACAGAAGTCAAAATGAACTCAATGCATGCAACTACTTATAGGCGGGTTTTCACTGTCCACAATAGAAGGGTCACAAATTTCAGCAAGTGATCATGGTTTTACCATTATCTTCAACAGTGAATGTTCCACAGTATGGACATTTTTAAAGACTTGTGCTCTCTGAAAGCAAGAGATATGATACCACACTCAGATATTTCGATCATGTTGATTTCATCATGTAACTTAACATTACCATGAGAGTCAACACTTACTGAAATTGAACACATCTGTGTTGCTAGGCCCAGCACACACACACACAAAAAAAAAAACCAACAACAAAAAAGAAATACCCCAAACAGTAAGGCATTTCACTTGTACATCCTCCTTTTTTTCATATAATTCTTCTCCCAATTCGCTTTCTGTCTCTCCTTGTTCTTTGAAACCTTCTTCACTTTCACCTGCTTCTTTGCAGTGGCCATCGCCTAACTTATTTTGAGATAGCTTGCTGCAAAAGGAACAATGTGACGGGCCTCTTACCTCCCTGCAGTCCCAGATGTCCACCCCATCATTCCAAAGGAACATCAGCTTCAGGTTCCCCTTCCCAGGACCAAACTTCAGCTTCTTAATGTTGGATCTGTGCGTTGGATAATTCCTGTCCAAGAAGGGAAAGCACTGTCAGATGCACATTCCTTTTTTTAAAATCATACCGGTATATGGTCACTGACATCACAAACTATTGTTTTGTAATCATATAAACCAAAAATTCATTAGATACTGTGTATTGAAGTCATAACAAAACAAGACTTACAAGTTTTACCTGACCTTCAAACTTTGACCTCAGACAAATCTTAGACTGTCTAGGATATGAAACTCTCAGTCAAAGTTCATAATTTTTCTGAACCTGATAAAATTCCCCAGATATCTTCACAAGTTATAAAGCTATAAATTGTACAATTCCAGAAAACAGCATCTGACCTTCGTGTCAGACTTTTCTAAAAATTTAGCAAAGTGCACTTCCTCACAATGTTTCATTAAAAGTATTGAGGAAAACTGAAGATCATTAAATTCTGCTTGGAAAGATGATTAACCAAGAAAAATCTTGGCCTTGATTTGATTCTGTGACCTCTAACCTCATGACTCTTTTTAAATTACAATCCTTTTTAGGACAGATATATGAAGGGATGTTTCCTTAGGATACATCAAGTGATTTGGGTTTTATAGTAGTAACAATCAATGGTCAACATGGCTAGACAGAAGAATGGACTGATGATTCAGGGACCTCGCCCCCCCCCCCCCCCCATTCAGGTCAACCATTCACATTTGCTTGTTCAAGATTCTTAGAGATATCCCATTTAAGGATGGAAATGGGTAGGATTTTGATACCCTATCACAGGCTTCTGGAAGGGAAACAAGCAAAATTACCCCCCCTCCCCATCCCTTTTCCCGAAAAATCAGGAACGTGCGTGCAGTACAGATGACCAACAGGGTGGAGGCGGGGGGATGGGAGATGGGGGAGGGGGAGGAGGGGGCTGGGATTGGGGAACAGAAAAACCAGTTACCAGGAAGCATGGAAGGATATAAACATTCCCCCTCCCCTCTGCTTCTTGACCTCACCTCGATATCTTAGCCTTGAGATCCCATACCCCGAGGTTCCCATCTAAATCCGCCATGACTAGTGTCTCTCCCTTCCAGGCGATGCAGCTGATGGTCGTGAGGCTGCTCTCTGATGGCAGTTTGGCGCCCTCGTGCACCACGCTGCCCTCCACCCAGAAGTGGTGCAACACCCCGCTGATCTCGGCAAAGACAAAGTGCTCCCTGACCGTGGGAGGCGTGGATCGGCTGTCAGCGCTGGATTCTGCTGGATCAAACGTCATCACAGCTAGCAAACCCACACATCACTTGTACAATTTGAAATGAGTCAAAGAAATCACTGTTAAATGTCATTCTTAGTTGTCATTAGCTTGTAAGAGTCAGTTAGCTTATTCAAAGTTGATGCTAAACCAGCTCAATACAAGTTTAAACCAAGAGTACTTTCCATTGCATCTAATGAACAGTTTGGACTAGTTATCTGTACATGAACTGTTACAAAAAAGGAAAAAAAAGTCTCTATCTCCTCTCATCATTACCACAAAAAAATAGAAATATAAAGTCATCTTATTACTGGTACCTGGTTCTATGACCAACCCTGTGTATAATAATAATAATAATAGTAGACATTTAGAGAGCGCCTTTTCCACTGGATGCAAAGCGCTATGACATGTCATCCCTGGTCGCCATAGGAGATAAAATATATACAAAATACCTATAATGCATTGTTGGTTGTTAACTTAAATTCCCTTAAGGAAACAGGACTAGTATACATTTAAAGTACATTTTGCACTTCAAAGATGTTACCTGAAATAGCAAAAAAAAAAAAAGGCATTGTATTTCACAAAGCCTGTTAAGCCAACATCAAGCATTACAATTAACATCCCCGTTGAATTCAGAGTGGACACACCAGTCTTATAGTGAGTTAGCGCACTTTGACAATGCACGATTGCAAGCCTGACTGACCTGCCAGGTGGATGGTACTGCCCATCAAACCGCCATCTAGTGTCAGCATGCTGCCCATTGTGTCTGCCGATGCTGAGGATGCCGCCGCCTTCTTCTTGTGATGGGAAGGTGACCATTCCTGTGAAAAGTCAAAGACAATTTCCAGTAATTCTTCCTGGAATGAACTGCACGTGAGGTGGACCACTTCTATTCACTGGGTTATGCACCCTGCTCTTTGCAATGACTGAATGAAGCAGGATTTCTTATGTGCATGAGTTGGAACTCTCTCATTCATACACATGACCTCCATTTTATGTCCTATCTGAGGGACAGAGTATTTTGCCTCTAGTTATGACGGGAGTGCCTGATTACACACAACATTGCCCAGTCAGACTCGAGAAATGAACCCAGGGGGGTGTTTCATAAAGCTGTTCGTAAAGTTACGAACGACTTACGAGCGACTGGTGATGAATTCTTGTGCTGAATTATTGAAATTCTGATAAGTATAGCACTTCAGAACTGATCACCAGTCGCTCGTAAGTTGTTCGTAACTTTACAAACAGCTTTATGAAACAGGGCCCTGGTCCTTAGGATATGGAGGCAGACAAGCTACCGATTGAACCAAATCATTGCCCTATAAGGGGTTGTGCAGGGGCTCTCAGTAGGACAACCTCTTACCAGAGCCGTAATGATGGGGAAGTGCTTGGGCATCTCCCTCAGGAGGCACAAGGTGCGCAGGTCCCAGATCTCAAACGGCTTCTCCTTGAACATCACGATCAGGTACTGCCTGCAGAGGGGCGGGGACAGACAGACGGACAGATATATGGTCAGACGGACGGTCACATGAAATGACGCATGAAAAGAATGGACGACTGAACAAACAGACAGACCGAAAGTACATGCGAGAATTGATCTCTGAACAGAAAACATACCCAAAGAGCTAATGAGACAGAAAATTATGTTGCACAAATGAAGAAAGATTAGAGGAGAAAACAGGT
Organism: Diadema antillarum; assembly: GCF_040938485.1. Lineage (NCBI taxonomy): Eukaryota > Metazoa > Echinodermata > Echinoidea > Diadematoida > Diadematidae > Diadema > Diadema antillarum. Next base: position 487,024 of record NW_027270972.1, on the reverse strand, counting down.
GTGTAAAAGGATGGCTCAACACATCATTATCAGTGAGCATACAGAAGAGCAGGAGACAGACAAACAAACAAACAGACATATCAACTGACGGACAGAGTAAATGAGTGTGTGCTCAATGAAAGCTGAAATTCAGATGCAGGACATTGCCAGTGTTGAGAAAAAAAGTACAAGTAGCTGTTTTCTCCTTAACCCTAACTAGGCCGGGGGGGGGGGGGGGGGGGGGGGGGGGGGGGGGCCTCAGAGGCCCCCCCCCTCGACGTTCCGCGCGATGTATCGCAATCACAAAAAGCTATCGCCGCGACGTTTCATGACTTTTTTCTTTCGAGTCTCCCGCATCTTTTGACACCAAATTTGCGACGCCCGGGCGCGCGGTTCCGAAGTTACGCATAAATATGTACATGCATGTCAGACCAAAAATTGCTCAAAAACGTTAATTCGTGTACAATTTCAATGCAAACTGTGCTTACAGGCAAATTTCATAAAAGCATGATTATTTTGGTGTTTTATTGATTAAAATCAATGAATAACATATTTTCTTGTTCGGAGCGATGTCCCGGACAAATTTCATCGAAAAAACAATGAAAAACATAAAGTCGAAAAAACATAGAAATACATAAGAAATTCAAAAAAACAATAAAATACTTAAGAATTTTTTTCTGATATCACAATCTTTTTTCATTACACACTAAAAAGGATATTTACACAAAAAATGTGCCTGTTTTGAGCTTTATTTTGTAATTAATACCAAATAGTCTGATTTTATGCATCATCATGCATAAATTAGCATAATTTAGCATAAATGATAATTTTTTTGAAAAAATAACTTCATGGTATTTTAGATTACATCATAGGCAATGTGTGTGCCAATTTTCGTCGCGATCGCGCGGTCGACGGCCGAGATCTGGAGGGGGGGCCTGGGAGGCGCCCCCCCCGGCTCTATCAACTACCTAAATAGCCCGGCCTAGTTAGGGTTAAAACAAAATTGATTAATAAAAACAAACAAACAAACAAACAAAATAGGCCTATGTACTATCATTCATCACAGAAGTATAAAATTTCAACAACATGCAAATACAATTGCTGGATTCGGGCTTGTGGATTATCATGATGATTTTATCAACATGTCATAAAAAGACAAATAGTAAATTCTCTGGAGGCATTTCTGGAGAGAAAATGTCATGACAAATACTCAAACACGATCAGCACTGCCATAAAAACTCAAGGAAACGATGATATGTTGCCAAGCAACTGCATCAACCTACTTGAGGTGAGAGACCCTCAGGGCCTCAATTGGAGGTTCATCACCCTTGTTTTCCCGCAGCACTGTGGTACGGCCCGTCTGCATGTCTAACAGCAGTAGCTCATTGCGGACTGTTCCACTGCTGGACGGGTTGGGGTAGCTCACGGACAGGAAACTGGTCAGACTAACCCACTCAATGTGCCTGCATCAAAGTATAACAATTGTTTTTGACTATTTAACAAGTACTAACAAATGAAAGCAATATAATAGCAATAAAGGTTAACTTGCGAAGCAAAAATATTCATGCATTTATATTTTGCACTTTAATAGCCAGTTTCATGTTGTGCAAAATGCAATAAAATTTCCATACGCTAAAATTTCCTCTTTAGGAGTGTAATACATTAACAGCAAAACTAATAATCCCATGAGTGCTACTACTACTTCTACTAATATTACTAGTACAGTGCACTCCCGTTGTAATGAACATGGTTTTAATGAAATTCTTGTTACAACGAAATCAAAATTCAAGTCCCAAAATCACCATCCATATGTTTATACACTATACTGTTTGGTTATAACAAAACTTTGATATAAGGAAAGAAAACCGCCTGTCCCACGGAATTTGTTATAATCGGAGTACTGTAAAAGTGGATATTTTTGCGCGACTAATTTTTCACGATCGGCGGGGAAAGAAGAGCTTCGCGTGTTTTTAATTTCGCGTAATCAAGACATCAACTACTGGAACATATGGCAAGCAAAAACATTCGTGTGCTTTTATTTTTGCGCTATTACGGGTTGCGCGAAATGCGCGAAAATTTCAACGCCGCGAAAATTTCCACTTTTACAGTATACTGTGCTCAATGATAAGAACAATAATACTAGTGACAAAAACAACAAGAATGTGTCTTATAGCAATGCTCGAGGTAAATGAAGACAAGACTATTGCCAGTTTTTCTACTGGCACACAAAATATTTTCATAGCTACCTTACAGAGCAATGACCTGAACCTTGAATCAAAACAATCCTTCATACTACCAAGAGGCCATTAGTGATAAAAAATAGAATAGATACTAAAAAAAAAAGAATAAAACAATATTAATAGTTTAGTTCATGTGTCTTAAACAGCATGAGAGTGGGAGAAAACAAGTACTTGAGGAGGCAAAAAACCTGGCATGGTGTATAAACTTACTACAATTGCATAGAGTGTTTGTTGACATCAAAAGAAAAAAAGAAAAGAACAATTCTGGAGATACATACACCCACAACAACACACCACATTTTAAGACCTTAGTGGGGCAGCCAATAATAGCTTGCCTTCAGTATTATTAACACAAATCATCAGTGTGTCTGCGTCTGTGTTTGTGTGTGTGTGCGTTTTTTAAGAAACAACTGGTGAAATGTGCCCAATTGCCTTGAGCAAACTATCATGTCCCCAGTTGCGGGCACTTTGTGAGAATATGTGTGAGTTTAAAAAAAAAACAGATTTCGTTTTTGGCCAAATGAGTCATAATGTAAGAGTGACATATTCCTGTACAATGTTTGTGTATTATGCTGCTTGTCTTTGTACAATGTTTTGTTTTGTGAATGTGAATTTGAATTTTGTGGCAATGAACGAAATTCGAAAAAAGAACTTAAAAAAAGTGTAAGGTGTGTGTGCGTGTGACAGATGTCAAAATAAGGCAAAGACTTAGCATTACCTGACAGTTGTAGTGTGAATGTTGTATTCCCTGTAGAGAGACCCAGTCGTCAGGTTGTAGACTTGCACTAGTCCTGTCGATGTTCCTTTGTGATAGACAGAGTCAAATAAAACCAAGTCACACCATACATGCAGTCTACAAGTATTTTCTGTTCCTTTCAAAGCTTTTGATAAATCTGAAGCAACTCTGCCGGAAAGGGATGTTTTCCAAAGTGAGGAATAAAAACCTTCCCTTCTCCTTCCTTCACTCTAAAAAGAAAGCCTGCTTTCTATAATTGCCGTGTTCCCATGAGGAATAGACTGAGGTAACACAGAGTTCATTATATATATCACTCGTATCATAGACATAGGTACATTGTACCCAAGTAGCTGTGTATCTAAGTGTATGTCGGGTTATATGATGACAACTCTATACTGTAGGAGTACAGTTGTCTATCTTGAGGCAAATCTCTTCAAAGATTTGAGAGAAAATTACATTTAACTTCCATTTGCTAGTGAATAAACCAGCTGATGGGATTACTGAAGAGCTGAGAATGTGTGGGGTGCTATACAGAAGGAAAACAAAAATGTTCAGAACAAAGGTCTTTACTATCAGTGACAGCCATCTAAATTTACCTATGGCAATGTGCGGCTTGTAGTAGTGAACATTCTTGGTTGTCAAAGGCGGGCACATCCTGATCACCGACGGAACATCAGCGATGCCACTCGACAAGCCCGTCATGACAAACTTCAGGAGCACGGACCTTCCGTACTTGATGCCGCCGTCTGTGACAGCGTCCGGCGGACAGAGGAGATCGGCAATGGACGTCTTGGGAGCCGGGACGAGGGAGGGCTTAGCGGCGGAAAGCAGCGGGGGCAGGAATTCGAAGTCGCCGTTGAGGGAGGGTGGAAAGGTTTGCCCGGGGGAGTGGAGGGGGGACAGCACCAGCTGGGAGTGGTTGCTGCCGAGGCTGGCGGCCGCGTGATCCACGGTCAGCAGAGTCCAGAAGAGGATGCGGCCGTCGCTCATCACGAGGGCGGTGTGGCACTCTGTCACCGGACTGCACGACAGGCCGAACGTCCGCATGTGCTTGGTGACACGGAGGGGGTCAGATTGGCAACGTAGGTCATAGGTCACATCCTGACCTTCTAGGATCATCTCTCCAGCTAAATCAGAAATACAATGCCAGCATTTTACACATTCACGTACCAGGTACTCGTCTTGAAATCACATTCTGTATACATACTGCAAAGCACACTCTGTGATAGCAAAGCCATAGTAAACAAAATATGCTTTTAAACTTTCCATATTCAGGCAATATTAAAAGGAACCGATGTTCTTTCATTGCATATTACTGACTAGATGGAGAACAAAGAACAAATCTTGCTCATATCATTTTTCCAACTCAAACAGGTCAAGACTTATTATTACATGGAAAATGTCAGAATCACACGAACATCTGCTATTCAGGACGGTAAAATTATCCTCACAAATTCATAACTGTGCAGAAATATTTCGCTTGAATTACTATTTGTCTTAATGAAGCACTCTAACTTCATTATCTTCCCTGTCTATACAGTATTCTAAACATACATGTACATTACAACACAATATTATGGCCACTTATTTTTGAAAAAAAAAACCAGATAAGGTAAGACTGGAATCTTACCCCCTGTACTCCCATAGTACTGTTCTGATGGTGTGGATACCGTACTGGGAGATGTGGTCACCAGTCTCCTCCTTACCCTGACGCTAATGCTGCCATTTTCATGCAGACACATCAGGACATCACGTTGTCTGTAGAAACAAATGAATTTGAAGAAGGGAGAAATATTGTCCATCAATAAGGTATCAGTTTCAAGTAAAGGACTCTGAGAGAGCACAGTCCTCCACCAAGCAGCTCACTTTCATCAATACCGTGATCTCCAACCTATATTATAGTCCTACATTCATAACATCTGCATTGTTAGTTTACTCTGGCTATCTATTGTGGAGTTATATACACATATGCTGAAAATGACCCTATTTCCCAATGATAAAGAATCTTTCTGAGAAAATTTTTAAAAAAGAGAAAATTTGTGGATCCAGTGATCAGATTTACTACCAAAATTGAATAATCTGTCTCTTGTGTCATTATCAACTTTCCCTGAGAATTTCACCAAATCTGTTCATAACTTTTTGAGTTATTTTGCAAACAAATAGACAAACAAACCAATGCCAACAAAACCATATACCTCCATGGCAGATTTTAACGACAAATTACAGACACTCATCTGCTACTAGGTGAAGATGGTGTACAATCAAATAATATCATCAGGGCATATACCCTCCAGTGCAGGAAGTAGAAAAAACAAGGCAAGTGCCAAATTGTGTCTCGCCCATTCGCGTACAAGAAATTAATATTTTTCTAACTCCCAGAAGTTCATTGACCCGCCTATGACCTTTGACCTTGTGGTGACCTTCAACTCCACAAGGGACATTTACCATCCAAGTTAAGTCACAAACGGACATAGGGATCAAAAGTTATGAGCCACAATCGAAAAGCGCCCTAAAAACTTAACATTGGGCCCTAAAAGTTTGTTGACCCCTGTCTGTGACCTTTGACCTTTTGATGACCTTCACCTCCCCAAGGGACATCTACCATCCAAGTTTGGTCACAAACGGACAAAGGAATCAACAGTTATGAGCCATAATCAAAACGCGCCATAAAAACTTAACATTGGGCCCTAAAAGTTTGTTGACACCTGTCTGTGACCATTGACCTTGTGGTAACCTTCAACTTCCCAAGGGACATCTACCATCTAAGTTTGGTCAGAAACAGACAGATAAATCAAAAGTTATGAGCCACAATCAAAACGCGCCCTAAAAACTTAACATTGGGCTCTAAAAGTTCGTTGACCCCTGTCTGCGACCTTTGACCTTGTGATGACCTTTAATTCTCCAAGGGACATCTACCGTCCAAATTTGGTCACAAACGGACATAGGGATCAAAAGTTATGAGCCACAATCGAAACGCACCCTAAAAACTTAACATTGGGCCCTAAAGTTCATTGACCTCTGCCTGTAACCTTTGACCTTGAGGTACCCTTCATGTTTGGTAAAATGTGTAACTTTGCATAACCACTCTTCCCTCCAAGTTTGATTGAAATTGAAATCCTCAGTAGAGAGTTATTCAAGTTTTTGTAGCGTTACGGACAGACGGACGACGACGGACAGACGCCGCAGGCGATCCCTTAGTCTCCCCACACCTCCGGTGGGCTCGACAAAAAGGGCACTGACCTGCAGGGCCAGACCTGTTGAAAGGGGGACCCACTGCGCTCCATTGGGATGACGCTGACCGTCTGATAGATGGCCAGGTCAAGGATCAGGACCTCACGGGCGTAGACCAGCAGCAGGTGGTTGCGGCGGGCCCGCATGTAGGACAGCTGCAGGCACTCGCTGACCCCCGGGAAGTCAGCTTCATCCTGGGAAGAGGTCGTTGTCCTGTGTCTGCTTGGTCGAATGGATGGAGGAACAGAGATGTACATAGAGGGAGGGGGGTGGGGGTGGAGAGAGCTTACCCATGAGAGATACTCTACATTGTGTAATTTGCGTATAACATTGTATAACAAACTCCCTGAAAGTCAGTGCAATCGAGGAATTGAAAGATAAAGAGAATTAGGGGATTATATGAAAGAATATGCAATTTTAGTAACATACAGCTGTACCTACAAAACAACTACAATTATACAAGAGACAAGTAGCCTGAGCCAGATACTAATGTACTAGTAAAGCAGTCATTGAGTACAAATAATGTACATTACACAAGACATTGGTACGACTTAATCGACTTGATACTAATGTAGGAACAGTCTGAAATACACCAGGCAAATCTGGATGCTTTTAAGACTATTCAAAAGTTATGGAGGGTAGATAACTTTACTATAATGCCCGACCATGTAATGTGCATTATTTGTTTATAAAATGGTGACATGATCTAGATTCCTTGGCAGCAATTTTCACAAGAGTTCCAAGCCAGTAACAGCTCCAAGCTACAGGACTAAACCACACACACAAACAATTGCGATGCATATGTAATACACAGGCAATAATGCAGCCGAGTGCAGACAAGCAGTTGTATGTACCTGTCATTAGTCTACTAATGCCCAGTGAAAAGTAAATTTCAGCCTTTCTGCAAACTTAGAGAACGGTCAAGTGAAAGCTACCAGTCAATCATTTCATAAGGAGACATATCACTATATTATAATTTGTGATAACGTAACGAGACCATTTATATGCACTACAAATGGTACAGTAGAATAGCAATTAGCTACTTACTGTATCAGCCATATATTCAACGAGTCCAATTTTTTGTTAATCTGGACTTCCTTGCAGTTTCACTAGTGGCTTCATTCGTGACTGTAGAGTGCAGTAATGAATGGACAAATGTATGTGTGCACATTGCATGGATGTCACGGTCAGAGTTAATATTTGCATGCATTCATATATTCGCAAATAGCACCCAACTAACAAAATTCACAAAAATAAAATCCCCGCGAAATATATGGCATATAATACGGTAACTCATCAAACTCACTTGGCTTTGTTATCGCCTACAAGAAGCCGAACCCTCTTGAAAGCGGTTCGAGCCCCGCTGGCGCTGCTCCCCCTCCTATCGCTGGCCATGCTTCCCTGTGTCTGGCTGCTGCCCTGCGGGCTCGGTGTGGTGATATAAAACTTCTTGCCGTTGCTAGACGGCGCCCTCGCTGCGCTGAAATCGTTGATGAACAGGATGCAGTCATTGCCCAGTACTGGTGTGGTACAGAGGGGGTAAGCATCGAAACAAAGAATATACTCCAAACTCTGTATGGGAGCAAATCAAGATGTAACTCTGTTGGTCCCATTCCCCCCCCCCCCCCCCCCCCCCTCACTTTAACCTGTTGAGGACGAGTCCCGAGTATACTCGGGCAAGTGTCTATGGGAAATGCGTGTTATAGCAAAATCAGCCCATCCTCAACAGGTTAATGAACATTATATACATTGGGGAAATCTTGGACATAATAAGCTTCTGTCCAATGTGGTTTTCAACACAACACATATAAGTGCTGCAGTAAAGTCAACATTCTGTATGTATTGTATCAATATGACAATATGGCATTCACAAGCATATTACATGTAAACAATAACACACTCTCTGACATCACAGAGAACAAATTAAAAAAAAGTTGCTTCCTGATATGCTACATTCTAACAAAGGCTACACTACAGTATACTTTGCTGAAATTCAGATAATTTTGCTCTCTAAATGATTCTATGCTAATAATATGAACCATTAAACTTTGGCATAAAAATAACTTATAGATAATGTCTAAATAATCATCATTTAAAAATGCTCCATTCATCGAAGTAAACTATTTGATGATCCCAATGATAATTTTCCATTCTATGTCTTCATGTGCAGATTCATAATCAATCATCACATCCATTATGCAACAATGGTAGATCCAGTGGGGGTGCACCGGGGTGCACGACCCCCCTTTTATTTTTTTTTGGGGGGTCTTTTTTAAATACCAAAAGTATGCATGAAATCGCACAATGACCAACATGTAAATATAAAAATCTCCCTACCATTGGAGAGGGACACCCCCCTCCCCCCTCACTTTGCACCCCACCCCCTTCACGGAATTCCTGGATCCGCCCTTGTGCACATACGGGGTTACTCACAGGTCAAGTTGGAGGAGTCAAAGGGGTCAAAGGCCAAGCAGTGGAGGGTGTCAGTGAAGGTCTTCTTCCACAGTTTGGTTCCCGTGTCTGCGTTCCAGAGGACGACGCTGTAGGGCGGGTGGAGGGCCACCAGCAGGTCATGTGATGCATCCTGAGTAGCCAGCCACTGGAGATCTGGTGGGAAGTGACCACACAAGATGGACATTTTAGGCCTGGTCATCGAAGGGTGCTCAAAACACATGATTCTACCCTTTCTGCCCTTTACCACTGATCAGCATGTTGGATTGTCTGCATATGTTCTTTGCCGATACTGCACGAAACCTTACTGCAATGCATAGAAAATATCATTGCGATCCAACTGACCTCTACGCTGTATATTACAGAATTGTCCAAGTGTTAAAAAACTCAAGTTGGTTTTTCTCACTTCCACATGGGTTAAAATTTGAGAAAATTACATTGAATGCCAATAAACACTAGCTAGACAAGTTTCAATTCAATTCAATTCAATTGATTGATTTCATAAAAGTGATACAGCCAATATTTGTACAATAATCAAATGCAGCTCATGGAGGGTTAAGTATAGCAATGGACGAGCTGTCTTGGCACACTGCACACTGAAACACTGTAAACAGCAGAAGCAAATTAACAGTTACATTGAATATTATGGCTTAGATCTTGCCTTCGACTGATGCCCTTCATGGCTATGGGCAACAGCAATACAGTTCACTTGAATCTTTTGAACAGCCGTAAAGTGAATTAGCTCTGCTGGTAACAACAAAGGCATAAAGATGTCCATAAACAAATACTAAGATCTTGACAAACTTAAAATAACTGTGCACTAATCAAGAAAATTGATGTGACACACTCAAGCAAAGGCACTTTATACGTATATCAAACATAAGGGCGAAAAGTAGCTAGAGACCATTCATTTTTTATAAGGACACTTTATACAGTATACTTCAAGGAGAAGATCTTGAAGGGTTTTAAAGGGATGGTATAGTATTGGTTGAGGTGAGGATTCTGCCTTTAACTTTTTGCGAGATACTTAGAAACCGCTTTATGAACTATTAAAGAGTATACACATCTACGGGGAATTAAAAGTGTATTTGACGAAAATCAGTTCTGAAAGGGCTGAGATATCAAAAAACAAAACAAAACCAAAGCAACAACAAAGTAACACAAAGCAATCCTAATAAAAGTTGGGTCTCACCTTTTATCAGGATTGCCTTGTTTTGGATATCTCAGCCATTTCAAAACCAATTTTCATCAAATAAACTTTGAATTGTTCTTAGAATTTTATATGCTCTTCCATATTTCATAAGACATTTCTCATTATCTAAAAAAATCCTCATTAAAAATATCATTGGAAACCCGAGGCCCCATCTCGACCAAAACTGCACCATCCCTATAAAATTGATTGTGGCACATTACCCTGAACTGGTTTACTGCCATCAGAGAAGCTGGCCCTCTCAGTAGCTGCACAGACATCCCAGACGATGATGAGACCGTTGTTGTCAGCTGAGGCCAGTCGCAGCGTGTAGGGGGCGTCGATTGTGTGGTGGTAGTTCTCCCTAGCCCACTGCAATCGTACCACGGGGCTGCGATGCTTTTCAAGGGTTTGGATAGTCTGTGGATTGGCAAAATGCAAAGGGGGAGAAAATAAAAAATATGCCAAAATGATATCACACTACATCATAGTTAGCTTTCCATTTTACAGACAGAAAAGGTAATGGAGCACAAATTTGGATGTTCGTTCATTTTGCTGTTTCATGATGCAAGCTGAAAAGGACATTGAAAATTACCAAGGTTACCTCCTGTTACTGAGATTACAAAGGGAATTGCATTACTTCTGGATTGAGTATGATTAGTGGAAATCTATTCATTACAGACAGATGTTTATCAAAACTTGTAGCACAACACTTATCAAGCATATAAATAATCATAGAATCAAAGTGCAAAAAAAAAAAAACACTTGCAATGTGTAACAAATAAACAAACCTTAAATACAAGGTACTACTAGGGGACAATAGATCAATATAAGGCTGTGGAGTGAAGTTTTTTTTTTTTCTTAATGCATTTAGTCTCAGGATTTGCAGAACAACACTCAAGCACTGTGAATAAGCATGAACACTACTATAGTACTGCATAGCAAATACTGTTTCTGGACTAAAACATTTAAAATGAAAATGTAGCTTAGATAAGACAGACAGTTGTAGACAGGCAGATGGTTCATGGATTGACAGATGTTCAGAGAGGGTGCCATACTGGCTTGTTAACAGGTTTGTACCTGAATAGTTCTTGTATCCACGACAACCACAGATGTATGGCAGCCATATGCAAAGAGATTTTGCCATCCCCTGTGGAGTTTGAAAGGAAAATGACATCAAAAGTACTTGTTATCTGGATGAAGTTGGTGAAACTGAACCACCAGTGTAGTACAAGTATGAATGATAATCACTGGATGAGAAGACTACATTAAGTACAACATTTTGTGACGTCACATAATGACAATGATACATGGAAAATATAAAGAAAAATTAAACATATTTTCACTTTTCTAGCAGAATGAGAGACCACTCGACTACCTCTTGCAGAAAGAAGGGGGAGTCCCCTTAACATATTAAGCAACAAGACGAGGGAATGCATACTGTAAAACCAGAAATATTTGTGGCATAAATTTTTTTTTTTTTTGTGAATTGGAGCCCACGGCCTTTCTTTGCAACATGCCACTGGCATTAAATGCATATAGTGTTGACAATAACTTTCACGTGCATTTTAATTTTGCAAATCTTTGCTCCTTGCGAAATTTGCAAAAATGTCATGCACATACAAAATTCTGGTTTTATGGTACTTTTCACACAAAAAAGACATTTTGTGGAATTCTCTTTACATTTTCTTAATATCCTTGTACATACATGAAATCACAAACTGTATATTTGTAGTCTGCTCATCTCATCCAGCAGTGGCTATAACAAAACTTTGAAAATTCATAACTGTCACAAACTGTCAAATTTTCCTCAAACTTTGCTGAACACAATGTGTTTCACTAGATGAATATTGCTGTTTTCACTTAATCAAATGTTTACTTGGATTTCACTCCCCTAAATGAATGTTATTGTGGAATTTATTCAAAACAAAAAATTCTAGAGTTGCATTTTGTCAAAAACTGATGTACCAGTACCATACATTGTATTGGTAGTTTTAGTATGCTCAGATAGATTATGATAGCACACATTTCTCATGTCGACCACATCAGCTAGCCACATCAATTTGGGTTATAACTATAAACAGGTTACTGCTTACTGAAATTAGTTTAATAATAGCATGATTGTTTTTGTAATTGTAAAGCAAGCCACCCATAACTCCACCATAACCCCGTCCAAAATTTGACTGCCGGCTACATAGTAAATTTTACTTGGAGAAACCTAGTATGCTTTTGCGCATGGGCGAATTTTGTCACCAGATGTCAAATCTCGGTGAAGGCTAATTGCTGATCTAGAAATATAAGAGTTAAGACATGTAGTAAATTCAATTGCCAGCCGGGTGTTCAAGATAAATGTCATCAAACTATTTGACTAACTCATCCTCATGAACTGTTTACTAACTAGCTAGAGAAACTTCTACAGTTCTATTCTATCTAAGCCTGTGTATATATAGTTACATATACCTTACGGTTTACAAACATGGACAAGGCCTAAGTCATGAAGTATCAAGGGTCAAAGCACAGTTTAAATAAATGTCTGCTTACGCTCTCTTCTCTTCACTTTGACCGAAAGATCGGTCTGTATCTGGTCGTCGGGATTTTTTCCGTGGAGACTGCGTCTGGCATCACGGAATCCCCTCCTATACAGACCGAAGGCTATCCTATTAGCTCCTGTATTGATGCTCTGCCAGCAGTTGCGCACAGACCAAACGTTACCATAAACCCAATTTCATACAGCTTTTTTACATTCAAACAAGTTTGACATGACATGACACATTATGCAGCAATAGATATTTGGGGTAACTTTCTCGCATTGTGCAATGGAAATACTCACAGTCCCTAGGTTAGATCGCAGAAATCTGTATACATATCACAACATCGCCGTTCACTAGCTGTGAGTGTAAGTCGCCATTTAAAACACTTACATCACATGTGATTGGCTAACGCCGTAAATTAATGGTTATGTTGAAGAGCTGTTATGACTGTATCGACAGACTGGTAGTTGTGTCTTTTTCCATGAAAATATCATCTAAAATCAAATCTTGGATATTTCAAACACCTGGTTAGTGCAATGCATTCTAGAAATTTTGATTTTGCTATACATACAAGTTCGAATTTGCCGATCCAGGCTAGGGCTGTGAATTTAATAGACGCAATCAAGGGCGAGGACAGTATAGTGAGGTGCCCGCACCTCGCCAAGGGCCCGAATACCGCCACCCTGCTTAAAATTGTTATAAGCGCACTGAACAAAAATTTATGCCCGGGACTGTGTTCAGTATCCTTAAAAAACTTGAAACTTGGCAGGGTTACCACTAGACAGAAAGATCCGTCTGTCCGGAGGACTCTTATATTTTTGCCATTAATGCTGTCCTCCGTAGACAGACGGAAGGTATCAGTACCCATTGCTGTGTGGATGTTCTTAACCATTGTCTCTATGGAAAATTGGGTGAGGTACCTCACCCTTCTCGATTGCGTCTAATTCACGGCCCTAGGTCGGCAAATTTAAGCGTGTATGGTGAAATTAGCGTTTTAAGAATATATTACACTCACCAGATTAATGAATAATCCAACATCTTAGTAGAATTTTCAACGTAAAACACAGCTTGTTGCGTCGTCACATTCGAACTGCAGAAACACACACTATGAATCTCTTAGCCAATCACATGCGAGGTAGTTTCTACGTGTGTTTTACTAAAACACGTACCTCGCATGTGATTGGCTTACAGATTCAAAATGGCAACTTACTGCTAGCGAACGGCGATGTTGCGATATCGATAAAATTTCTGTGTTATAACCGAGTTTATGTGAGTATTTCGATTGCACAATGTGAGAAATTTATCCCAAATATTGCTGCATAATGTGTCATGTCATGTCAAACTTGTTTGAATGTAAAAAAGCTGTCTGAAATTTGGTTTATCGTAATGTTTGATCTGTGCGCGACTGCTCCACACAGGAGCCTCAATCATTGACTTCGGTCTGTATACGGAGGGGATCCGTGAAGCCAGACGCAGTCTCCGCGGAATATTTCCCGACGGACAGATACAGACCGATCTTTCGGTCAAGGTTACCACAAACAAGCAAACTAAATGTTTATTGGGAATACGTGTTCTAAGTATCATCACGGTCACCCGCATGCATCTTTTACATGCTTGTCTATGGGAGCTTCACGGTCATCCGCACACGTCTTTTACGTGCTTTGTCTATGGGAGCGCGGGTGGCGAGTTGCGGGCCCCTTCCTTAGCGCGCAACTTTTTCGCATCGTTCGCATTTAAGGACGATAGCTGCAAATTTCCAGTAACGAACAGTGAATTTGTGGTTCCATTGGAATCTTCAGCATTTTTCCAGTTTGTAAATGGGATTTCATAGAATTTCAGTGACGAAATGTGATTTAAATACGCATAAACATTAACTATGGCGAGGTGCGGGTCACCCATGACCCAAGTATACCTCACCCAATTCTCCATAGTCGAGACAGTGGTTAAGAGCTTCAATACAGCAAGGTATGGGACAACCTTCCGTCTGTTTTCGGTTTGGAAGAGAGCGATAACGTCAAAAAAATAATATGACTCCTCCGCACAGACGGATCTTTCTGTCTTATGTTACTCTTTACTTGAGTTAGGCAAGCATTTTTGCTTGGCCTTTGCAAATTGTAAATTCAATCCCCTGAAACAAACATGTTCATGAGTACGACGTTAAGTACACGTAAAAATAGCTGAAAACTTTAGTCCTTCTAGACTCTAGTCCTCGATACTGAAACTCTCATACAAGGGTAACCCCGGGGCGCTGTAACCAGTACACCGGTGTTGTTAATTTCTGTGAAACGTGCACACGAAATGATTAATGAATGAATGCATCTCATTCATTCGTCGAGTTTGTCAAGCACTACTCAAAATCTAGTTAATGGGACTACAAGAAATTACGGCAGATTGTCTACTTACCAGTCACACGCCCCCTTATTCAACGGGTGCAATGCCCCAGTTATTGCTCTTGGTGATATATTCATAACAAACTTGCTTACAGAAGTGATGAAGCCAATAAAAGGTGATTGAACAACTCATCAAGTATTGCGCAAAGACAGGAATTTATGTTTTTATCGGCGGTTCTCGCATGAATCGCTGATGTTTCCAACTTATAAGACCAATATCCTTTGTACGAAAGATCGTACATATCTTGTGCGTAGTGCGACAGGAGAATGTACTGAGAAGAACTGATACCATTCTATTGTATTTACATTTTGACAGCCACCACTGCACTTTCGGCTCGGCCGTCCTTTACCACGCATACATACTGTACCCACTGTACCCGAGACTGAACCCAAGGCCTACCCACTACCACAGCACCAAGGTAAACAGCGCGCGTACCTACCTGCAGCCCTACAGGCTACACATGACGATCAACCGTGGTATGGCTTCTTTCTTTTGAGAAAACTAACGTTAGAGAACTGAGGATCTGAAATTCAGGATCACGATGTGATGTGCAGCGAAGACGATCATAATCCTGGAAGAGATGGATGTATTCTTTCATATGACAGAATAGATCGTATATCTTCCAGTAAGTGACACATCTTCAGCTTCAGTAGGAAAACGTACTTGTCCCTCATCTAGATTCTAATCTCGGCTCGCCTCGGTGAAGACAACTGAAGTTGCAAATAATAATGGTTGTAGCACTGCCACACAGAAAATGTCAAGGCTATCGTGTAGACTATAATGTTAATTCGCAATTGCGATGATGTGATTGTTACAAGAGAAGTGGAATTTTGGAAAATGGTGACGTGACATGACAGTTACTACTCTATCTAGAGTCTAGAAAAGGCAGAGCCTAGCGTAGCGTAGCGATCTGGTGTTCTGGTGAGATAGCTGAGTCAAGGCTGAAAACCAACAACTCATGCATAACTTGTTTTAAAGATTCCAATATGCAATGGCCAATGCTCTTGACAAAAAAAAAGGGGGTCATATTTTCAAAGTTAGAATAAGATGTTAACCTAGTCTACAATGCCAGTGCAGTGGTATCAATTTTAACCAGTATGATCGTTGTAAGAACGCCTTTCACTATCGCGTACGATTTAATGAAAAATATGTAAACATGTACGTTGTAGGTACAATACAATGTGTTGATGTCATATCAACTACTAACTAGCTTTTTCTCATTTCAGTTATGTAATTTCAATGTGATGTTGTGTGATTTTTGTTGGTGTTTCCTCATTGTCATCCCCAACAGGAAAAATGTGAAAAGACTTTGATTTACAGTATATTCCTACGGAGGAAGAATGATAGAGCTTTAAACAGAAACAAACGTGCACTGAAAGCTACACATCTTCATTCAGCATGATTACGAGACGATGGATGCGAATTTTGTTCGTCCTCATCCTGCTTTTGGCTTTGGCCAAAGTGTGCTTAAGGATGATCCAACAGGAGCCTCGTCGCAGTGTGGACAGCGACTTTGAGTTTGCTGCCCTCATCAGAGAACGAAGGTAATGTCGTGAGCACAACAGCACACAGACACACAATCAATTCAAACCTGCTCTAGCGACCACCTGTCTGCATTGTAGCCACCACCTGAGGGGGGGGGGGGGGGTGATAGGGAAATCCCGCACAAAGAAAATGAGTAGTTAGGAGTTAGGAACCTGTGCGCAGCAACCACTTGCCTAATGTGGCCAGTGCAGTGACCACAGATTTGGTTCCGACTTGACGACTGAAGAGTGTGCACAGTCAATGACCACCTAGCAGTAGCATGCAGTAGAGTGACCTGCTTATAATACATGCTTACAATACATTGTCTACAGCTGAAAAGAGTGGATTATTGTTTGAAGGGGCATGGGAAATTAGTGAGCGCAATTTCTATGACCTTCGTCGGTGTATAACTGTGTAGCATAGTTGTGTACATTTAATCATGTGATATGTCTTCAATGACCACCCTGTCATAAATGACCACATATTTCAAATTTCCCTAAAGTGGTCATTCTGAACATATTTGACAGTACATTGTACTTTCTTACATACTGGGAGACAATTGTATTACCTAAGTCATGATTTCAGTTTCATAGTGTATTCCAACTTTTTTTTTTTGTATTTCCTTTGTGCATGCCTCTCATTTGAAGGATTTCAACTGCATGTATAAAGTTAGTCCAAGGTTTTCTTCAAATTTGTTGCCATAGTAACAGCTGATTACAGTGAAGCTGCACTAAGGGCTTCCTGTGACAAACATACAAACGAAAAGTGCATTCAAGTTTGTATTACCACAGTTTTTGTTAGGTTGCAATTCTTATGTAATAATAGATATCACATGGTACCAGCTGCTCAGTTCTTGCCAATGTGGTCTTTATAATTATTAAGCAAAAATAGATAAATACCCTGGAAAATAAAATAGTAGCATGATGACGATGATGATGATAATGATCAATGATGATGATGATGATAATAATAACGACAACAATAGATAAAAATGAAAATCATGGAGTGATTGTGTGAACACCTGTGTATGCTACTGGAGGCATGGTGCACATTGAGGCACACAGGTATGGATTAATTCAGAACTAGGCTGGTCTTAAAAGACTGGAGAAAAGGGTTTTCTTTTCTTTCAATAGCGAGACCGGCTGCAGAATGGTGTTGACACTCTCAGACTTCCTGTCAGAAAGATGCACATTACAAAGCAAACTTGGGCGGGGGAAGAAGGGAATATACAACATGCATGTTCTCAGAGGGACAATTTTTTTTTTCTGTTGGGGCACCATTTGCTTCTACTTCAGACATATTCCATATATGATTGTTATATATGATACCAATGTCTTGATGCTCAAACTTTTGTAGATATTGTTTTAATGTAATTATTTTCTCTTTATTGCTCGGGCATTACGTGTAAAACACTGATTTTTGATAAGTTTGAATTGATTCATTATTCACTTTTGCCTTATGAAGAAATATTTGAAATAATAACCCTTTTGCTGTATGTGTGGAAGAAAAGTGTGCTTGTTATTAAAAGTTATTCTTTTTTTTTACAGCGGAGGAAGAAAACGGATACCCCCAGACTCCAACTATACAGACACAGTGGATGCTGGTGACAGGTTGGACAAGGACCTCTCAGTTAGTGGCAATCAGAACATCAGTGGAGGCAGCGAGACGTGGAGAGGGCGAAAGTTTGTTGGTCCCGGGGCCATGGGGCCTAAAGTCGCTGAACCAGAGGTCCTTGACCCTGAAGTGGAGGCCAGGCTGTGGATGGAAGTGACGAATCACTCGGCCCCGCAGATTGAAGAGATGAGAGCGCTGGCCAAGAAGCCGTGGAAAGCCAATATTAGTGGACTCACAAAGTTCAGGTGAGCACATTTATCTTGTTACTATAAAAATATATCCTTGTATTTTCGTCATATGTGTCTGTGAGATGAAACATTTGTAGGAACTTAAACTTAGAGGGCTTCACTGTTATGTAAGGTATAGATGCTTCAATGTGTCTTCAATGAACCCAGAACGAACATTAGTGAGAAGAATCAGACGCAGTACGTATGGAGGCAAAAATTTGGTTTATATTTTTTTATCGGCACTTTTGTTGCATTTTTCTGGAATATGGTTATCATCATCTATTTTTGTAATTATTCGTATTGTAAATACATATTCACCTATGCAAATTGATACTGTCTGTAAGTACAAGTATCGGGTCGTGAAAACTCCCTTGTGTTAACAATAGGCCCGATCTTGCTGTCGATAAGTAGTTTTGCCACAAGCAGAAAAAAAAAGAGACACAATGCAACAGAACAATGACAAATCAATGCTGTTGCATTCATTTCAAATGATGCCCCGTTCTTTTGTGTTATTGATGTTAGTCAAGCAGTTGCATTTCACACCAAACAAGAAGGAGTCAAGTAAAAGAGAATCCCACACCATGGAGAGGACAAATGTTGTAATAAAGGAGCTAGTCAACCAAAAAGAAACAAAGATAATCACAAGAAAGACTTAGAGGTCATGAAACAAAGGAACTAGGTCATGATGGATACACAAGAAAAAAAACATAGAGGGGCAATATCATTATATGCTAAGTAGATACAGGTGAAGAAAAGGTGAGAAGTATGTATTGATTTGCCAGCATTACAAACACCTCTTTTGTTTGGGTGGAACAAACACAAAAGAGAGTTGAGGCAGGTTTGGGATGAAAGGAAGTTGAGGTGATACAGGATATAAAAGAAGAACATAATGCATTGGGACAATAGCTATTCATGTCAGGACAAGAAAGAATGAGAGTGGTGAAGAGGGTAAGAACAGAGATGGCCATGCAGAATAAAGAAAGGTTTTTTTTGGGTTTTTTTTTTTGAATGTGTGTCAACGGTGAGAGTGGTCACCCATCACCAGAAGTACGTATGCAAGAAAAGGAGTAGACGTCATTGACTCACAGCCCCTAATATCTGTTTACTGTAAGTACACATTAAAAAAAAAATGGTATCAAAATGATATTTGAGTGTCAGCACGTATAGCAACTTCCCTTTCGAAGAGACATTATTGATACCATTAGAACTGTAGAATGATTTTTAATATAGTTTCTTCTCTTTATTTCATTAAAAAAGAAAATGAAATTCAGGAGTTATGTGTGCAGGGATATCAATTGTTACTTTATTTTGCAATATTTTGGGCTGTTTGGTTTTTTGGGGTTTTTAGCCAAAATACTGCAGGCTTCATGGAAAATACTGATTTCTCCAAATTGTATGACTGCTCATCCTATTGCAGGAAAGATAGAAATACTGTTTTTTCACCAAAATATGCTTTCTCAGCCCCCAAAATATTGCTGTGCTGTTTGCGGGGCTAGTTTTCCTGTCTGTGTGTGTGTGTCTGTGTGTCTGTGAGTGTGCAAGTCAAATTAGAGAACAAGTGTACAGTAATCAGTTATTTCTTTCAACAATTGTTTTCTGTGTGTAGAGAGATGCTGCAGGACAATAGAGTGAGTACAGAGGATGTTCTTCTCTCACAGAACAACACACGAGTTGGAAAGCTCATAAGATTTGCCCTCAACCGCGATGCCTTTGCCAACATCACTAATGAAATATATACTGACTTTCTTCCAAAGGTGAGTCCAGCATTTTATGGCTATATTTACAAGGGTCATGCACACTGCTGTTGACAAATTGCTAAAATGTAGGGGGGGGGGGGGGGGGGGGGGGGGGGGGGAAGGAAAATAAATGCCTAAATGACATTTATTTTGGCGATTTAATTGCAGACCAGAGTGTTATTATTTTTTTTTAACTTTGCAATGATGTTTGCAATGATGATTTGCAATGAGTCAGCTCACCACAAAAAGTTTATAAATATTTTCACATGGCTTTCACATAAGTGTTTTTATTGATGAAAAAAGATATATATATATATATATATATATATATATATATATACATATATATATATATATATATATATATATATATATATATATATACAGTATAAATGTAGAAGTTGGTGAGCAACTGTGCCAAAAGCCATCAAAACATTGCCAGAAAAAATGTGGATAGTAGTGCAATTTTTTAACTTCTTGTAAAGTTTGCTGTTAGAATTAGCAATATGAAGACTCACTGTAGAAAAATAATGATGTTTGTCCACTAACTTGGTGAGCTGTTTTTTATGTCAGAGCTGCAGGGTGTTTTTGTATACTCCAGACTACAGGGCAAATAGCAAAGATGGTGTTTACTGTGGCAAAAACTCACAATGTTTCCTCTGGTTTTGTGATATTGTGATTTTCTAATGTCATAGTAAATGGGCATGTCAAACCATGCAATTTTTAAATGCTCCATATAATATTTCCCAAGTGAGAATAGGACTGTATTCAAGTTTATTAGAACAAAATCAACATTAATCAAGCATTTGTGGTTCTGAAGTGGCTTGCAACACTTCAAATGTATCACATTGGATGATGTACATCTTGCTTGGCAACTGCTTGGATTTGTTTTACTTTTTGATATTGTGTGATACTTCCTTGCTATTAGGTTACAGGACTTGAACTATACATGGTAAAATGATAAAGTAATGTACATTGTAGGAGGGAAAGGATCACTATACATTGTGGATGGCAATACATGTATATAGTACTGTAAAACAGGAAATTTTTGCATGCATGAAACTTTCGTGAGTTTTTAGACTGGCCAAGATTCACAAAAGTTAAATGCACACAAAAGATTTTTTATTCATCATAATGCATTGAGTGCTAGTACAATGCTGTACACTATACAAGTGCTATGATATGTGACCGTGCACCTCAAAACGAACATAAAGTCGCACACACTGATTTTGCGTGAGGACTGAAAATAAGTGAATAGGGTCAACCTAGCCGAACTTGACTTTTTCATATTTTCTGAAAGAGCGGGTCTTCTTTTACATTATGCTAAAATTTGGTATCATAAAACAGACAGGAAAGTGTGTTTTTTTAGCACTTTATCTCGAACATTTTTGGTAGAATAGTGTGATAAGGTGACTCTTTAGAATCCCTTTTTCATTTCTGAAAAACCTTGTCCACACTCTTCACTTTCAACTCTAATAACTTTTGAAAGGATTGGGCTACTGCTTTGAAAGTTGGCATTAATTATGGACAGAATGTGTTAATGAGGTTTGCTTAATTTCACTTTAATTTGATAATCCCTTCATTGTTGTTACTCTGGTGGTTTACTTTCTGTTTTTTGTCCCATTCATCACACAGCCAGCACGGTTTGGTAAAGATTAAGCGCTTGAATAGACACTCTACTTTAGAGCCTCTTTTCTGAGTTCACACTTTTCCTGAGTTTGTGCTTTCTTTCAAATATTTAGATAAGTTACGAGAGTCCATTTGATTTGAGTTATACATCATTTTAAAGCTTAAAGTCTGCTCTTTCAGAATATGGTCTTAACTGAAAATTCATGTCTGGCGACTTTTTGTTTGTTTTGAGGTGCAGGGTCACATATGGTATGCATAGTCGTGCATTTTTCTTTTTGTTTTTTGAACTACCATGGTATGTGTGTTTAGTAGTGTACATTCAGTTTTGCTGTGTGTTTTATAAATTGGCCAGCAGTGTGTGTTCACAAATCCCTGTATTACTAGTACTTACAGTATACTCATAATTTTTTCATGGTTGGTAATTTGCAAAAATGTTGTGCCGTGAAAAGGGCAAGCAGCTCCAATTTGCGAAAGTTTCATGCCTCAAATATTTTTGGTTTAAGAGTGAGTCACAAATATTTTGCCAGAGAAGATAACGATATCAAAAGCATGCTATTTGATTAAATGGTGGTGAAATTTTGTAACTGCTTTGGTGTATCTGCTGTATCAAGTCAATTCAATTCAATTCAATTCAATTCAATTCAATATAGGTTTGTTCACAATAAAACAAGAACATGCAACTCAAAAGCCGAAATTGTTCATTTTACAAAACATGTATGACATTTAAGAAAAAAATACATATGATGAAATTAGCTATCAATATGACAAAAAAATACTGTTCAAGTGGTGAAAGGTATTGAACAGTGTTAAAAAAAGTACAAGCCATAAAATAACTGCACTAAGCATGGACTGGTTTGTGATGTCAAGTAGACACACCATTTGATGGTAGCCTTAATCCATTTGTTTTTAGTCAAGCCTCAGTTATTTTAATCAACCAAACATTACTATGCTTAACAGTAATATTTTTTTACATCAAATATTGCTACATCAATCTATTCATGATTAACATACTATGTCTTATTCATTCCTTTGTCAGAAATCATTGCTGTCAAAGATGGAGCTACCCCGCTGTGCAGTCGTTGGTGCCAGTGGGATACTACTGAACAGCCTTTGTGGAAGTGAAATAGACCATGCTGACTTTGTATTCAGGTAAAAGGAGGGGAATTTTTTTTTTCAATCTATCACTTTAATATTGCAGTTTAAAGATTTATTAAATACTTTTGTATACACAGTGGCTTTATGCAAGCTGTCTTCAGTTTTGTGTTTCCTTTTATTGAATATGTATCAATGCACTTGAAATATGATTTTGTCAAATGGATTGTACTCTTAAGGTTTGATTGCATTGTTAATCATTACCCAGAATGAAACACTTTGTAAGAGCCATTGATCACATGCATATTAAAAAATGTTTTCAGGTGTAAGTTGTCGGACAGAGTAGAAATGAATGGACAATTATTTGTATGAGCATGGTAGTGGTTAAAGGCTAAAGGTTGAGGATCAAAGAACACTGGACTTTGGTTGAAACTATTATCCATGAGCCGTAATATTCATGTTCGTATTATCTAGTGGGAATTGATAGGTATGATAGATTTAAACTGACTGAAAATTGCCTGAAATGACTGAGCTGAAAGGTAGTAGATCAAGGTCAAAGGTTACCAAAATGTTGTTGTATGACCATAAATTACCCTATGTTTAAATCCAGAAATAATGTTATTTGCTGTAATGGAAATACATAAATTGGAAAGTATTCCTAGCTAGGATGTACATGTGTAGGACCAATTCTGGGTAGACAGTAAAGATCATGTGAGTTCATCAAGATGTAAATGAAGGGCAGTATGGTAGATGAATTGATTTTGTGAGAAGTGAAGGCATACTAACCACAGAGCACAATATTTGCAATGTTCTATTTTCAGGTTTATTTGCTGGTTCAATGTATTAGCTACCTATGTATAATACACTCAATGGCTTTTACATTGCTTGTTTTCAGTTTCATATTTCCACTCATTGATTTCGTATGAACGATCGTAAAATACGATGTTGCCATTATGGATTTCACTCATGAAATTTGATAACATTTTCAATCATTATTCTAATCAGTGTGGTGTAGCATTGCCCAAAGGTGAATACCAAAATTTGTGTGTCATCCTTTGCAGATGCAATATGCCAACTCTCTCAAGTTTTGAGCGAGATGTTGGTGGCAGCTCCAACATGACTACAATGAACACCATGACGATAGTATCACACAGGTGAGCTGGGCTTGGACAAACAACATTTGGGAGAAATTCTAGTCCCGTGGCAGGATTTAAATTTGGAGTTGTTGTGCTCTGAATACACCTATATCTTGTAATAGCTGCATTACAAATACAAAAATATGAGGCTTGTATGAGGAGGTGGAAAAATGCAACGAAATGTTGCAGAAATCCTACTTTTTTTTTCAGTGAAACTTCATGTTAACCTGTTGAGGAAAAGCTGATTTTGCTGTAACACACATTTTTTTTTTTTTTTATAGACACATACATGAGTATACTTGGGACTCATCTTCTATGGGTGAATTGAAGGTGAATGCTTTGTCCTGTACACCTTTATCAGAGTGGCAACTTTCATGCTTATACTGCATTTTGGGAGAAGATTCATAAAGTTTCTCTTTCAAATGACCAGCTTGGTTAATTTAAAGACCTGGTAGCATTGCAATTTGTGGGTGGCCTTATTCATTCACTGTCCACCAGGGTACATTCGAAAACCACGAATAGCACCCATCAGCGAATATGTGCATCAAAGCAGACATTCATCGGTAGCGGTCAATCCCCAGTCGAAATTCTTTGGCTGTATGTGTATTTACACAGAGATCAGTGATATTTAACACCTTGCCCCCCTTGGGGACCTCCAGGGTATCTTTTCATGTCATGAAATTTGTGAAAGTTTGGTGTACGTGAAAATTGTTGGTTTTACAGTAAAGTACGGGCGAATGATGAAAATGTATGCGGGCTGTGTCCACGCTATTCAATGCAGGTACCACTTCTTGCAGTCACTGAGCGACAGCAAGAAG